>NC_139624.1:45880742-46458242 GCF_964638095.1 Poromitra crassiceps
ATGCGTGATACGTTGACGTATGTTGTATGTTACGGAAACACGGTTTACTCGGAAAACAAAATGGTTTTCTAGGGTCTTGTCTGTAGCCTATTTGTTGGAGGCTGGACACTTGAAGGAGCAATGTGTTCTGGGGGTTTAATTGAAGGCCAACAACTGAAGGGAGTATAATGTATACTGTAAAATATATATATATATATATATATATATATATATATACATTGTACAGTATACATTATACTCCTTTCACTGTATATATATATATATTTATACCATGGTCTGGGTGAATACTCAATTCTGATTGGCTGCAAGGTGTCCATTAATTTGTGATAATGTACAGTGATAATGTACACCTAGCTAAATGGTCTGTTCACCGTTCATATCAATGCGCCAGGATCACGACAGAGCCGTTTGAGCTCTATACCACCATTAACGCTTAATATGACACTTTTATAAGTTTAGAAAAAAAAAATAGTCGGTCAAAGTAATTATTTAGATTACCCCTGTGTGCTCAGTTTATTAAAATAACAGCTATTTAGAAATCGGATTTTCGTTCTGGTCAGCTGACAGAAGCCGGGCTCTCAGCTGTCAACTGTCAAACCCTCTGTTTACAACTTGCAGCAAGCAGCATTGATGAACTTCGCCTCGTCGTCCATTAATTTCTGATAATGGACACCTCGTCGTGCATTAACCCTTACATATATATATATATATACTGTACGTACACACACACACACACACACTGATTTTGAAACTCTAAAATCATTGGTTTGTACAGAAAGTGAATACTGGAAAGGTGACTGAGTGACTTTTGAAAGGAGATAATTTCAATGCTAAAAATCTAAACAGGCCTTGTCGCAACCCAGATAATGTAATAACAGCCAAATAATGTAATCACTTGTAAAAATGGAGTAAAACGTCCCTCAAAGTTAATTGAAAATGTAGCTAAACCCCTTAATGTAGTCACTTTGTGGGATAATCTCAGTTGTCACTTTTCATATTGTGGGGGGAAAGTATTGGATATAAGTTGTGGTGAATCCTGTTTTTTTGCTTGAGAGTTTTGTGTTTGCATCAGATAAACTTGTTTTATATTTAGCATAGGTGAAGATCAGATCACTGTTGGATCAGATGTGAGAGGAAAAATCAAATTAGAATCTTCAAGATTCAAGAATTACAGTGAATCAGGGCACTCCATTACAGAAGACAGTCAAGGTATAGGGCATATAAATAGAAAGACAGAGTATAAAAAGCAATTAGTATATAAATATAAAAACAGAGTATAAAACAATAACAAATGGCAATGGAAGGTGCAATTACAATCACCTTATACAATCTTACCTTGAATCTTAAAATCTTACAACCTGCAGCGGCTTTGCATTGACCTCTCACTGATTCATAGTACCAATATTACGTTATCAGTCACATTACACATTATCCGGCACTTTAGCAACCTACACCCACTGTTTATATTACATTTTTTACTTTTAGAAGAACATTCTCTTACGTTTTGACAAGTTACTATACATTATCTGTCAGTTTTTACATTATTGGTTGTTACATATTTTTATAGTGTCAATCTGTTTCTAATGTTTTCTATAGTGTCTGAGTCAAAGCTCAGTTGTTGTCCGAGTACTGGTCACTCTGAATCTGGCTGATGCGTTGGGCCTGTTAGTCGCACCTGGACCTTTGTTCTTCACCCTTAATAGTCTTTGATGAGTGACCTTCAAAGGGAAGACATGACCCTCTTCTTAATGTAATGTGATTACCAGACCTCAGAGCCACTGAGAGGGGAGCGCAGCAGTCCGGTGCCAGCAGCAGAGGCGAGATGACGCGCTCGGCAGCCAGGCGGTATGTGGTGGCGAGGCCGCTGTACTCAGAGGAATCCTTCGCCCAGGAACACGAGAAGGTCTACAGGCACCGGAAAACCTTGCTGAACCACGTCAAGCAGTACTTCACGTAAGGAACCTGCAACACCTGATTTTTGTGTCCTCTGAGGATGATTAGGAGTTTGCCTTTCATGGGTGGTATTTTTGTAGAGGATAAAGGAACAGTTGACCCAAAACCAGTCACCATCGACTTGTACTGATGAAGTCAATGGTGAGTGGTTTTCTCTCAAGTTGTGCTGGCAACCTCTCTGTGTGGTATATGGACAAACTTCACCTGTGTTTCAAGTGAGGGGGAGTAGATGATGTCAGAATTGTCATTTTTGGTTGAACTGTTCCTTTAAGATGTGAACTCATAGGCGAGAGCTGGGTAAGTTGAGCCAAGATGAGCCACCCCTTGTTTTTGAGTCTAAAAGTGGATTAGCTACAGAAAATATTTTAATTTCCAGGAATGCCCTGCAACATTAAGTATGCATCACAATTATTGTTTCAAATAAATACACATTTGTTAAGGCAAATGTAAAAAGTGCAACTTACATTTGATCCCATTCTCCCCTATTTTATTACTTTATTTGAGATACCCTTCTTGCTTTTCTGTCTTCACAATTACCAACGTGCAATGGCTGCTTTTTGTTTCTTATATGGCTGCTACAGTTGTGGTCATATGTGTCTGATTATTAGTCAATTATCTTTTCCAATGTGCTGGTTGTGGATTTTAAGAAGGAAGACTTGTACTTATAAGTCTTAATTCTTTATTTGAGCCTGATGTCTTTCCTGTCCACTTAATTACAGGCACATACCGATATGAAGGTCATCCCAAAGCATAGATCCAGTCTAAAAATGATCCTCTCATTCACATGGTTTCTAGATGTCTGTTTGATTTCATTAGGCAAAATTATATTGAGCTTTAGAGGAATCACATTATATATATATACTGTATATATATATACAGTGTATATATATATATATATATATATATATATATATATATATATATATATATATATATATATATATATATATATATGTATGTATATATATATATACAGTATATATATCTGAAGATCTCACTCTTTAAAGCATACTGTACACCTTTGTATACTGCCCACCTGTGGTGTCATTATAAACAAGGCAGCATCAGAAAGCTCACAGTGGCTTATAATGACAGCATGAGGCTGTTGTTGAGAGCTTCAAGAAGCTCTAGCGCGAGTGATATGTTTGTTAGTATCGGGGTACCTACCTGCAGGCGCGGACTGCATAATCGGGCACGTCGGGCAAATGCCCGGTGGCCTGGCCTGGCCAGGCCACCTGGCCCTTTTTTTTTTTTTTTTTTTTTTTCTTTTTTTTGGGTGCTCGCAGTCAGGCCACTCACTGAACAGCAGGCCAGGCGCCGCCTACTGGTTTACTAGTGGTTTTATTCAGGGTTAAAGTGGGTGCATCTCATTGTAAAATTGGACTCGGCCCAAATTGTGCTTCAAACGGCCCAAATTGTGCTTCAAACGGCCCAAATCTGGCTACAAACGACCCAAATTGGGCTTCAAACGGCCCAAATCTGGCTTCAAACGGCCCAAATTGGGCTTCAAACGGCCCAAATCTTTCGCCGCCGCCCTTCGGATGCCGGCACGCGCGTCGGCCCGTATCGGCATGGCCTGCTTGGTATCTAATGCCCGGCCTGAATTAGGATCCCAGTCCGCCCCTGCCTACCTGCTCTGCTGTCCTGCGGAATTTGATGTATAGATTTATGTGTAGGGCATCTGTGTCAGAAAATGACCTCATCGCTGTCCTGACTAACCCTGTACGAAGTTCTGTCAGATTCTTTTCCAGACTGTGGAACCATTGGCGAACATATCTGTATATTAGGCATGAACATTGTGGAAGGCCTTACATGTTTCCCCTTTGTTGTTATTTTCTTATTTTGTACTGTGCTGTTTTTTACTGTTTTTTTAACTGTGATATGGATCTCCCTGGGTCTGAAATAATGAATTGAAATTGAATTGAATATATATATATATACATATGCCTGTCAGAGGCCTGTCAGAGGCCATCACATCAGCTCGGTCCGGCCCGGCCCGTATGCATCTGAAAGAGGGAGGAGGGGGTCGGATCCTCGTCCCGTTTCCAACACAACAGCCTCAGCCAAAAAACTAATTAGCAAAGAGACACAGGGGAGGGTTTATGACTATTTATTCAATTTGCTATGTATGTATATATATGTATATATATATATATATATATATATATATATATATATATATATATATATATATATATATAGACACGGTATATACTGTATATATATATATATATATATATAGACACGCTATATACTGTATATATATAGGATATATATTTATATATTTATACCAGGGTCTGGGTGAATACTCGATTCTGATTGGCTGCAAGGTGTTAATTTGTGATAATGTACAGTGATAATGTACACCTATCTAAATGGTCTGTTCACTGTTCATATCAATGCGCCAGGATCACGACAGAGCCGTTTGAGCTCTATACCACCGTTAACGCTTAATATGGCACTTTTATAAGTTTAGAAAAAAATTGAGTCAGTCAAAGTAACTATTTTAGATTACCCCTGAGTGCTCAGTTTATTAAAATAACGGCTATTTAGAAATCTGATTTTTGTTCTGGTCAGTTGACAGAAGCCGGGCTCTCAGCTGTCAATTGTCAAACCCTCTGTTTACAACTTGCAGCAAGCAGCAGCCAGGCGCTCTGGGCCCGCTGCCTCTATCACTGATACAAATCAAGTCGAGGAAAAAGACGAGATCAACAAAAAGAAAACAACGAAATGGGCAGTTAACAGCAACACACTGAGACGTCCTTGTACAAAACATACCTGGACTCCAACATACTGAAAGCAGCCGTTATAAGACCCGCAGACGTTAACGTAATTCCCTGGAATGCGAGTTTAAACGACCGAGTTACATGGCGTTGCATTCTTAGACATCGCCGTTTTATTTTGTATGTTGTTACATAGGCTACAATTGGCCAAATTATTAGTTAGCTTGACTCCAGAATTGTGCCAGGTGCAGCAGGCACTAAGCGGCCATTTTTACCCAATGATAGCCTAATCTTGAGGAGCCGAGGGGACTATTTTGTCTCGTCGGTTCTCAACTCATATTCAAGGTTATGAAAACTAGATTTTGATTGCAAAATGCATGGAAATATAAATGAATCGTTTTGTTTCTTTGGCAAGTGACCATGGTATAAGCGGGTTAATGCACTTCGAGGGGTCCATTATCAGAAATTATTGGACTTCGCAGAGGCAACCATCCTCGGCTTCGCCTCGGACGGTTCACGCCTCCACATCGTCCAATAATTTTGGATAATGGACACTTCGTCGTGCATTAACCCTTACATATACTTACATATATATATATATATATATATATATATATATATACTGACTGATGATGTCACAACTTCGCATCACTGATGACATCACAATTCCTCTAATGACATCACTGTCACTGATGTAGCAATGCCACGGCCGCCCTGCAACTCGACCGCTGTGCGGGCTCACCTGCTCTTACGACATCAATGATACAACTTCGCATCTTAGGAGATCACTGATGACATCATCAATGATTTATGACATCACTGATGACATTGTGACATCACTGATGTCACAATGCCTCCGTGTGTGTGTGTGTGTGTGTGTGTGTGTGTGTGTGTGTGTGTGTGTGTGTGTATGTGTGTAGTGGGACAAAAATGGAAACAAACAAACAAAGAAACAAACAGAGAAACGCCCACATATGAATCTTTCTTTATGTTTATTATTCCAGATGCAACGCCAAACGAGCCAAGAACGCAGCTCTGTCTCTGCTCCCCATCATCGGCTGGATGAAAATATATCGAATCAAAGAGTGGCTGCTCAGTGACATTGTGTCTGGGATCAGTACTGGCCTGGTGGCTGTCCTGCAGGGTAAACATCAACAGCTCTAAATGACCCACTTTTCTCTGAATCATTTCCACTTCATATTATACTGACATACTGTGGGAATAACTGCAGCCTAAATGCAGCTCAGTTTTCCCTCACTTCACTAGCAAGACTGGAACAAAACACACAAACTTACATGAGAACATGAGTCTGTCTGATCTTCTGTTGGTCTGTCAGATGCCACCTGTCCGATTTTCACACTGATTGGCCTAATGAGGGCACAATTATAGGCCCCTTATACGATTACGTCACACTGACATCACGCAGCGTCGATGCGCAAGACAGAGGCAGAAAGACAGACTCCACGCAGCCCTGTAAAGTAGTTTTCCAGTGGCTGGAAAACTATTCGAGCAAGACATGTCTTCGTGTTGTGCAGTGCGATGCCAGAATCGGAAAGCTATTGTAGCAGAGTATTCGGGTCCGCCTATTCACACTTGGTTAATAAAATAATAAACGATAGAGCCAGGCTGTAACGTTATAACAAGCTTCTCCCCACATATCCTGTACTACGGCAACTCGAGGGAACATACACAGCCTCGCACACACGCAATAGAACACAACACAACACAACACTGAACAGTCGGTTACACTATCAACAAAGCAAGGACTAAAGTTTTACCGAATCCCGTCAACTCATACTGCTTTTAATGCTAACCGTAGGTGTCTTTGGTTGCAAGCCGAAAGAGGAAATCGTTAAAAAGGCCCGACTTTGCAGTGCTCGCTCATTTCATATCAGGTAAGCTGTAGCTGTAGGCTGCTAGTAACAGCCACATCGCTCGGTTAGTTAACAACCAAGTAACGTTAAAGGCACTATGTGTGATTTTTTTGTCCACTAGATGTCGCCATTTCAAACCATAACAAAACTTGTTTACTCAAACAATCTCGATCCCACCCACCAGCGCAGAGCACTTCCTGGTTCCCCCGCCTCCCTCCCTCCCTCCCAAGCAACGGAGATATAAACAACTATTTTGTGCATAGCCTACCTACTGCAGACGTAAGTACATAAAACAAGCACGAATGTATCTCGGCTATGTATTTGGCTTGAGTAATGACAAATTTCACATGATAGTCATAAACCTTTAGGATATTGACAATAGTCCGCTTAGTAAGACTTATTTGTATCATCTGCTAACCGATCAAAATCCATGTAACGGTTACATGGATTTTGAAAAGGTTACATTGTAACCTAACCTTTTGCATAGCCTGCCCTATTGCTAAGTACGGTTAGGCAAAACGTTGTCTAAAACCAGGTTGACATAGCTAAATTAGGATGATTTCAATTCAATGTTGGGGACATCGCTAGCTAACCACAGCTGTCTGTCAACAGTGAGTAGCTTAGCCTGTGTTTTTGTTTGTCTGCTAATACCAAGACATGGCCAAAATGTATTCATAGTGCAACGCTAGTATTTTCTCATTGTTAGAGTTGTTCAAACTAATTTCAAACGCTTGAATCACTGCTGTTTTTTATAGGCAGGCAAACCAAGCTGTATGCCTGAAGCCCAGGCTAGCACCAGTGGGACAAAGAGGAGGCAGGGTCGCAGAGAGGAAGGTCGGCTGTAGGACGATAGCAGATCTTGTCGACATCCTGAAGAACCGCATAGCTGATGGAACTGGTCACGTCATTCTGGTGTAGCCCATATTTTAGTTTTGCAAATAAAGTATTTTTTCTGATAAACGAAGTTGTGAAATCAATGTACTGAGAAACATCACATACACTGTCTATTATATAAAGTAGGCTACATATACACAGAAACACAAATACTGGTAGGCTACTAGACACACTCAGCTTTAGGAAAATCTAATGTTACAATATAGAATAGTGGCCAAGAGACATGGATGAAGTCATATCAACTTTATTGGTGTACAGAAGATTGCAGACAGCAAACATCTAAACATCAAAGATGATAGAACATGTATTATACAGGTTTGCTATAAAAGCACAATTTCTCCATCTCAAATATCATAATGGTGGGTCCACTTGTTTTCTATCTTGACTATCGTCAGCTCTTCTGGATGACTGGCACCTTGAAAATCAGACAAATGGAAACGTGTTTAGTATTAATTTGAATCATCTATTTTGTAGCTGGTAGATATCAAGGCAGGGTTCCTCCACATTGTCATGAATTAGATACTTTTACCAAACCTTGATTTGTTTGGATGGTGTTACAGCTATTTTCTAATGTAACGTTGCTTAGTCTGACAGAATAGAAAAACAAACTGCTAACATTAGCGAAGCTAGCTTTTCTCCATGGCCTTTCTAAGTGTTTACACATTACTATATCGTTCTGCGTCATAGTGACAGCAACTGGACGTAATTATAACAGAAAATGCATGCGAAATTTGTAATGGGAAGTAACGTTATGTCATGCATGTCAACAGAATGTCTGTGTATAAGTTATACACGAACGACAAGCTAATCAAATCCTGCAGCAGGCTACTAGCAGTGTAAAGTCATTTGAATAGCGGTGAAAAGCAACAGTTAGCCAAGTGATTACAACATTCCCAGAACAAATTCACAATATCGATAACAACTTGTACATTTCGCTATCATGCGTAACGTTACTGAAATGGGACATGCAAACGCTATAACCATTGACCTATATATAACGTTACTTACCGTGTGTGTACAGGAGAACACGCCAGCTCCGAGTCACTTTGCAGGCCAGATATAGCTGCTCGTAGGGCTCTCCATCTAGTGAAAGCCAGACCGGCAAGGTTGACTCTGGTCTGAGATATTTCTTTTCGGCGGCGATTTGGCTAAAGCATGAAACCGCAGACATACGCTGGGTCAGGGAATGGAATGTCAGGAATGCCCGCATAAGGGATCCGCCATCTTTGTCTACAAAATTCTGTTTTGGGCTGTGGGCTGGGAGGGGCTCACTAGGTCGGCCTCTCGGGGGAGGTGTTTCTATGTAAACAGGTTCGGGATGTAGCTCTACTCTCCAAGAGGGCCATCACAACACAGGGAGGGGGCGTGGCTTAGTTGTAAACACAGAAATGAACCACTGTAAGTCATCATCATATACAAGTTAATGGTTTGGTGATATTTAATAGTGCAGAATCTTACACATAGTGCCTTTAAATAATGTCATTATTGAGTTGAACTGATTGGAACGAGGACATCATTAAAAATGCCCGACTTTGTAGTGCTCATTTCATAATCAGGTAAGCTGCCTGAAGCTGTAGGCTGCTCAGCCACATCGCTCGGTTAGTTAACGACCAAGTAACGTTACATAATGTCATTATTGAGTTGTGTGCATTATCAACATAACAATATATCTTTGCAAGTTACAGAATAATTATCTACGCTATCCCCAGTTATAAAGGAATGCACGATATGTATTGCTGGCCACTAGGCTTGGCCAATTGACAGCGCCAGTGCGTATGGGTCTGTAAGACATATCCCATTAACCAACGTTAATTTCGATGCATAACATTGCTTATCACTAGGCGATAAGCTGTGGTAGTAAGCCGAGAACTGCATTTTAAAACTAAAATCTAACTGTGTGTCGCAGATGGGCACAGAGCAGTCCTGACAGCGGGGCGTTTACACAGTTCTCTGTGTCTGTCAATGCTGGGCTCACGGCTTTTTGCCTACACGATGCGTGCGCAGCTTCAATGTTGACAGCTGTATAAGGGGTCTATAGGTTAAAAAAATAATTGAACACTATTTGGCTCAATGTGTGTGATGCATCTTGTTACTGACTGGCGCAAGGGGTGCCTGCATCATCGGTGCAAGATGATGCGTTTACTTGTTTTAAAGGGGAAGTGTATTTGCACTTGTGGTTCGGTAAAGCTCAACTATTTTTTTTAAACACAGCGACGAAAACAAAGAAAATCAGTTCATGATGTGTTTCAGGTATAGAAACTAGAAAGGTGCACTCAGTAGAGTGCAGATCTCTGCCAGGCACCACTACGCCTAACCATAGCCAAACCGAAACCCAACTGTGAAGGGAAAGACCAGCTAATAGGAGAACAGAGTTTGAAACAACACGAGTTAACATTGACTTCCCTCACAGGCAAAACATATGTGTACTTAGTGTGGCGGGTTGTGTTGTTGGCACTTTCCAGTCTGTTTTCACTCCAGCCACGTAATATATCACCGCCCTGTCACACACCTTGTGCACTGGATGGAACACGCCCTGTACCCTTGTGCACAAATATGATAGGCCCAGGGACGCCCCCTTAAACAAGCCATCGCACCTCGGGCGTATTATGGAGCGAACGTGGGTGCACCAGGGCTGGGTGAGGTAAGGTCAAGTTACGGTGTGGGGTTGGATGCTGGAGCTAGCGCTGGAGCTTCAGGGGTCTTCCCCTTGGAAGATCCAAGCCCCCCACCATATCCAAACCCTAACCCTAACCTATAGTGGCTACCAGTGCCTAAACCTATCCCCCTCTCGCCCTGTGCCTTATCCTGAGACCCTTCCCCAATGCCTAAACCTAAGCCCCATCTCACCCTGTGCCTTACCTTAAGAGACCCTTCCCCAATGCCTAAACCTAAGCCCCGTCTCGCCCTATGCCTAACCTTAAGAGACCCTTCCCCAATGGTTAACCCCCCTCTCACCCTGTGCCTAACCATAAAATATCATTTCCCAATGCCTAAACCTATAGCCCCTCTCACCCTGTGCTAACCCTAAGGGCCTATTCATGGTCACTGTAGCGAGCCAGGCACGTACCTGAAAACTTTTCTAACAGGGTGCAGCTCCCAGGGCACGCTGCGCTTTGCAAGAGAGACAAGGAGAGAAATAAGAAGTAAGTCCATTGAGCCCTGTTTTAGTCCACTGAGCCGTGTTTTGACCACATTTCTTGAGTCATGTGGTAAAACTTTGATTTGTAACTGTTCATCTTTAGTCATTTCAAGTAAATGTGCTGTGTTGAGAGAGATAAAGCAACAAAGTGGACTATCAGGGATGAGAATTGAAATGCTACATTAAGTAAAACAAGTTTGGTGATTCTATTCTTGTGAAGTGAAACCGCAGTACTGCACATAATGGCATTTCATTGTCACCTTTCATGGGCTGTTTCTCACGTATCATTGTAAGATGTAACATGATGATCACTTGGCTGCAGCTCTGACCATGAACGCCTTGGTGCCTGCGCCGACCTAGGGCACGATCTGCGGAGGTCTGCCTCGTGGTGCCTCGCTCGACTATGTCAGAGCCTTAAGAGACCCTTCCCCAATGCCTAAACTTAACCCCCCTCTCGCCTGTGCCTAACCCTAAGAGACCCTCCCCTTGTGCCTAACCCAAATATACCCTCCCCCTGTGCCTAACCCTAAGAGACCCTCACCCTGTGCCTAACCCTAAGAGACCCTCCCCCTGTGCCTAACCATAAGAGACCCTCTCCCCATGTCTAACCCTAAGAGACCCTCCTACGTGCCTAACCATAAGAGACCCTCCCCCTGTGCCTAACCCTAAGAGACCCTCCCCCTTTGCCTAACATTAAGAGACCCTCCCCTGTGCCTAACCCTAAGAGACCCTCCCCTGTGCCTAACCATAAGAGACCCTCCCCCCATGTCTAACCCTAAGAGACCCTCCCCCCGTGTCTAACCCTAAGAGACCCTTCCCTGTGCCTAACCATAAGAGACCCTCCCCCTGTGTCTAACCCTAAGAGACCCTCCCCCTGTGCCTAACCCTAAGAGACCCTCCCCTGTGCCTAACCCTAAGGGACCCTCCCCTGTGCCTAACCATAAGAGACCCTCCCCCCGTGTCTAACCCTAAGAGACCCTCCCCCCGTGTCTAACCCTAAGAGACCCTCCCACGTGCCTAACCATAAGAGACCCTCCCCCTGTGCCTAACCCTAAGAGACCCTCCCACGTGCCTAACCCTAAGAGACCCTCCCCCTGTGCCTAACCCTAAGAGACCCTCCCACGTGCCTAACCATAAGAGACCCTCCCACGTGCCTAACCATAAGATACCCTCCCCCTGTGCCTAACCCTAAGAGACCCTCCCCCTGTGATTAACCCTAAGAGACCCTCCCCCTGTGCCTAACCCTAAGAGACCCTCCCCTGTGCCTAACCATAAGAGTCCCTCCCCCCGTGTCTCCCCCCCATAGGAAAACAATGGGACAGCGGATCATGTGTAGGGGGCTTAAGACAACCAGGTGTACGTGTACCCCTAGGGGTACTTGAGCAGCTTGCGTGTGTGTGTGTGTGTGTGTGTGTGTGTGTGTGTGTGTGTGTCTGTGTCTCTGTCTGTGTGTGTGCGCAGTAATCAACAGAATGCAATGCATTTAAGCTGATACAGTACATATCCTAAGTTTTATGGTTTTGGAAGATAAGTGGAGACAATGAACATATTGCTTAAAGTGTGTAATTGTGTTTCTGAAGATGTGAACCACTTTGTGTCCTCACTGTTAAGTTCATAAGAATTCTGTTGAGTGTTTGTGACAGAACTGCAGAAATGCTCACTGAATACTGTTAGAAAACTGATAAGCCTATTCAATTGTCCATTAGTTTGCACTCAATTGCTAGCTGTTAAACCTGTGCTCCAGTGAGGGACTGTATTCATAACATCTAAGGATGTAGCTCCTAGGTAACTCTAACAGTAAACAGTAGAAAATCAGTCCAAAGTCCAGCTGTAAATGTCATTGACTGTTAAAGTATTTTGTTGCTTATAATAAATTCACATTTAGATAACACATAACCAGTCTTTCAGAATGCTCTCAATGATGTGTGGATGCATACTGTATGCCAGTGATACTCAACTTGCGGCCCGCGGGCCACATGCGGCCCGCCGGCGCCCCCTGTGTGGCCTGCGATGGAATTGCAAAAAAGTGCACCTGAACGCAACATGCAAGATACCCGCTGAATAAGTGTCCAAATGTTCATGTCATTCTGGCCAATACTCCACTTCTGTTATAGCATTTCAGTCTGGAATATGGAATATCTTTCAATAATCTATGATTTAGCTGCTAAATTGTCAAATACTGCCGTCTGCTTGCTACCCAGGCACTTATGTATGTACTCAGTGGCGCCGGAACGAGTTTGCAATAAGGGGGACACATTTTTTTTTTTTTTTTTCCACGGGGCCCAAGGCGCCGACGAAAAATTTACGTTTTTATGGACGTTTGGATGATTTTTAGCCATATATAAATGAATATCTCATTTTAAATTAACATTAGGATTATACTGTAGTGATGTAATTATTCAGTATTTTTCCTTTTCTCACTCACTTGGTGACCTGCTCTCCCTTTAGGTCATTTTATAATTACACTACAACAGACAGCAACACAGGCAGAAACACTGAACTTATTATTATTATTATTATTATCACTTCGAAACACAGTGCAAAACTTGTCATCTCAACACAAAAATAAAATAACAATAACCGTATACGATTATAGCAGCAGCCAATGACAGTGAGTGCAGTACAGAGTCCAGGTCTGTCTGTCTCTCAGGTGTAATAATCCCACAATGATCACGGCTTTAACAAGTGTCACAGGCTGTGTAAACAGTGTAAAGTGGGCTCTCTGTAACTTGATCCCTGGGTCTGTCTGTCTCAGGTGTAATAATCCCACAACGATCACGGCTTTAACAAGCATCACAGGCTGTGTAAACAGTGTAAAGTGGGCTCTAAGCGTCAGGGGCAGTTGCCCCCTCAGGTAAAAAAAAAAAAAAAAAAAAAAAAATTTTTAGGGGGACCAAATTTTAAGGGGGACAAAATGTCCCCATGTCCCCCTTGTTCTGGCGCCAGTGTATGTACTTAACCTAACTAGCTTAACAAACTATCCGGTGTGCACAACATTGTCAGACTAAACTCCGGCTGACACCCCAAAAACCTACAATCCGCTACAGAAAAATGTATATTGTTTGTTTATTAACTGGCCCCTGGCCTTCTATCATTTCACGAAAGTGGCCCCCAGGCAAAGCAAGTTGACCTGCTGTATGCGTTAATGAGTGTGGTCGTTATGTGGGGTCGCTTTGGGGTGGGTGTTGCTCCAGGACGGGTGTCGCGGGATGGATGTCGCTCCGGGTGTCGCTCCGGGTGTCGCTGCATGTGTATGAGGCTGGGAGGGGAAAAATCAGAGTATACCCACTAGAATAAAGTAGACTACACCACTGAGTGAGGGGGTACTATTGGCAATGCAAAACAGCTCAAGGGGTACATACATCAAAAAGGTTGGGAACCACTGCCTAAGAGATGCTCCCCCCTGTGCCTAACCCTAAGAGACCCTCCCCCCGTGCCTAACCCTAAGAGACCCTCCCCCCTGTGCCTAAACCTAACCCCTATCACCCCGCTGTGCCTCCCAAGTAATAACTTGACCTTTGCCTCACCCCAACAGGTGCACAGTGCTTGTTTAGCAGGGTTTCCGTGCATGGGCGGTTCTTTTTTAAGGGGGTGTCCATGGGTGGTGCTTGTTTGTTTGTGTTGTACGTGGGCATTGATATCCTACGCGGCTGGAATGAGAAGGTGCAGCTTTAGGCAGACGTGCAGACCAAGCTGAGACAAGTCTGTTACACGAATTCAAGCAAACATTACAGCAATGGTTGTTTCAAACTTGGTTTGAATAAATGAATGAATATGAACGTATCAAATATGTATCATAATATGTATCAAAATACCGGTTGCCTATCCTGGAAAGGATGAAAGCCGAAAATGGCATCCAGCTTCTAATGGAGACCCGCCTTTATTTGTCCAAACGTGTAGCCACGGTCAGTAAACGAAGGCGACTCGCATTTGTGTCATCTTCCCGTGCAAAGCTGGGTGAGAAAATGCCAACAAAAGAATCCGCCAACACGTGTCTACTCCGTACTATGGTAGCGGAATCTAAGTCCAAACAAACAAACTGAAGCAGTTGTCAGTGTTGCCAGATAAACTGTTGAAAAAACTAAACGAGCAACTCTCATACATGCCCTAAGCCCAATTCCCACTGTACAATATGCCATCCAAAAACAGCCCAATTTGGGGCGGAAAGCCACACAATTTGGCAACACTGCAACCAAGTGGAGGAGTCAGGAGTCAGACGGTTAACACACCTTCCCACCCACCCACCCACCAGGCATTCGCCTGGCAGAGATAAGAGGGACATCCTCCTAATATTGAGCATTTCCCCTTGAATCCCCCTTAAATCTACTACACCAATGCTCTGAATAAAAGCTCTTTGTTTGGTTATTGTTGTTACCTAATTAGTTTACATTGTCGTGTTCGCACTTTCCCTCTAACAGTGTGATAACTTCAGTCTATTCTGATAATGAGATGATAACCTTTCAGTCAGCCAGTTCTGCAATATCTGTGTCTAAAAATGGGTCAAGGATGATAATGAAGCTATCTTTCTTAGTGGGGTATAATCGTTATAGGTCTGGATTTTTCATTTGTTTTTATTTTATATAGTTTTCCATATTTATCTCACTTTTGTTTTTGCTCGCTTTAGTTTAGTTTTAATTCGTTTCAGTTCTAGTTTTAGAGTTTTTGGTAAGGTTGGGATTTTTTAAAGGTATAATGTAGATGTTCAGAACAGGACTTATATATTGTTTGCAGGTACTGTTTAATAATAGCCTATATGTCATAAATCATTTAAAACAAATTCATGTTCATTCATTTACATACATTTTTCAATACATGCTTGACATTTCACATCTATTTATCTCACTTTTTTTTAGTTCCACAAGCCGACAAGATAATTTTAGTTCCGTTTCAGTGCTTCCACAAAGTCTAATTTTTACTTACCAGTTTACGACAATGTGTTTTCATGCCCAGTTTTAATCGTAGCTTTAATGGTCTTGTTCAATAATAATTGATTATTATCTAACACAATTATTAACATAATTATCAACAAGAATTCATAATCCAGCGGGTTATTATCGGTTAGGTTACAGCAGGCGATATATAAACCTAATTGATAAGTACTATCTGATCCCTGGCAGCAATGTACGAGTGCTTTGGGAAATAAACACAGTTGTAACCCAGAGAATGGAAGGGTGCAGAAAACAAGAGTGATTTAAAGTGATATAATGTGCTGTTGGTGTGCTTCAGGTCTGGCCTACTGCCTGCTGGCCTCTCTGCCTCCTTGGTACGGGCTCTTCTCTGCCTTCTTCCCCGTCATCATCTACTTCTTCCTGGGCACCTCCAGACACATCTCAGTGGGTAAGGTGTGTGCGTGTGTATGTGTGTGTTTCTGTGGGGTTCTGCCTAAGTCCTTATAAACGTTCCCAAAAAATTGTATGGGTTAACTATTCCCGGTAATACTTTGCAGTGAGGGTCACCAAATTAACCGTTAGTTCAGCCTTCAACACCATTCACCCACTCAAACTTTACAATAAATTATTAGGTATGAACATACACCCAGCCATGTGCCAATGGAGTCTACACTTTCTGCTAAAGAGAGAACAAAAAGTTAAAGTCGGTCAAAAAATATCCAGCCCTCTGTTTCTCAACACAGGGGCCCCTCAAGGGTGTGTACTTTCACCACAATTATTTGGCCTGTATACAAACAACCTCACTTCCCACTGCAGCTCAGTCAAGGTGTTCAAATATGCCGACGACACTACAATAATTGGCCTCATCTCACACAATAACGAACATCATTACCGTCAAACAGTGGACAACGCAGTCTAATGGTGCGCAGACAACAACCTTCAACTGAATACAGCAAAAACCATGGAAATAATCATTGACTTCAGACGCAAACAAATCTCAAATCCCCGGTCTATATCAACTCCCAGCCAATAACTTCAACGGACTCCTTCAAGTTCCTAGGCACCCACATCTGCAATAACCTAAAATGGCACACCAATACAGACCAGATCATCAAAAAGGGACATCAGAGATTGTACTTCCTCAGACAGTCAACAAACGCCTTCTGGTCCGTTTTTACACAGCAATCATTGAAAGCATCATCACCTCTTCAATCACAGTCTGGTATGGAAACACTGACAGTCACTCACAGAGGAAATTACAACGCATCGTCTCTCAGGCCTCCAAGATCACCAGTTCTGCCCTCCCCTCAATCAAATCCATTTACCACCAGCATGTCTCAAAACGGGCAAAAAAGATCATCTCTGACCTCTCCCATCCTGCTAACCACCTATTCCAGACCCTCCCCTCTGGGCGGCATCTCAGGTCACTTGCCACAAAATCCACACGCTTTAAAAACAGCTTCTTTCCTACAGCAATAGGAACACTCAACTCCCTCCGTTAACCACAATGACTTTCTGCACTATGTATATGTGGCTGTGTGTCTCGTCAATGGTTTTGTTAATTGGTTGTTGTTTGCTGTAATTGCACTGTTATTGGTTTTGTCTGGTTGCACTTTATTATGATGCACTTACAGTATGTGATGTAACTTTGATGCAGTGTCTATTTTACATCCTATGTACCGAAAAACAAATACCACCGGCCCTGGTCGTGTGGCAATTAAAGTTCTATTCTATTCTATTCTATTCTATTCTCAATCTTATTGGACAGACTGGAAAACTGGGTTGGGCTATCGGGTACGGTCCTCCAGTGGTTCAAGTCCTATCTTCAAGACAGGAAGTACTTCGTCTCCATTGGCAATTACACATCTGACCTAACTAGGATGACCTGTGGGGTGCCTCAAGGATCCATTATGGGGCCCGTTCTCTTCAACCTTTATATGCTCCCTCTAGGCCTAATTATGCAAAAAAACAAAGTAGCCTATCATAACTATGCAGACGACACTCAGTTGTATATAACTCTTTCCTCAGCTGACTATGCCCCCATAGAATCATTGTGCCAGTGCATTGATCAAATAAATAACTGGATGTGCCAGAATTTCCTACAGCTAAACAAAGACAAAACTGAGGTGATCGTGTTTGGCCCCAAAGAACAAAGGCTTAAAATCACTGCACGCCTTGAGTCTCGATCCCTGAAGCCTAAGGATCAAGTCAAAAATATTGGAGTTATTATTGATTCCGATCTCAACTTTAACTCCCACATTAAGTCAATTAGAAAATCTGCTTTTTATCATCTTAAAAATATAGCAAGAATTAGGGGATACATGTCCAGACAGGATCTAGAAAAACTAATTCACGCCTTCATTTATAGTAGGTTAGACTACTGCAATAGCCTTTTTTCTGGTCTCTCCAAAAAAGAACTTAGGCAACTTCAACTCATTCAGAATGCTGCTGCTAGAGTTCTAACGAAGACTAAGAAAGCTGATCATATCACTCCAGTTCTTAAGTCCTTACACTGGTTGCCAGTGTGTCAGAGAATAGATTTTAAAATACTGTTATTAGTCTATAAATCACTTAATGGCCTAGGCCCAAAATACATAGCTGAATTGCTCCCACGCTACGAACCGTCTAGAACTCTTAGGTCAACAGGGTCCAGCTTATTAACTGTCCCTAGGATCAAATCAAATCACGGGAAGGCTGCATTTACCCACTATGCTTCTGCTAGCTGGAACAAATTGCCTGAAGACCTCAGATCTGCCCCAACCTTACTTACTTTTAAAAATAGACTAAAGACTTTTATGTTTACCGTCGCTTTTAACTGCTGACAGCTACTATGCAAACCCAATGAGTCCTCTATAAGTTTTAGCTGTTTCTGCAGCTGCCGCGCCTGTTGCTTATTGCACTTTTTATACTCTTTTTTTTTAAGTTTTGTTGTGATGCTTTTAAATGTCCATTTTATTTCTTCTTTTCGTTTATTTTCCTGTGTGCTTAATGAAGTTGCTTAATGCACTTTTTATACTCTTTTTTTAAAGTTTTGTTGTGATGCTTTTAAATGTCCGTTTTACTCTCTTCTTTTCTTTTATTTTCCTGTCAACCATTTTATGTGAAGCACTTTGAATTGCCTCTGTGTATGAAATGTGCTATACAAATAAACTTGACTTGACTTGACTTAATGCTTAGTAAGCATTAATAAGTATTAGTTAATACCTAATAGACCCCTTATACGACTACGTCACACTGACATCACGCAGCGTCGATGCGCAAGACGGAGGCAGAAAGACAGACTCCGCGCAGCCCTTTCAAGTAGTTTTCCACTGGCTGGAAAACTATTCGAGCTAGACATGTCTTCGTGTTGTGCAGTGCGATGCCAGAATCGGAAAGCTATTGTAGCAGAGTATTCGGGTCCGCCTATTCACACTTGGTTAATAAAATAATAAACGATAGAGCCAGGCTGTAACGTTATAACAAGCTTCTCCCCACATATCCTGTTCTACGCAACTCGAGGGAACATGCACAGCCTCGCACACACGCAATAGAACACAACACAACACTGAACACTCTGTTACACTATCAACAAAGCAAGGACTAAAGTTTTACCGAATCTCGTCAACTCATACTGCTTTTAATGCTAACCGTAGGTGTCTTTGGTTGCAAGCCGAAAGAGGAAATCGTTAAAAATGCCCGACTTTGCAGTGCTCGCTCATTTCATATCAGGTAAGCTGTAGTAGGCTGCTAGTAACAGCCACATCGCTCGGTTAGTTAACAACCAAGTAACGTTAAATAATGTCATTATTGAGTTGAACTGATTGGAACGAGGACATCATTAAAAATGCTCGACTTTGTAGTGCTCTTTATAATCAGGTAAGCTGCCTGAAGCTGTAGGCTGCTCAGCCACATCGCTCGGTTAGTTAACGACCAAGTAACGTTACATAATGTCATTATTGAGTTGTGTGCATTATCAACATAACAATATATCTTTGCAATCAATTATCTACGCTATCCCCAGTTATAAAGGAATGCACGATATGTATTGCTGGCCACTAGGCTTGGCCAATTGACAGCGCCAGTGCGTATATGGGTCTGTAAGACATATCCCATTAACCAACGTTAATCTCGATGCATAACATTGCTTATCACTAGGCGATAAGCTGTGGTAGTAAGCCGAGAACTGCATTTTAAAACTAAAATCTAACTGTGTGTCGCAGATGGGCACAGAGCAGTCCTGACAGTGGGGCTTTAACACAGTTCTCTGTGTTTGTCAATGCTGGGCTCACGGCTTTTTGCCTACACGATGCGCGCGCAGCTCCAATGTTGACAGCTGTATAAGGGGTCTATAAGCATTAACTAACCCTTGTAATGTTGATGGATGGCACGGTGGCTCAGTGGTTAGTGCTGCTGCCTCACAGCAAGAAGGTCCAGGGTTTGAACCCCGGTCTCTCCCAGGTATTTTCTGTATGGAGTTTGCATGTTCTCCCCATGTTCGTCTGGGTTTCCTCCGGGTGCTCCGGTTTCCTCCCACCATCAAAGACATGTATGTTAGGGTTAATACTCCTAACATCCTGATCCCAGGAAGAATAGCTGCTGCAATGCTGTAGCTAATGGTGATCCTAATAAAGTTAACTAATCCTAACCCTTGCCATTAACTAACCCTAAACTATTAAATAATGCCTAAATTAATAACATGAACATTAGTCAATTATTGTTAGACACATTAGTTAAATGTTAATTAAGGAAGTGTTCCCCTATTCCCACTCTCTCTCTCTCTTTCCCTCCATTTCTCTCTCTCTCCCCAGGTCCGTTCCCAGTCTTGTGTCTGATGATTGGTTCAGTTGTGACCCGGCTGGTTCCGGACGAGGGTCCGCCAGCCAACATCACTGGGTTCGAAGGCCTGACTAGGGACGAGCGGAGAGTGGTGGTGGCTTCCTCCGTCACCTTCCTCACTGGCATCATGCAGGTAGTCTGGGGCCAAAAACCTCATACCGTGTCATCCGGCTATGGGCGGAACACACCACCATCCGCCGGGAACCAGGCGTGCAGCAAACAATTCCACTCAATCCTTGCGTTCTGTTCAGAAAACATGGGCGACGCAAGTATCTAGCTACCCAAAAAGCTTAAAGCAAGTAGCAACAAACAAACAAACAACTAAAACCAAATAATGGCATCGCCGCCTGACACAATCGGTCAAAACGGTAAAATGGGGGAACGAAAACACTGTGGCACACAAAGCGGAACGACCACCAGAACATGGGCCGGAACACGGGGCGGCTCGTCCTGCATGTAGTAATGGGTACCAGGCTCTCTCTCCTTTGAGAGAGCTTGGTGACTTTGAAAACACTGTCGGTTGAGTTGCTGCACCCTGGAGCTCTACATGGTGCTGAACCTGTATTCACTCATTTTGGCCATACTAATTAGCCATTTTTGCCCATTTAGTCTGCCCTAATTACCTAATTCAAAAATACGGCTCTGTTAGGTCACCCGTAGCCAAAACCAATATTAATAATTGATTGGATTTATATAGCACTTTT
Organism: Poromitra crassiceps; assembly: GCF_964638095.1. Classification (NCBI taxonomy): domain Eukaryota; kingdom Metazoa; phylum Chordata; class Actinopteri; order Beryciformes; family Melamphaidae; genus Poromitra; species Poromitra crassiceps. The sequence continues at coordinate 45,901,737 of NC_139624.1, forward strand.
CAAGTGCTTTATATCAGGGTGTGTGGGTGGGTGTGCGTGCGATGTGTGTGTGTGTGTGTGTGTGTGTGTGTGTGTGTGTGTGTGTGTGTGTGTGTGTGTGTGTGTGTGTGTGTGTGTGTGTGTGTGTGTGTGTGTGTGTGTGTGTGTGTGTGTCTGTGTGTGTGTCTGTGTGTGTGTCTGTGTGTGTGTGCATGTACAGTACATGGGAGTGGAAACTCAACTCATCCACCACCAGGTGATGGATGATGATGTTGTCTGCATAGGACCTGCAGAGTCCCTGTCTCTGCCCTGGGGCATTGGGGATGGGGCTATTATCCATTAGATCAGAAGGAAGAGCACCTCCTACTGGTCCTCCAACACCACTTCCAGCACCAGATGGTCTCCCATCCAAGGACTAATCACAGTCAAACCTGTTTAGCTTCAAGCCAGCGATGTAAAGATTCAAGATTCAAGATTCAAGATTCAAGATTCAAGATTTTTATTGTCACTCCATGGTACAAGTATCACGTGTGAAATTCTTGTGCTGTGGACTCCGTTTACAACATAGTGCAAATAGTACAAATATAACAGGGCATATGGGTGCAAAAACAACAAGAGACACAACAAGCAATAAGGCAGTATAGTGATAAGACGGAAGTCAGAGACAGTGGCATATTCACTGCACATAGGTGCACGTGTCGGGTGCATACTTTAGACGTGCTTAAACATTTTAAATTCTGCGTATTTGACATACAGGTGCAAATAACATATTCCTTATTAAACATACAATTAAACTCTGCATTTTAAATTTGGCGTATTTGACATACAGGTGCAAATAGCATATTCCTTATTAAACATACAATTAAACGTTAGACATACGTAATGGTAGCAGCTACAGTACGGTACAGTGCGGCTACTACACTATTTGTGTATGTTAAGGAGTCTCGTGGCCTGCGGGAAGAAACTGTTCCTCAAGCGATTTGTGTGTGCTTTCGGAACCCTGTATCTTCTCCCTGAGGGTAGCAGGGAGAACAGGCTGTTGTGGGGATGGTTTGTGTCTTTGATGATCTTCAGGGACCTCCTGAGGCACCGCTGTTTATACAGTTCATGCAGATCTGGCAACTCACATTCTGTTACGTGCTGTGCCGCGCGTCTCACTCTCCGTAGCGCCCTGCGGTCCATGGTGGTACAGTTCCCGTACCAGGTGGTGAAGCCGCCAGTCAGCAGGCTTTCAATGGTGCCTCTGTAGAAGTCCCTGAGGATTTCTTTCCTTAGCCCAAATTTCTTCAGGCGCTTGAGTCCGTGTATTCGCTGTTGGGCCTTTTTGACGACAGTGGCGGTGTGGCCGGCCCAAGTCAGGTCCTGGTGGATATTGACTCCCAGGTACTTGAAGCTGTCCACCCTTTCCACCACTGTGCCGTTGATGGTGATTGGGGGGTGTGCGCCCCCCCCCCTCCTGTAGTCTACAATGATCTCCTTGGTCTTGGAGACGTTCAGAGAGAGGTGGTTGTCCTGGCACCATTGTTCCAGGGCCCCCACCTCCTCTCTGTAGGCCGTCTCGTCGCTCCCCGAGATCAGCTGTGTCGTCTGCAAACTTCACGATGGTGTTAGAGGTTTGAGTCGCCACGCAGTCGTGGGTGTAGAGGTCGTACTAGAAGGGGCTGGAGACGCACCCCTGGGGCGCTCCTATGCTGATGGTCAGTGGGGAGGAGGTGAGGTTGCCCACCCTCACCCCCTGGCGGCGGTCTGTCAGGAAATCCAGGATCCAGTCGCACATTGCTGTGTTAAGTCCCAGGTCCTTGAGCTTGCATACCAGCCTAAAGCAGGCACCACGGTGCTAGCATGCGTCTTATCCCACTGAGCCCCCAGGACACCCCCTTTCAAAAGTTCTTATAATTTGGGTGATAGAGACAGTGCGGAGCGCGTCATCATTCAGAAACCACGCCCAAAATGAGGGGAAACAAAAACTCCCCCCCAATCCTGGCGTTCTCCTATGTCGCGTGCATGGCCGCGTGTTGCACACAAAGATCATATACACGGAAGATGAACACTCCAACTTACTTCCTTGACAGCTACATCCACATTTTTCTTCTCGCCAATTCTCAATGGCTTCCTTGTTTTGCTTGGGAGTACAACAAAACTTTAATTGGCGATTTTTTACATTTGTTGTCTCTTGTCTGCGCAGCCCACCACACAACAGCTTTTAGCTATGTTTATTTCAAGGAAAATGACGCTGTGTGTGGAAATGAATGGAGAGCTTTCCCCCGTGATGCGTGTGGCCTATTTCATGGCCTATGGTGAATTGGGCGCAATCCTTATCAGCCTCACTTACAAATAAGGGCAATGAGGGCAACATAACGACATTTTCATATAATTTACATGCATGATGAACACAACAGACACAAATATGCTTTATTATTTGACCAGCACTACAGGCAGCATTCCACTCATTGTATATGGTTAATGAATACCTTAGATTTCTGATTCAATCATTTTGCTGATATGGAGCTGTTTTATCTGGAGAAACCTTGAGTGAATTTGAGTAAATATCACCTTATCACCATGACTCTGTCTCCCCCAGCTGGGCATGGGTATACTGCAGGTGGGGTTTGTGGTCATGTACCTGTCTGACACGCTGGTGTCTGGCTTCACCACAGCGGCTGCCGTCCACATCCTGGTGTCCCAGCTCAAGTTCGTGTTGGGGCTGGTGGTCCCAGGATTCAGCGGGCCGCTCTCCATCATATATGTAAGCAAAAAACAACAGAAACAACATAGTCACCAGAATAAAATGTTGGCATTTTACATGGATAGTACAAACTTAACGTAAATTTGAAACAAAGTGACTGTTAATTTGAAAACCTCGCCTCGCCAGTACATCAAATACTGACGTGGACGTCCGGCACACCAACCCAAAATGTCAGGATTTGACACATGAGAATCGTGTTGACTCATTCTTTCTACAAAATCGCATATAGTACCTTTAAATCTGAATGTAGACTTTGAACACGCTGGTACGCAAACACAGCTCTCCTGTGTGAAAGGCAAGTGTTTACATCCTCCATCCACCCCAACCACAACATCCTTATTTTCCACCATGCTACAGTATTTCAATAGCGGAGTCTATAACGTTGATATATACGTATCTAGAAATTTTGATATGTATTTTTGGTTCAGAAACGTTGGCATTCTACGCATCTGTGGATTGCAGAAATGTACTAACGTAACTGTGTCCTGAGACTTCTGCTGCTATTATTACAAATCGGACAGCTACGGTTAGCTACTGTTATGACCATGTAGGGCTCTATTCTCCCACAGGCCATCGGCGCTATTACGGGCCTTAACCGCAAAAAAACGTGCCTTGCGCCTGTTTCGGCAAGATAGCAATAGGCTTTAGGCTGCCAAATGCGCTTTAGGCCGAATGGGCGTGGCGCAGTCCCAAAGTGGGCGTGTCGGCGCTAAATACCAGCCTAGTCATATCTTGGGAGCTGGCCTACATTTAGCGCTTTGCGCTTTTCAAAAGCAGGCCTATTCTTTGCCTTCACTGCTTCTTCTCTGTCACCCTTCTCTCTCTCTCTCTCTGAGTTCCCAGCATGCATTGTGTTTCTTCATTTCGCTACTAAATAGCCACCAAATGAGCCAAAATAGATATAAAAGGTAGTTCTAAATTAATGTGTAATGGTAACACAGCCTGCCATTGTCAACATTTCAATATTGGACCAAATAAAACCTCGAAATGAAAACACCACCCTATGTGAAACATATATGTCCTCCTGGGCATATATATACCCCTTGTCGAGTTAACGTGATTTAGAGAAGTAACAGCGGAACGCGCTTCTAATGGCATCTGCTATACTGTGATGTCCGTCCAATAACTTGGCCCTATTTCACATTTAGTTTTACAATAAAAACACATTTATGCAATGACTTGACATAATGTAGGGTATATTTATGTGCATCATCCTTCCTGCAGCAGGCGAGAGAAAATGATATCTTTCTGGACAAACTTTCACCAATCTAATAGGCTATATTTTTCTAGCTGATGCATAGAACATTATTTTCACTTTGATCTTGCTATAGTGTAGCGTATTTACATGCTTGCAGTATTGAAACTGCAGTTAGATTGGTTTGAGAAGCATAATAATATGGAATAATAGCCTATAATGCAGACAGACAGGCTGGATGAAGGGAGGGGGGGGGGGGGGGGGGGCAGAGCGTTTGGCTTTCGTCTGGTTTTGCGGGATCACTGGAATTGGAGCTAAAAAGGCAAGCGTGCGATTCGTTTATTGCACTTATCCAATGAGCATGACGGTGCATAATTTTACGCCTAAAAGGCGTGGTTGTAATGCTTTGGGCTGCATCTAGCGCCAGCACGACGATATCAAGTGCGCCTTTCCACGCCCACTGCTTTGATCTGCGCCTGCCGCTCGGCCTAGAAACTGCGCCGATGCAACGATAGGGGCCGTAGTGTTCACAACCAGTTTAATGGTGGAAAAGTCAAGTATAACTTCTTATTTTAGATTTGATCATTCACTTTACATTTGTCTTTAAAACGGACACTATCACCGGTCATTTAGCATCACGCTATAGGCTGGCCCTGAGTCATAAATAATGCAATTAAGGCATTAGCAATCGATTGTCGAGCCTCGCCAAGCTCATCCCACGGCTTTCTCTCATCAAAGTCACTTTCCTAAACTATTTGGACATTTAAATGGCGATGTTTTCATATGAAATTTGACGTGTGGTTTGGTAGATGTATCTAAAGCAGGGGTTTTCAAAGTGGGAGGCGAGCCTCCCCAGGGGGCCTCAAAGCAGTTTCAGGGGAGGCTCAGTGAATGGAAGTTAAAAAAAATCACATTAGTTATCAAAAGGAGATCACACAGAATAGCCTAAATGTGTGTGATTTGGTTAAGGAGATAGTTCAGAGATACAGTATTTTTGTAGAATTTTACTGTTTTTCCTACTTTTTTTATGTATTTTGTGTAGTCTGAAATATGTCACACAGCAATATCAGGCTATCTTGGCACAATTGTTGAGTGTTTATGGGATCAAATAACATACAGTAATCATGATCCCATAGGCATCCAGGAATTGAGCGAGGGGGGCACCTTTTTCCAAGCATTGTCTGGGGGGAGGCCCACAGTCTCAGACTTTGAAAAACCCTGGTCTAAAGTAATTCCACAACACTTGCTGGCATTCGCTGAAATGAAAAGACCCACGAAAAGACCGGAGAATGCGTCAGAGCGGATGTGTCCAACTCAGGACACAGTTCCGCTATGTGCCAACATCTTATTCAGGCGAACAGGCTGGCTAGAAACAGTTATTGTCCGTCACACTGGATCGTTCAAGATGATTACACAACTTTGTTTCCTTTCAGACACTGGAGAAGATCTTCGTGCAGATCACCTCTACCAACATCTGCGACCTGGTGACGTCCATTGTGATCATGGTGGTAGTTTTCATTGTAAAGGAGATAAACGACAGATACAAAGCCAAGCTGCCTGTGCCCATCCCTATAGAGGTTATCATGGTGAGGGCGATTGTGCAACAACATCCATAGAAGTTTTTCCATGTGTTGTAGGAGCATGGGTGGGCTGTATAAACAGCCACCATGATTGCACTAATCTTGGTTATGACTTGTATTAATCTTTTGATTTATGTTAACCTTTTATGTCACTTGAAAGAATGCCGGCATTCTGCCAGCCAGGAGATGATTAACGTATCTCTAATCCTGTGAATCACGCCTAATATCTGTCGGCCATTATGAGTTGAATTTCTTGGTAATTTCTTCCCCAGACTGTCATCGCATGTGGAGTTTCATACGCATTTGACTTCAAGACTAAGTTTGGTGTTGATGTTGTTGGTCCCATTCCACTGGGGTAAGACGTTTTGTTTCAGCCAAGCAATTTTTTATGTAGCTACACAGCAGATTTTTTTTACATTAAAATGTTGTTACAAATTCACCAAATAACCAAGCATATTTTATTTAGTCTATTTTGTACAACACATTTATGAATATTAATATTAATAATAATAATAATATGCTGCAATTATTATTATTTTAGTTGTGAACATTTTGTGAAACAAATGTTTATGAACAGTTGAACAAGCACATCACCTAAATCAGACTAATTAAACCAGTGGGGGGGATCCTAATCAAGACAATTCAATAACTGATTGTTTTATCTTTTATAATGTAACAAAAACAGCTGTTTTTCATCAAGAAAAGAATACATTTTACATGTTGTTTGCAATGACAGCATGTTTTAGTAATGATTAAAAAGTAATTGCAATTTGGATGGAAACAACTAAAATCTTTTAGTACAAATTGCTGATTCGCTGTCACAGTGGAACTATTCAAACTAGATCTAACATTTATTCCCCTCAGGTATGAGGCTCCCATGGCTCCCAACCTGCATGTCTTCCAGGAAACGGCGGTCGAAGCGTTTCCTATGGCCATCGTGGGTTTCGCCGTGGCTTTCTCTGTGGCAAAGGTCTATTCTGTCAAACACGATTACACCATCGACGGAAACCAGGTGCGCCACTACACATTTGACCATTTACGGCATTAGAATACGGTTAGTGTGCCGGGTTTAATCTGGATTTACGTGCCTCGGTGATAAGAGGGGTCTTCTCTATGACCCCGTTTAATCTGGATTTATGTGACTCAGGTGATAAGAGGGGTTTTTCTCTGTGACCCCAATGTAGGAGCTGATAGCCTTCGGGGCCAGCAACATCTTCGGAGCCTCTTTCAAGTCTTTTGCAGCGAGTACAGCTCTGTCCAGGAGTGCGGTGCAGGAGAGCACAGGGGGAAAGACTCAGGTAAGCCAACATGACTGACTTTTAGCTGCTCCTCTCTGCCAGCTCAAATCCAGGTCCAGGTCCAGTTTGAGTCAAAATTGTAAAATTCAACACTGAAACCAGAACAAGACCCCCATTCAAGAGCCCACATTCCCTTCCTAATGCAAAAAATAATGATTGAGGATCAACAGAGAAAATGATATATGGACCAAAACTGTCAACATCCAGCTAATCAATATGTAGGACTTTGACCAATCAATGCGTAGAAGGCTGAGGACCTTGCACAAGATTCTGTAGTTTGTGGTGCAGTACTGGAGAAAATAAACCAAACGCTATAGGCCCTCTTCTGATGGGATCACTCCATGATTTGAAGGATGGCTTTACCGATTATCAACCCACTTTGTACTATTATAATGTCGTTAATATAAGCAGATGGGCAGTGTTTACCATCACTATACATTTCCGCATGGAGAAATCCAACTCCAATTGTCCGGTTTGCAGAAACTCCGCCACAGCCAGCTGCAAGTCATTACGGCTCGTTAAGGCTCTCGATGCGATTGAGTACTGACGTTATGAATGAGTACTCGAGTACCCGAGTACTCCCGTCCATCCCTATGCACTAGCGCCTCCTCTGGTTGGTCGGGGCGCCTGGTCGGGGTGGAAGGGAACTGGTGGGAATAGCGTGATCCTCCCACATGCTACGTCCTGCCGGTGAAGCTCCCCCTGACAGGTGTAAAAAAGCGGCTGGCAACTGCTCGTGTTATAGGAACCATGGTGCTAGTCTCGGCTCTCCCTAGATCGGCAGAGGGTGCAGCATCGACCGGGACAGCAGGGGGGGAAATTGGGCAAGTACAATTGGAGAGAAAAAAGGGGGGGAGGGGTCAGGGTGGTAAAATAGGCAACACTGGCTGATATTCAATAAAACTACTAATTATTTGATTGGCAGGAATACATCAGTTAACATCCAGTAGTGGCTGAGACCAAGACAAGTTCAAGATGTAAATAAGGTTTTCTCAAGACCGGAATACATTTCTATAGCCTTGATTTTCTGAAGAAGAGAATGTGCAGTAAGACTTTATTTGGAGAATTCAATGTTGATACTCAGTGATCACTGATCAGGTGCCAAAAAGTAGATTTTTTTCCTGCCTCTCATCTCTTATGTAACAGGGATCCTGAATATCAGCAAACTACTTTACACACAATTCTGAGTGTCACTTCAAACTCAGTAGACTAATGATACTTGATACTAAGTTTAGTATCAGCATTGGACTATCTAATTTTTTTTAACCAAATGTGCTCTTTAAAGTTTTTACACAACATTGACCTCTGGTATTTAGATAAAAAAAATATATTTGCCATGGCATTCCTCTACTTAGAGTTATCAGAGAAATAGATGAAAGAGAAAAGTGTATTTGATGTAAAAAAAAAAAAAAAAAAAAAAAAAAAGTTGAATGAGATTGAAATGTGTTCAAATGCCAAATCTGTAGCCGCAGCAGCCACCTTTGAAACATTGTTGCCTCAACATTGCTCTATTCCCTCTACTATTATTAATAAGCTTTTGTCTAGAAAAAGTATTTATTTTAATAGCTAACTAGAGACCATCTTGCGATGGGATCTCACCGGCCGCAACGTTCGTGACTTAAAACAAATGTGGGCCAAGGACATAAAGTGAGGGGGCCAATGTGGGCGGCCCATTTTCAAACTCGTCCATTTTGATGTCAACAACACACCTGTGAAGTTTCATGGCTGCATCTTGCATGGTTTTGATGCTATCCTGTTTGCGAAATCTGTCCACAGACAGACAGACAGACAGACAGACAGACAGGCAAACAGGCAGACATATTTTGTTTGTCAACTTGTTCCACTCATGGCAAAGTACAGAAAACAGTTCCCGCTACAATTAGTTGTCTCCAGGAACACACTTTGCCATGATCACACACACACACACACACACGCGCACACACACACACACACACACACACACACACACACACACACACACACACACACACACACACACACACACACACACACACACACACACACACACACACACACACACACACAAACTCACGAGCTGTTGCGGCTGGTCTATTGTCTTAGTGTCTGTATGCAGCGTAGCGGTCACATCAATATACAGAGATAAGAACTAGGAAGATCAGATCAGATCAGATAAACTTTATTGTCCCCGAGGGGAAATTTGTCTGGGGCAACAAGTGCATTACAGCATATCCATCGGCAGTAACATATACCAACAAAGAAAACAACAACATGACAGCAAGACAACAGTGGCATTTAAACAAAGACTTGCACAGAGCCCGGGTGGAACAAGCGGTGCCTGTTTAGGCAAGAAAAATTGCACCCGCCCATATTACACTGACCCTTATTGCACTATCATGTAAATAATAAAATAATAAAATAAATAAAAGCATAAAAGCATAAAATCATAAAAACATAGAAGCATAAAACCATGGGCGAAATAAAAGCAAAGAGAAACCACAGGAAGGACTAAAAGAAAAAGAACAAGAAAAGACAAGAGCCATCACGTTTCTGGCGCTTCCATACTGCCACCTCCCATCAGTGCAGGTGTTTCACCCGTGAGGAAGGGGCTCGCTGTCTATTCAGCAGAAATTGGAAGGAAGGATAGACCATATCTATTGCTTTTTTTTAAGATAACTAAAAACAATCACAAAGTTGCAAGTGCAATCAAATCGAGTAAATATATACAATATGTTCATGAGTGGTGAAGTGTTCTGTGGATAATAAATATGAATTTACGTTGAATTTACATGATTCAAGATTCAAGATTTTTATTGTCACTCCGTGGTACAAGTATCACGTGTGAAATTCTTGTGCTGTGGACTCCGTTTACAACATAGTACAAATATAACAGGGCATATGAGTGCAAAAACAACAAGAGACACAACAAGCAATAAGGCAGTAGAGTGATAAGACAAGTCAGAGAGTGGCATATTCACTGCACATAGGTGCACATGTCATGTGCATACTTTAGACGTACTTAAACATTTTAAATTCGACGTATTTGACATACAGGTGCAAATAGCATATACCTAATTAAACATACAATTAAACATTAGACATACATAATGGTACAGTACAGCTACTACACTATTTGTGTATGTTAAGGAGTCTCGTGGCCTGCGGGAAGAAACTGTCCCTCAAGCGATTTGTGCGTGCTTTTGGAACCCTGTATCTCCTCCCTGAGGGTAACAGGGAGAACAGGCTGTTGTGGGGATGGTTTGTGTCTTTGATGATCTTCAGGGACCTCCTGAGGCACCGCTGGTTATACAGTTCATGCAGTTCTGGCAACTCACATCCTGTTACGTGCTGTGCCGCGCGTCTCACTCTTCGTAGCACCCTGCGGTCCATGGTGGTACAGTTCCCGTACCAGGTGGTGAAGCAGCCAGTCAGCAGGCTTTCAATGGTGCCTTTGTAGAAGTCCCTGAGGATTTCTGGCCTTAGCCCAAATTTCTTCAGGCGCCTGAGTCCGTGTAGTCGCTGTTGGGCCTTTTTGACAACAGTGGCGGTGTGACCGGCCCAAGTCAGGTCCTGGTGGATGTTGACTCCCAGGTACTTGAAGCTGTCCACCCTTTCCACCACTGTGCCGTTGATGGTGATTGGGGGGTGTGCGCCCCCCCCCCCCCCCTTCCTCCTGTAGTCTACAATGATCTCCTTGGTCTTGGAGACGTTCAGAGAGAGGTGGTTGTCCTAGCACCATTGTTCCAGGGCCCCCACCTCCTCTCTGTAGGCCGTCTCGTCGCCCCCCGAGATCAGCCCCACGACTAGTGTGTCGTCTGCAAAGTTCACGATGGTGTTCGAAGTTTGAGTCGCCACGCAGTTGTGGGTGTAGAGGTCGTACCAGAAGGGGCTGGAGACGCACCCCTGGGGCGCTCCTATGCTGATGGTCAGTGGGGAGGAGGTGAGGTTGCCCACCCTCACCACCTGGCGGCGATCTGTCAGGAAATCCAGGATCCAGTCGCACATTGCTGTGTTTAGTCCCAGATCCTTAAGCTTGCGTACCAGCCTGGAGGGTACTATGGTGTTGAATGCTGAGCTGTAGTCCACGAACAGCATTCTTACATAGGTGTCCTTCCCCTCCAGGTGAGACAGGGCGGTGTGGAGCACGTGTGCTACTGCATCCGCTGTGGTCCTGTTGGGGCGGTATGCAAATTGTAGCGGGTCGTGGTCCGGGGGGAGTGTGGGGCGGATCTGTGAGAGGAGGTGGGGAGGAGGGGAGGCGCTCTGGCAGAGGGGTCAAACCTAGCGTAGAACGCGTTGAGTTCATCCGGTAGGGAGGGTGATGTGTGGGGGGATGAGATTTACAGACTGAGTTAAATAGACCTTAAATAGGCAGTGGATTTACATGAATTTACAGTCGGAGTTAAATAAGAGTTTACATTGAATGTACATGAAATTTACAGGCTAAGTTAAATAGGCATTAAATGTGCAGGGAATTTACATGAATTTACAGTCCCAGTTAAACAGGCCTTCTCAGAAGGTAGCCTAAACAGTGCCATGGACTTTTGCTTTTGTTCTAAAATGTTCTTATACTCTAACCTCGAGGAAGCACCGGTGTCATGCCGAGTTTTGCACCCCCGCCGAGAATTGTACCCCCACCATATTTTGGGGCTGTTTTAACTTAAAAACAGGGATGCAAATCTCGGCAGGTACAAACCGCCGATATTTGCACCTCCCTCCATAAAGCCAGGAGAGATCCCCAGGTCTCGAGGTCATCTGTACCCGGATTTTAAGCACCAAAGTCGGCTTCCATGAGGCAGAAGAGAGCCCCAAGCATGGAAGTCACCTCCACGCGGATCTAATGCATCAAAGTCGGTCTCCATGAACCAGGACCAGGGACGTGCAGAGAACATTAGAGGGGCAGGGGCTCAAATTCATAAAAGGGCACTACAGCTGGAGTCCGGAGGGCGGCGGCAGAAATTTGAGGCAATTTGAAGGCCAATTTAGGGGTATAACTAATTTTAAATACTCCGATTTTAACCAGATTTAGAGGAATATCTCATTTTAGGATGAGACTTGTCACAGAAAAATAACTCCATAACTGAATAATATTAGTATATAAAAGTTGCATGCTGTTGGAAGACAGAAGATTTAGATAAGGTGTATTAGATTTATTTTTATTTTTTCCTGATTCACACAACATCCCTTTCCAATAGTGTAAAGTAAAAAATATTTTCAAGAGCAACAATTCTGCATTTGTTCCCTATATTTTGGTTATTTATTTATTGGGTGGTTTATTTATTTATTTATTTATTTATTCATTCATTTTTGGGTTCATTTTTGGGTTGGTGCCTTCAGGGGCGGTTTAGAAAAACACTGCTCCATGCAGAGGCCTATTACAAATGGTGCATTCAAGGCCAAGAGAGCTCGGAAAAGCCATTTCTCTTTGAATGCTGCCTTCAGTGACGGCATAGAAAGGGCAATTTCCATACAAAGCACCATTAGAAATGCATTCATGGTCAGGAAAGGGCACTTTTTATTTTATTTTTTCATGTGTCTGAGCTATTTGTTTTGTTCATGTGTTGTTGGAATGAAAATGAAAAATGCAATATAATTCAAAAAAAAAAAAAAAAAAAAAAGGCACTTTTTACAGACTGAAAAAAAGCCAGGGGCTCAAGCCCCCTTTCATGTCTATGTGTGCACGTGCCTGGACAGACCCCCTGGCTTGGAGATCACGTCTACCCAGACAATTATATCATTTTTAAACAGTTAAGTTTCCATATAAATCATTACAATATGCTCCCGGAAGGTGGGGATGCAATTCTCGGCGGGGGTGCAAAACTCTGCATGACACCGCATGTGACGGCAGCGTATTTGTAGAAAAGGCCCCAACGTCTAGTTGAGAAGACCCAATAGTGAGCTCTGCTGGCATGACCCGGTACTGCAGCCTATAGGAAGTCCATCTGCATGCCTGCCGTGATGTCAGAGAGCCACATGGACTGCTAGAGGATGGAGAGCTGTGCTGTGCAGTTGACTGCTGTGAATTGGACTTGCATGAAGAGAAATGCAAGTCATTTCACATGGTGTTTATTTCTTAGTTTTCTTTGTAGAGATAGTCAGTTAGTCATTCAACATCATGGCGGCTTAATTGGTTAATTGGTAGTTGCTGTGCATGTATTCCATCTGTGGCTAACACTGCAGTTAGGTTGAGTTTGTGTTTCTGTGGATATGATTTTCTTAATTTATTTTTTATGTCTGAGCTGTGTTAGGATTTAGCCTACAACCTTTTCATGTTTGCTGCAATGGTAGCCAATAATTGCTGTCTGAATATACTATAGCCTATAATAGTGCAGGTGGGTTTAGCTGTTTAACCCAAATGATCCAGTAATATAGGCCGTCTGATTAGTTTGTTACTACATGATGACCACTTCTTTGTAATGCTATTTATTACTTTGCTTTATTTCTCACACATACACACACACACACACACACACACACACACACACACATACGCAAGCGCACACAGTGTAACCGTATAGTCCATCCCTATGTGAATGCATTTGACTTGATTGTGTGACTTACTTATGTGTTTGTAAATTATCTTTCTATAACTCACAGTTCTTTTTCTTCTTGGTCTTCTCCCGCTGTCAGTGTCTGATCTGGCGGACCCACCCCCTTGCACCACGGCTCGGTTTCTGGGCTGACCAGTTCAGGCTTCGCCGTGTTAGTTTTGCCGTTCAGAAGATCCATTCCCAAAACGTGGTTGTAGAAAATGGTCCGTAATGGCCCACCATCAGGCCTGTTCTTGGGGCAATTGACGCCCACGAAGCAAGGCGCCAACGACGTAATGATGATGACACCGCCGTGACATCATCGATGATGATGTCAGAGTTCACCTGTGAGGTCATCAGCGATGTCAGACGGTCTAGGCTGACTGTGATGGCAGACGTGACTTTATGAGGTCACCGATGATGTCATACCTCCCCGGACGTTGTGACATGACCAACGATGTCATACATCGAATGTGGGGGGGGTATAAAAAGGTGTTGTTCTGTTATGATATGTATGGTCTTGGTCCTATGTTCCCTTCCTGCAATCTGTAAGCTCTGTACGTGGCTTCTGCCTTGCTCCTATCTGCCTGATATTTCATTAAACGAGAATTTCGGTTTTTTTGAACCTGGAGCCATCTCCTGGCATTAATTATGATTTGGCAACTCACCCAGCGATCTCCGCGGCGTTTCTGGCCGTCCTAGCGTTGTTTTGAGATCAATAGCGTCCAGTCAGTTGTAAAATGGAGCTGATTTGGGGCCAAGTGTGAGCCTGTCTTTACTGCATCTAAATAGCTATTTCTATTCCCGTTTTCGCCAAATATCGTCAGAATCTGATCCCTCAAGAACCACCACAGTGATATTTCGCCAAAGGCTGTTTCCTGGAGTTGCACAGGGATCAAATTACCTCAAACGTGATCTCGGGCACCTAGTCTCGTGAAGTCCCGCGATACTTTCCTGCTGACTGGCCAAGTACAGGCAGGACACTTTGCGGTGGTGGTTTTAGCGTAACCTATGTGGGGTTTGGCGTAACCTATGTGGGATTCGAAATAACGAAGGTTATGCCAAACCCCACATAGGTTACGCTAAAACCACCACCGCAAAGCGTCCTGCCTGTACTTGGCCAGTCAGCAGGAAAGTATCGCGGGACTTCACGAAACTAGGTGCCCGAGATCACGTTTGAGGTAATTTGATCCCTGTGCAACTCCAGGAAACAGCCTTTGGCGAAATATCACTGTGGTGGTTCTTGAGGGATCAGATTCTGACAATATTTGGCGAAAACGGGAATAGAAATAGCTATTTAGATGCAGTAAAGACAGGCTCACACTTGGCCCCAAATCAGCTCCATTTTACAACTGACTGGACGCTATTGATCTCAAAACAACGCTAGGACGGCCAGAAACGCCGCGGAGATCGCTGGGTGAGTCGCCAAATCATAATTAATGCCAGGAGATGGCTCCAGGTTAAAAAAAAACGAAATTCTCCTTTAAAGCTTGAAAGACATCTCTGTGGTTCTAACCGACCACTGCCCGTGAGCCCTTACCTAAGATCCGGCAACTTCACACGAGGCAAGCACATAAGCTTCCCTACAGTGGTAGTGTTGCGTGTAGGTCCGCTAACGTTATGGAGCTCCAGAATTGTTACTGTGCGCTACTCTCCAGTGCACGTGTCTTCTCAATGTCCACACACGGCCAGTTGCCTCTTGACTAGCGTAGCGACAGCTCCATGTGTGGTGTCTTATCGTGTATTCCTTTATAACTGGGGACTGGTAATCTTACGACTTCAAAGGTCATGAGCTGGGCGGTGACGTCATCAGAGCTGGTATTTCCCATTCCAAACTCGTAGGGGCCTCAGCAGTCCCAACCTCAAAAATCCAAGATGGCTGCGCCACGCAACAACAGTAGTAGCCTAGTAATCGTAGTAATATTGTTTAGCACTTCTGTTTTGTTTGTGTCTCATTAAATCAGCTGTACACACAGCACTGGACATGAGGCTGCAGTGTTTGTATGCGCAAAATGCCGCAAAATGCCATGTTGTCAATTGTTATTGCTAACAATGGCTAGCCTGGCTAGCGACTGGATCTGACCAATGAACAGTGAACTTCCCAGCTCAAGTTTTCTGAAAATGGAACGCTAACAAAACGGATGTGACGTCATTTAGCCTCCACATCCCAGTTATTTTGCGATAAAGGAACGCACGATTAGCTCATAGCTGCCTCTTGTCTTTCATCTCTCTATCCCCGGCTGCGGTCCTCGGCAGTCGCTAAATGGACAAGCAAGCCTAACCGTTACCCCAGATGTGTTTGTGTCAATCTCTCCCTGCAGTGCTCCCTAGCGGTAAACCTGCAGTACTACGCTGATAAGTGGGAAAAGATTATATTCAAAATACTTACGAAATCCTCTCAGACTGACGTCATGACTATAATTCCTCGCCTGAAGGCAATATCATAACAGTCATCAATGCTTAATTATTCATGTTCTAACCGACATCGGAGGGGAATGCATCCTACCTGAATCAACCCTAGCTCAAATTGTATCCACCCATTTTACAGTTCTTCTTCTTTGCTGTTTGAATATGTGTCTTCTGTCCTTTTCAGGTTGCCGGTCTGCTGTCGGCGATGATAGTGATGATCGTCACTGTGGCCATAGGATTCTTACTGGAGCCTCTCCAGAAGGTAAACTTACAAATTAACCTCTAATTAATTCATCTAAATAACTCTACATTGCTCTTCAGATTGATGAGCAATGTGACCTTTGACCCCTGTGTTAACAGTCGGTGTTGGGCGCCGTGGTCATCGTCAACCTGAAGGGCATGCTGATGCAGTTCAGAGACGTCCCATACCTGTGGAGGAAGGACAAACCGGACTGTGTAAGTTCTCACACGCTCACATCATGCTGCCTAAAGGCTGACAAGCAGGATAGCGAGTAGAGGTCTCCAGGGATGCCTAAACCCTCGAATACCCTGAGACCCTGCCGGATCTCAAGTCCATTCAAAAGAAGTGAGTCCGGGTCCGAGCCGGGTCTGTTCGCCGGGTCTCGGTCTCTGACAAGATCACTTCGAGAAGAAGTGATATAAATGATCTCTCCATGTCTTGAAAGAGCTTTGTTACAAAACAAGCTGGTGGAAAGTCACTTTTGAATTCTCAGCACCTGGTGAAGTCATCACTTTTGTGATTGATCAACAACTTCACACAGGTATTACGGTCATTTTGTGCTATGGGGGCAGTAAAAATCTTTCTTATTGCCCCGTTAAAAAACTCATCAAACACATTTCCTGTTTGTGTGTTTCTGTCCAGGTGGTGTGGGTGGGGACCTGCCTGGCAGCCATCTTTCTGGGCCTGGACCTGGGCCTGGCTGTAGGTCTGGGAGTGGAGCTGCTCACCGTCGTCCTCAGGACTCAGTTGTTAGTATCAAACTGTTTATTGACGACAACTTTTTACACTGAGCTCTTCATGTCGTCAAGTTGTAGATGTGTCATTTACTTTACCACATGCACTTTTCTTTTAAACATTTCTAATTGATTGATTCCTAAAGCCCTAATTTAATTAGCCAAAGCTAGCTTTGATTCAGTTTAGAAATGAAGGAGTTTTGTCATTGATACTTTCAACTTTTCCTCTTCCTCTTCCAGCCCCCGCTGCAGCGTCCTGGCCAACATCAAGGGAACTGACATCTACAAAGACAGAAAGGACTATGTCAGTGTAAGTCGGCTCGATCCTGCACACCTCTTCTGCATCGTCTGTTACAATTTGAAGCTTACTGTGCTTTAGACCAGAGGTTTCCTAACTGGGGTTCAGGGAGGGGGGGGGGGGGTCAGGATTAATTTATTATTGTTAACTCAAAAATATGATGTAAATGGTAAATGGACTGCATTTATATAGCGCTTTTATCCAAAGCACTTTACAATGTGCCTACATTCACCCATTCACACACCGAAGGCGGCAAGCTGCCACGCAGGGTGCTGGCACAGCCATCGGGAGCAATTTGGGGTTCAGTGTCTTGCCCAAGGACACTTCGACATGCGGAGTGGAGGAGCCGGGGATCGAACCATCGACCTTCTGATTGGTGGACGACCCGCTCTACCTCCTGAGCAACAGCCGCTATTCACATTCACAGGATGTGAATGTGATAGGAGGGGATATAGGGATGCATATTCTTTTTTTTGTCCAACTTTATTTATGATTTTTTTCAGCATAATCAATTACAGCATGAGTCAACATATTGCCATATGCCAAAAGAATAATTTATAAATAAATAAATAAATAAATAAATAAATAAATAAATAAATAAATAAATAAATAAATAAATAAATAAATAAATAAATAAATAAAAATACATTATACACTATGCACTATAACAAAAACCTCCTCAGTTGGGAATCTCTGTGACAAAATTTTATCAAATGGGCTGTTGTGGTCTGAAGATTTTGGGTACGACTGCTTTCCTAAAAGCATGATCTTGTTGGATTTTGAATCAAGGAAGTACACCAAGTGAGCTTCCCTGTTTCCTCCTGTTTTTATTCTCATGTAGGGTCTGTATCTTACTTTGAAGAGACCTTCCCTGTTTCCTCCTGTTTTTATTCTCATGTACGTCTGTATCTTACTTTGAAGAGAGTTTGGCCAGTTCTTGTTGTGATTATGGAAACTATTATGGGTATAACAGCCCTCTCGTATACTATTGCTCTATCCATCTTTGTAAAAATGCTCTCTTTCCAGATATATGAGCCAGAGGGGGTAAAGATCTTCAGGATTCCATCACCCATCTTCTTTGCCAACATTGAGTTTTTTAGGAGCAAGCTGGTAGAAGCCGTAAGTATCACAGTTTATACACGTTTATACACTTTTTTATTTTCTTTTTCTTTTGTATTTTTTAATTTTTATTTTACAAATGAAACTATGAGAAATGGATATGGAAAAACTGCCTTTATACCTTCAAAACAGACGACAAATAAAGAGTAACTGACCAGATTGCATCTCTCTCTCTCACTCTCTGTATGTCTTCTCAGATTGGATTTAACCCATTGAGAGTGTTGAGAAAGAGAAATAAAGCACTGAGGATGATTCGAAAGCTTCTGAAGAAAGGAGAGCTGCAGTGGACATCGGTGAGTCTTAACTTTGACCTTATTCACTGACAGCATCTGCACATACTGTACTGTGGCTCTGTAAACACTTTCACAACCTCATAAAAGGCTCATGTGTGTGTTTTTCTCTGTTTATTATACAGTGATGACTTTATATCCAAAATGGCCCCAGAACATAGTTCAAGATTCAAGATTCAAGATTCAAGATTTTTATTGTCACTCCATGGTACAAGTACCACGTGTGAAATTCTTGTGCAGTGGACTCCGTTTACGACATAGTACAAATAGGCAACAAGCAATAAGTAATAGGCAATAAGAAATAGGCATCAGTAAGCAATAAGACAGCAATAAGGCAATAAGAAATAGGCATCTTATAAGCAATAAGATGTGATTTTTTTGCTAGAACCACTGTTACACTATAAGAGCAAAGCAGAACCTGAGAAATGTTATCATGTAGCTAAAACTTGATGGTTTGCACTGTCACCTCACAGGTTTGAATCCTGGCCCGTTCTGTGTGGAGTTTGAATTGGAAAGTGTAAATTGCCAATAGGCGTGTGAGTGACTGATTTCGATCTACAGTAGGCCTACCTATGTTAGTGTTGTCATGGACTGTCCTACCGTGTTTCCATGCCTTCACTCCAATTTTTTTCTGGGATAGGAAAAAGAAAAAGATGTACAGGCTGTACCTACAACAAGTGTGTATGCAGTGTTGGGCAGTAGCTTGCTACAGTACAAGTAGCGAAGCTACATAGCTTAACTAAATTTCTCAGTAGCGTGTATTCATGTAATGAATATACAAATGTCAATTAGATGGTAATCTGCATGAGAAATAAAGAAAAAGAAGAACATTTGTTATAATGATCATCCGCTTAATAGTGATCAATTTGACCCGTCCCAAGGTGATCACGGTAAGAGGAGTGCACTGTATTATTATTATTAATATATTAGTTCTTGTTCCTTCAGTTGAATGTTTGAGCTTCACTAAAGAATAAAAAAACAGAGATACAACACATATAGTATAAACATACTGTTCTATGCCCTAGTGATGTGTGCATAGTTGAGTGGACTTCAGCCATCTCTTCACCTGACCCTTAAACATGCCTAGTGTTGGACATTCCCTAATGGCCGATGGGATTGTGTTCCAGAGTTTTCCACCCTTGACCGACAGAACTGTCTGGCCAAAAATGGTGCGCCTGTAAGGGATCACACAATCGCCTCTAATTGAGGCTCTGGTGGTTCTGGTTGTGGATCCAGATACAGGTCTCTGGTAGATATACCGGTACTCATTTAGCGGGGGAGGGGCAAGGCCATTTAGTGCCTTGAAAACGGTGCATGCATATTTAAAGGAGATGAAATTATTGAAACTTAATAAGTTGTGTTTGACCAGGATGTTGCAATAGTGGTAGGAGCGGGGTTTTTTGTCAAATATTTTTAGTGCTCTCTTATAGAGTGACTCTAGTGGTTTGAGAGTGGATGTGCACGTGAGACACCAGCTGGTCACACAGTAGTCCAGGTGAGAAAATATCATGGCATGTAAGAATGTCCTGGCAGAACCTACAGACATGCTGTGTCTAATGTGTTTGAAGTTGAACAGGCTGAATTTGACTGAGTTAGCAACCTTTTAGACCTGGTTCTTAAAGGTCAGTGTGGGGTCTAATATCACACCTAGATATTTAAATTCGGATACTAATTCCAGTTCAACATCATTGAAAAAAACATTCGAGCGGGTTGCTGCATGAGGACGTTTGGTGAACATCATGCAAACCGTTTTCTTGGTGTTTAGCAAAAGGCAGGATTTGAAAAGCCAATTCTGTACCTCAGATGCAGCAGATGTTAGGAGGCGAGAGGCCTCCACGATGTTTTTGGCAGGGGTGAAAATTACTGCATCATCCGCATACATCTGGGAGTGCACATTTGAACAGAAATACGGCAAATTATTAATGAATAATGAGAAAAGAAGTGGTCCAAGGACCGACCCTTGGGGAACGCCCACTGGACACTCCAAATAGGAGGACTTGGCCCCATCTACCATTACACATTGTGTTCTGTTGGCTAAATAAGATTTAAACCAGTTCAGTGCATGATTGGAGAAGTTAAAGTGAGTTAATCTGGACAGAAGCACTTGGTGGTTCACCGTATCAAATGCTCTCTTTAAATCTAAGTAGACAGCACCGACACAGGCATTGCAGTCTAGAAGCCCCTTGATTTTTTCAACTAGGACAGAAATGGCCGTCTTGGTCGAGTGATGGGCCCGAAAACCAAATTGCATGGGATGCAGCAGAGGGTGTTCGTTGCTGAGATGTTCTTCCCAGCTTTAAAAATTGGGGTGACTACTGCCATCTTCCAGACCAAGGGAACCACTGCATGTTTAATAGACAGATTTACCAGGTGGGTGATAGGGCGGACCAGAGCGTCTTTATGCTCTTTGATAAAGTTGGTGTTGAAGCCAAAGACGTCCTTGGCTGTGGAGTTCCTTAGGCCAACTATAATTTTGACAACTTCTAAGTCAGTTATTTCTGTGAGCTCAAAGATTGGGTGAGAGGGGTTGACAGGGCTGTCCATGCAATCAGTAGGGGGAAAGAGCTGGGCTATGTCATTTACTGACTCAATAAAGAAGTGGTTTAAGCCAGATGCCAGTGTAGTGGGATCCCTCACTAGTGTGTTGTTTATGGTGAGCTCCAGATCCTTGTCCTGATTGCATTTACGGCCCAGTAATTTGCTAATATTCTGCCAGATGATTTTGCTATTTCCATGTGCATTCTCAATGATTTGCAAAAAAAAGTTGGCTTTAGCTTTCCGCAGTGTTAGGGTGACTTTATTCCTACAAGATGTAAACTTCAGTCTGTTGGTGCTCAGGCCTGATTTGAGAGACTGTTTTAAGAGGGAGTCCCTAGTGGACATCAGTTCCCTACAGTCAGCCGTGACCCACGGCAGAGACAAGCCCTTCTTTGACCTACCACCCTCTCTGCTGGTGAAAGGGCCATGACCTCCTGTACTGACTTGTGGAACAGATCACAACCCGTCAGTGTTTGTACATGTTAGAATGTTTTCATCCCAGTTGTAGTCATGCAGGGCTGAGGCCAGGTACGATTGCTGGCTTTTTGGTATAAATTCAGAAAGAGGTGTCGATTTGGCACGTTTAAGGAAGGATTTGGAGAAACGAGAGTTAGTTAGTTTTCTAGAAAAAAGAATCATGTTGTGATCTGACAGGCCAGTCAGGA
Source organism: Poromitra crassiceps (assembly GCF_964638095.1). Classification (NCBI taxonomy): domain Eukaryota; kingdom Metazoa; phylum Chordata; class Actinopteri; order Beryciformes; family Melamphaidae; genus Poromitra; species Poromitra crassiceps. Next base: position 45,923,338 of record NC_139624.1, read on the forward strand.
GGTTATGGGTGGAGGTGATTCTGTCAGGTTTATTCGTGAACAGCAAGTCAATTCTAGTTTTAGAGATGTTGGTAATTCTCGTGGGCTGTTCAATCAGCTGGGACAGGTTTAAATCATCCATAGCTTTTTTTTGTTTTTTTCTTTCTTTTTTCACGTCCCAATTTACGTTTAGGTTCCCAATCGATATAGTCTCAGAGTGATCGGCATATTGGCTTAAAAGAGTTTTTAGTTGTAATAAAAAATCAGCTTTGGCAGAGGGAGGGCGGTATAAACATACCAAAACAAAGGACATTTCGGCAGATAGTGTGATCCTCACACTGACAGACTCGATACTGCAATCACTGGGTTGGCTTAGCTGGCAGCATTTTAGTGTATCTTTAATATAGACTAATACCCCCCCCCCCCCCTTTACCTGTGGTCCTGTCCTGTCTAAACACATTATAATGCGGTACAAGGACAGCAGCTTCAGGAGAGGAGTTAGACAACCACGTTTCTGTTAAGCATAGTACGTCAATGTTTGAGTTGTCAAGTAAATGTTCAATCTGTTCGCGTTTAGGTACCATGCTACGTATGTTTAAGTGAGCACATAAGAGCCCTCTCGGCTTAGAACGGGGGTCCCATACTACCTTAGCGTGGTTTAGAAACTTTAGAGTCCTGAAGATTTTAGTCCGGTATTTCTTAAAAGCTGGATTCCTGTATTCCTTAAAAACAAAGTTTCGATTTAAAGATGGCCTGGAGTTAGCAAGGAGGCTGCTGCTGGACATCCGACCATGGGCTGCTAGGCTACCCTGAGCCGTGGGCGCAGCTCTGCCGATGGCCGGTGTCAATGGGCCTCGCCTGGGGGCCGGGCCGCTGGCTGCTATGTTGCTCCTCGGCTCCGGGGCTGGTGGTGTCGCGATGTCAGGTGACGTCCGACCACGGGCTGCTAGGCTGCTCTGAGCCATAGGCGCAGCTCCGCCGATGGCCGGGGTCGATGGGCCTCGCCTGGAGGCCGTGCCGCTGGGAGCTATGCTGCTCCTCGACGCCGGGGCTGGTGGTGTCACGATGCCTGGTGACATCCGACCCCGGGCTGTTAGGCTGCTCTGGACCGTAGGTGCACCTCCGCTGGTGACCGGGGTCGAGGGGTCTCGTCTGGAGGCCGTGCCGCTGATTGCTATGCTGCTCCTCGGCGCCGGGGCTGGTGGTGTCACGATGCCGGGTGACGTCTGACCACGGGCTGCTAAGTTGCTCTGAACCATAGGCACAGCTCCGCCGGTGGCCGGGGTCGAGGGGCCGCTGGGTGCTAAGCTGCTCCTCGGCGCCGGGGCTGGTGGTATCACGATGCCAGGTGATGTCCGACCATGGGATGCTGGGCTGCTCTGAACCCTAAGCGCAGCTCCGCCAGTGGCCGGGGCCAGGGCAGCGTTTCCTCCCGGCGATACTGGGACACGGGAAGGCGCCCGGGACGTCGCGCTAACTGCTGCCTGAAACAGTGGTGGTAGTCCGTTACTGAGCGGTGTGGTGTCTGTGGCTTTCGGGGGCTGCGTAGGCCAGGCTAGGCTAGCTAGCTGGCTAGCCGGGCTAACTGTGGCTAGCTGGGTTAGCTGCCACATCAGCCGGTCACTGTTTGTGAGGCCTGGTAATGTTCCCTCGGTGGGACCAGGGCACGGATGGACGTCCCCCGACAGCAGCAGACACACGGAGATGATCAGACTGTTGTTCACATTTCCTTCACATATAGCGGCCGCCAGGCAGCCCGCAGCAGGGAAGTGAAAGCCGCGGCCTGGCCGAAGTCAAAGTGTTTGCCAGTATGGTTGTTGTCCACTGGCTCGTCTGTGATGTAAAAATTGGGCATGTTTTCCATCGATTCACCCACCACCCTCCTTCTAGTAGGCGTTTTGATGTTTTTCAGCGTCGATAGGATTAGAAGGATGGCGCAGAATTGCCGAGCACAGCGAGCTGGCGACACAGCTACAAACGCAGCCGCCATTTTCTCTCTCTCCAAACTCTGTCTGTGCAGAGTTTGACACAAGAAGGTTGTTTTCACAATCATCTGCTGAAAGTGGAAAGTTTCTCAGAGCTCACTGAAAAGGCGATTTTCAACAAGCATGATTTGTGACATCATGAATACTGGAGCCAATCCCTGTCCAGTATTCAGCCGTTAAAGCCCCAACACCTTCTCACTCCCAACTCGTCATAATGCAGATCGGCCACAAACCCTTGTTGTCACTTTCTCACGGGTAGGATCGTGAGAATGTGTTGAAAGCCTGTCTGGTATGCTGTGATTGGCTAGTTAGGTTCTAGATAATTCACAATTTATTAGAAGGATAAACCCCTTGAGATTAACCATCTCGTTTTCGAGGGGGTCCTTAGCACAAATATACAGAAAGAAAACAGGTGTTACATAAAACAAACAACATACAAACATACAGATAACCCTGATTGATTGGTTGCTTTGGTTTGGTTTGTATTTTTAAATTAGGGAGAAGGAGGGGGAGTCATCTAAGGATTTTAACAAAGATAATGTAACCTTTTTTGTGGGGGGAAACCATCAGACACAAATTATTATTACATATATATATACATCTTGAAACATGACTTTAGGGGGTCTTTAAGTAATCTGACTGAATCATGTTGTGCTGTTACAGAAAGGCTTCCTGAACACCTCATGCAGACCCATCAAGGAGTCGGAGGACGAGAGCAACATGGAGGAGCTGGACCTTCCCACCGACTTCAAGGACCTTCCCGTCCGGATCGACTGGAACGCCGAACTTCCCGCCAACATCAGCGTTCCCAGAGTGGAGCTGCACAGCCTTATCCTGGACTTCGCTGCCGTCTCCTTCCTGGACATTTCGGCTCTGAAGGGACTGAAAATGGTGAGGCGATATTTCACAGTGCCTGTTGTTTTACCACGGCCTTTTTGTTTTTTATTATCTTCTGTCATTCTGTGCAGGCGCTGAAAGAGCTTATTCGAGTTGAAATCGAGGTCTACATCGTTGCTTGTGATAGTAAGTATGAGAATGGCTTGGTATCAGTGGCGTGTCCAGACTTTTTTTACCAGGGTGGCACAAGTGGGGCACAGACTTATGAAGGGGTGGCCAGGAAGGGACCCTCCGCGCCGCCCGCAAGGGCAGTGCCGAAGACGTTTTTTGGACTTTTAGCCAAAAAACACATGCACTCGCTCGCACTGTGCACGCACACGGCACACGTCAGAATAGCGTTAATTTACCATGTTCGTCCCAACTAGACTACATATATCTACTTTAATTAGTAACATTATAGTGTCTTACGTTCCTGTGTTTAAAGCATAATTTAAGACTGACTGTGACTGACTGGTAGCAGTGCTGCTGGCTGCTCTGTCCTGCTGTGCAGTTTTAAATTTCTTTGTTTTGATGGAGAAGAAATCCTCAATGTTCTGATTTCTTTTCATACTGTAATAGTCACATGAAGACATACTGTATGTCACTTTATATCTCTTGCACAATAGATTTCCTTGTGCATGCATGGATACATTTGACATGCTCACATCAGGCCTACAAAGTTACACAAGATAGATTTACATAGCTAGCATTAGCATTGACAACCAAACAATGACTGACGACAGGTTTGTTCATGTTAGCAACTACCAAGCTGAGATGAAAAGTGAAAACACACCTGCACCACATTATCACGTAGCCTAGCACACAGGTTTATTGTCCGTTTACCCTGTTAGTAACAGGCTTAGTTTTAAAGACAGGGAGAAGTTTCAAGCCTACCATAACATGTCATGATTTTTTTTTAGCGAGGGTGCTTAATTTCAAAGTTTAAATCTCCGTGTTTGTTGGCAGGTAGCCTATGTTGTCTTTCTTTAAACCACTGGCACAGTACCTATGTTATGTGTATCAAAGAGTCTACTCACGCATGCCACAATAAATAAATAGCATATAGGAGACACCTGGTCCATGTAGCCGCTCAGTGTGAACACAGCTTTACACTCACAAAAACAGGTCTTTATTTTGAAACAAATTAATTAATTAATTAATTTGACATGTTAGTAAAAATGAAATTCAATGTGTTTATAGAACAAGCTCTCAACTATCGAGCAATGTTTCAGTGCAACATGAGTGCTCATGATTTGACTTTTTCTTTAATTTCATTCAATTCATAATTTTTCATGTCATTCCTTGGTTCATATCATCTAGATATTTTGTAACAATTACATTAATTTAGAGCCAACAAATCTTACTTTCTGCCCCAAAATTACACATAATATGTGTACAATTAAATGCTGAATGTTGACTGTTGCTTACTTATTACACTAACTCAAACATATTAATTTAAAATTGCTTACCGTATGCAACATTATCTTTATTATTAAAGTCACAAGATAAGGATGTTTAGAAATGCTTTAGTGACAGATCAACAGTATTGGATGAAAAAGATATAAGCACACTCATTTAAAATCAACAAAAGTCAATCTGACTGTGTTGACAATGGGTCATTATAATAACGTTCAGTAGTAAGTAATTTATAAGCTATTAGTTAATGATGAACTAATCATTTACAAAACATTAATATACATTTGTAGATTATTAAGTTGTAAGTCATTCAAAGTTTTTATATTCCAACCTGTCTGTCTCTATACACATTTGTTAATCATGAACAAATGATGAGCAAATCATTAGTAAATGAAAAAATCAATTACCGCATATTGTAATGAAAGCATATGAGTGACTGTCTGTGTCATGCCTGTAGCGTACATCCTGGAAAAACTGCACAGCTGCGGCTTCTTTGACGATGAAGTTGAGCCCTCCATGTTCTACCTGACGCTGCATGACGCCATGCTGCACGTCCTGGAGAAACACCCAGAGACCACAGAGAAGAAATCCCACTATGAAAAGGTAGGCTACGAAGCAGGTTTGGGAACACATTACGATTTTCTCTGGAAAAAGTTCTGAGAGTAAAGTCAAAATTACGAGTTTAAAATCTGAATTGTGAGTTTAAAGTCAGAATTCTGACAATACAATCAGGATCTCAGAATTGGGAGTTTAAAGTGTAACTAACCCCCAAAACACTTTTTTTCAGCTTTTAACCAATATATATGACTTTGGGGGTGGCGTGTGAAGAATGCTGGTCAAAATTTCCACATTTGAGATCAAACTGTTGCCATTCTACCATTTGTATCATTTTTCAGCAGCATAACTGGCATAAGTGCCCTCTATGGGTGGAACACTGCTTTTTTTTGCCGTCATTTTGTTTGCAGCAACATCATCAGCTCCGAGCCCCCACACCAAAGTGAGCCTCCCTGAGCGACTTTCATCCCCGCCGTCATTTCCGCAAACAAATCTCATCGCAGTTTAGCGCACATGTAAAATATAACGCTATACTACAACGTGACAACGTGACAAAGCTGCTCTAAACACATCGGCTACTATAATATCGTCACTGTGCAATGAAAGCCACTTATCTCCAAAACGCCAACTTTTCAGGAAATGAAAAAAACCCTGTGCTCTTAAAATACTGAACACCACGTTGTCATATTTGACACATGTCTTCATTGTAGACAGTTTATCACTGAATGTGTCATTACATTATTAATATCTTACCTGAATAAGCTCAAATGCTGTTACAGGATTATCACACTGAGTCTGGAGCACTTTCTGCCGGCCAGGCAGCAGCTCGTAGGCACCTGCCTTTTAGAGCGCGAGCACGAGCTGCTGTGCTCCAGGCAGCGGGGACGCGCGGGCGGAGCTCTTCACTCTGCCAAGCCGGGGAGAGTGGCTCTGTCATGGGGTTGAGCAGTCCCAGAGTAACGTGACATTATTCTTGTCAGAAACAACTTCGATTTGCATACTTTAAATGAGTTTGCAGCCCAAGGACAACCCGAAAACACCTTATTGATCTATTTACGTCAGACGATGCCAGAATCACACAAAACCAAGCCGAAACACAGCCGGCATTCGGGTCAGCAGCGTGCCTGGTGACTTTTCCGGGGAAGTCCTCATGAGGTGGGGCGGAGCATGGAGGTCTGACTGTCACATACACTGCCCTACGCTGCGCCCAAGAGGAAAAATCAGAGGTGCAGTAACTTTTAACAAGAATCACGAAAAGCCCGCAAATGAAAATTAAAAACAGATTTCATGGCGCGGTATATGGCAAGTTGGACGAGGGAATGACGTGGAGAAATCTCGCATTGTGATTACATGAGCGTGAGAGCGGGGCGTTTGTCCTCACTATTGTGCTGTGCTCTCGCGTCACTAGTCTCTTTTAACGTAAGTTACACAAACCGCCACACACATACATGGGAGAAAAATAATTAAATTTCTAGTTCGCCACTGAATGAATATAACTTTCAACCATTTTGAGCAATGCTGTTTCCATACAGGCCACCAGCGTTGGCTAGTTGTTGATATTTATAAAGATATTGCAGCTCTCATATAAATTATTTTCGAGGCGGTGGGCAAACTGTAATGGCGTCGATTTACGGAAAAAATTCCTGAGCTGAGCACAGCCAAAGAGTATAGTATAGACAAGAGGATACGTCATTTCTTGGTTTTTTCCATAGGTTTTTTCAAATCACCATTTTGTTACATATCTGGGGGGTTAGTCCCCCTTTAAAGTCCGAATTCTGAGATTAAAGTCAGATCTTTCTGACTTTACTCTTAGAATTCTGACTTTGATCTGAGAATTCTGACTTTGATCTCAAAACAAATTTTTCACATGTAATCGTCTACCTACAGTAACACATATGTTTGGTGGACAGTTTTAACCAAAGCATGTCAGAGCACCATGATTACTTAAAGGAACAGTCTGCCAATTTTCAACCAGCTTTGTATCATTGCAAAATCAGTAGTATATCCGAAAACTGTAAAACGTTTTGCAGGGATTCATTTGTTATTTATTTGACAGTTAATGAGAGTTTTTCAGTTAAGTTGTGGACCAGTGATTTCATTTGTGTATAAACTCCTCTTGTCCTGTCCTATCATGTTTTCTAGATAGTAACAACAGTCACAGTTCACCACCCGGTCAACGGTGGAGGCAGTTTGAGGAGCAGAGACAGATATGTAAGTAACTGGTCCAAAAACATACCACACTTTATTTTTATCTAATATCATCTGATTCAGTGAGCAATATGGTTTAAACTATGGCTTTCATTTATGTTATGTTTACACAATTAGTAGCTTTACAAATTGAGCCCTATCATTTTATCCATTTTGGGGGCAATTTCATCCTTTAAAGCTGCAGTGATGTTTTTGTGTTAAAATAAGTGTTAAATGGCTCTATATTCTGACATCAATCACTGAAATAGAGTGTTTGGTCAGTAACTTGCACCCCTAACCCCCCGCTGTCCTCTATCGCTCTCCTGTAGTCCTGCATGCAGGGCGGACGAATCTCCGCAACCGTAACTCGTAGAGACTCTGGCGGCGTTGGATTCGGGGTGAAAAAAGACATATAGTCCATTAGAGGCATCATGATCTGATTCCGTTTCCCAGAAAATGTCAACAATTCTCTGATTGGATCAAAATTGTTGTCGACCTCCCACTATCCAATCAGAGAAATGTTGACATTTTCTGGGAAACGGAATCAGATCACGATGCCTTTAAAGGACTATATGTATATTTTTTTACCCCGAATCCAACGCCGCCATCCGTGAATGTCTACGACTTACGGTTGCGGAGATACGTCCGCCTGCATGCAGGACTATAGGAGAGAGATAGAGAACAGCGGGGGGTTGGGGGTTCCAAGTTACTGACCAAACACTCTATAGTGGCTTTTAAACATGAAGTCTGGATCATGTCTGGCTAGCGGCTAGCAGGATATTTTCCGGTTTTACCTTTTTAAACATGAGGGGTCTTTGTTTAGAAACAGCTGGAAAAGGTCAGTATTCTCTCTGCCAGTGGGCGGGGGGAGGGGGTGCGGGAGCATGCACGTTATTCCCTACAAGGCAAATAGTTGTCGTGTGAGTCGTCGAAAACAGCTTTAGCGAATCATTAACCAAACTCCATTCAAAAACATGCCGTTTTAACTCGAGGATCCATTCCGACCGCGAGGGGTGGCAGTATGCCAAAAATGAGCGCTTGTTACATAAAGCCGCCCAGTCAAAATAGTGGTCGGACCGTCGTCAATCACTGTGGGTGATTTATTTTACAAGTGGCATTCAAGTCATATCTGACTAGTTTTCAATGTATTTCTCCCCACAAAAGTTAGGCTAGGCCTATGTCTCACTTTTTCTGACATGGATCAGCAGCACAGCAGTAAGCTCTCTCCTCTCCTCGGTGTGATGCACAGACCTGCCTGCCTGCATAGCCGAAGCGCCTTGGGATCCCTAGCTCTACCAAACAATTCAAAGCCGTTTGCAGCACTTGAGGAAACCGTGAGTTTGCTCGTTTAATTCGTTGATATAAGCGATTGCCCGAACGATTAATTAATTAATAAACTAGTGAACGTGAAGTGCCACCACCCGCCCACTCAGACATGATCGGGATTATGAGCTGCCAGTGTTTAATAGCAACCGCTTTTCCTATTATGCAGATGTTACACCGGGGACCGAGATGAATATGATACGGACTCGCGGGAGTGCGCGTAGGCCGGCTAATTGTTGTTTAACATGCAGGCCAACCGGCTAGGAGCGGGTTATAATACGGATTCCACTGCATGTTAAGAAGTGGCTTATTTCAGTGATTGCTGTCAGAATATAGAGCCATTTAACACTATTCTAACACAAAAACATGGCTCAATGCAGCTTTAATCTCTAAAACAGAATTTTCACTCTGTATTATCATTTGTCACTCAATTACTTAAGTTATGATGTAAGCTAGCAAATAAAAAGAAAACAAATCAATGTCTGCACACATTTACCACCTCTGCATTGATTTATTAAAAAGTGACGGAAATGTAGACTTCTTTTTAAATAAATCAATGCAAGGTGATAGCTATGTTTGGATCTTCGGGGGAATTGATTCCCTGTACCACAAATGAGACAAAGCAAGTGGTGTGTGTTGTCTTCTACTCACGATGTAAGCTACCAGCCTTTTCAAAAGTATCATGCGTTTGGTTTTTTTTCCTTGTCATTTTGTAAAAGTACTTTTTTGTCTTGTTTTGGAGTGAACCTCACACATGCTCCTTCTCCACCACAGGTACCAGATCCAGAAACCAAGCTCTAACTTCTGAATGTGAAGATGATGATATCAAAGATGATCTGTGAAAACACCCAGATGACCGAGAGCAAAAATAATAAATGTATTACAGTTCGCCCAGTACAATATATTTACACAATGAATTACGAGATATCGTCATTTGAAATTATACATTTGAAAATCCAAGTTTACACATATGGTATTTATTTTCAGAGATGAAAGTGTCATGTAAAAGAAATGCATGGGATAGTTGCATTTTATACTGTACATACTGAATTTGTAGAAAAGTTAGCTGGAATATATTTTATCATGTTTTATGTGTTATATTTTCATAACAATGGAAAACAAAATTGACTTTTTCAAAGTTATGCTCTCAGTTTGGGAGAAAAGCAATGTAAAAAAGAATGAATGTGCACTGACAGAATAAAATATTATTTTATGACTCTAATGAGTGATGGGTTCTATCCTAGGTAAGAAAAATCAAGAAAATTAGAAGCTGTTCTTGATGATACTTTACTCCAGGCTGAGATGTTTTTTGGGGAAAATCATCTTTCTGTGTTTGACACAGTCGAGTCCATACAATCTGATTAAATGTTGAAGAGAAGAGAAGAGAGATGAAGAGAAGAGAACAGAAGAGAAGAAACATTAAACAAATTCCTACCTGCAGTACCCCCAAAATAATCTGTTCATTGAAACAAGTTTAATCCAAATTATGTAAATACTGTACAAATACTGTAAATGCCAATGCAGTAGAAACGAAGTAAATGCCAATGCAGTAGAAATGGAAAAACTTTGTGATTTCAAAGGGGAGTGCCCAGATTCTGCTTTGTGTTAATGATTGATTGAAGACGAAAAGGGGAAGAAAGTGATCACATCACAGATCACAGATTAGATAGAGATACAGTGAGGAGCGGGAAAAAACAACAGCCAAAGGTTCTTTTAGAGATCTTATATTCCAGAAACTTTTACTTCTTCTTCTACTCATTGGATTCCTCGAGCACCTCATGGACCATGTCAAGCAGTACCTGACGTAAGTCAAGCTAAGACCCCTTTCTTCACAGGTTAGGCTACATTTTGACCCTTGACATGTATTTCTCAGGCTGATGATCAGTAAGGTTTTGAATTGATGGCAGATCTTAAGACTGTCCAATAGATTCACATTCCCACAACGTTCAATTCTGCCACTTTGTCGCGCCCCCTCCAAGGCATGTTCCAATGCGAGAGGTAGCTACCCTTTCACTTCATACTTGGACGCACACGGTTGGGAATCTGCAAAGAAAGCCACTTGGTTGGGGTTAGGGTTTGGATATGGGTCGGGGGTTAGAAACCTGAGGCGAACGGGAGAGTGGGGGTGGGGGCCGCACCCCACGGTGAAGCTGGGAAACCCCGCCGTAGGAAGCCATGAAGCCATGTAGGTGGGCCGGGTTTCCCAGAGCCACAGATCCATCTGCTATTGGTCCATGATCGGCAAGTTGCGCGATCACTGGACACGCGACCTGTCAATCACCCAGTAGCGTAGCCAGACTAGGCTCATTGGGTGTGCCACAGAAAGCCAGGGTATGCCAGGGGGCGGACCATTTGGTGGCGCCAAAGAAAATTTGGGTCTTTTCAAACCAGATTTAGAGGAATATTTGTGTGTTGTTTGCTCCTTTTCGCACTCATTATTAGCAGGTAGGGCATTCACAGACTAGTCGACTAGTCGACTAGTCGACTAGTAAAACCACTAGTCGACACTGTGCTTAGTAGTCGACTAGTCGTTTTAGCAAAAAAAAAAAAAAAAAATTTTTTTTTTTTTTTTTTTTTATATCTTTAATAAAGAACATACATGGACTATCATATCCCATATCCCCCACAAAGAACATCAAAACACAACAAAACAAAACAAGAAAACTGCATAAGATACACAATAATCCAAGAACAAACAAGACTATTGGACAAACAACCAAACAAAAACAATGCATTCAAAGTAAATACATAGATCTTGCCCTGTTGGCAGCTAGGAAATGCATAGCTTTAAATTGGAAAGCATCCAATCCCCCAGCTGTAGTTCACTGGTGGAATGAACTCTCAAGCTACCATATGTTGGATAACATTTACTACAAGAGCAAAGGCAGATTCTTAGACATCCCCAAAATATGGCAACCACATACAGAGTTTGACTTTAAGAACTTTTTACCCCAGTGTCATTAGGCTTATCAGGATAGGAGCTGAATGCATTGTTTTTGTTTGGTTGTTTGTCCAATAGTCTTGTTTGTTCTTGGATTATTGTGTATCTTATGCAGTTTTCTTGTTTTGTTTTGTTGTGTTTTGATGTTCTTTGTGGGGGATATGGGATATGATATTCCATGTATGTCGTGTAAATACCTCATGTTCTTTCTTAAAGATTAAAAAAAAATTAAAAACGGTTAGTCGACTAGTCGACTACCTTTAGGGACGACTAGTCGACTAGTAAAATTCACTAGTCGTGAATGCCCTATTAGCAGGTAGAAGCAGTCAATTAAATTGTATTTTTTGGCAACATGTAAAACCACTTTGTTTAGTATCTCAAAAAAGTATCACCTACTTTTTCCAATGAGTGTTCTAGTCGGGAAAGAACGCAAATTTGGTTGGCATGCAGGTTCGTCTGCTGCAGAGAGATCTGTAGCGTCAGTGTCCTCTGGCTCTGCACAAACCTCCGGTGTGTTGTTGGCTGCGTTCCTCGTCTGTCTCTCCTCCACTGTACACCACCAATACAGGTGCGGGAACGGGTGCACTACAATCCGCACTTGTTGAGGGGGAGGGTGACGACGAGTCATCTTCTTCCTCGTCGTCAATGCGACGTTTCTTGCCTTTGCCGAAAAAGCTTAAAAGCGAGCTTTGTTTCATGTCTTCTTGATTTGGCGCTGCTGCTGCTGCTGTGCGTGCGTGCGTGCATTTGTTTACTTTACGTGGACGACAGCTTAACTAGTTTCCCATGATGCTCCGGGGCACATAGGGCAGCGGACAGTTGGACACAGTGCATGACAGCGTTGATATGTGTTTTGCAGACAAAACAAAAAACCTTTTTTACCCCATTTTTTTTAGGTGTGCCAGCGGCCTGTCTGGGTGGCATTTGCACACCCTGGCACACCCGTGGCTACGCGCATGCAATCACCCCAAAAACATAGTCTTTTCTATCGTCTATTTTACTATAACAGGTGAGTTATATAGCTAAACAAAAATTATCAGAGGTGATATTAGCTATATTGGCCAAAACCGTGTTTTGTCCATTCTGTAAATATGCTTAATCACTGTTACAAAGTGGGCATTTTATACGGGGTGAACGGGAACGACTCCCTTTAAGGCCTCAAGTGGCCATTTGAGGAACTACAGCTTTCAGGATCAATTCCGCAGCTTCCTCGAGCTAGCCCACTGGTCAGAATATGCGTTTGAGGGGCGGTGTCTCGTGGCTTCCGTAGAAGCCCTAGCATTGGGGAGCCCCGGTGCGCCAGGAAATAAGTTTAACTGTTCCGTAGCAACAAAATTCCAGTGAAACCATCTAAATTATAATGGTGAGGTTACGTTATGAAACCGACCAAATAAGCAAGCAAATTTGAAAATTATAACATAAAGCTGTTCTATTTTAACTGTTAGTTTAAAGATTAACTGTCAGTGGTTGTGTTGCAAGCATTTTATTTTCTACATGCAGGCCTATATTGTAAAACAAGTCAGATGATCAGGTGCAAATTTAGGGGTAATTAAAAAAAGCCTATGCCTGAGGTGTGTCCCAAGTTCAAGTCCTCACCTCAGTGCTTGCAAGTCTGAGTCCAAGTACAAGTCCAAGTTGTGAATATTCAAGTTTGAGTCGAGTAAGGAGTAAAATTTTAGTAAAAATGTAATCAAGCCAAGTCCAGGATTTGAGTATTACAACACTGCTAGTATGGAAACATTAAATAAAAAAAGCTCAAATGTGTAAAGTTCCATCAAGGTTTTTTATTCAGCTGTGATAGGAAGCGTGTGAAGAACGGGGCGCTGTCTCTCCTGCCCATCATTGGCTGGATGAGGATGTACAGAGTGAAGGAGTGGCTGCTGGGGGACGTGGTGTCGGGGATCAGCACCGGGCTGGTGGCCATCATGCAAGGTGAAGGAGTTCAAATTGAAAATCGCCTAGATGGTCCCCAATACTCGACAGTGACTAAAGTGACTCTGGGTTGTTTTGCTCCGACCTGACCTATGACCCCTTCCCCCCACTCTCTCTCTCTTTATCTCTCTCACTCTCTCTCTCTCTCTCTCTCTCTCTCACACACACACACAGGTCTTGCCTTCTCTCTGCTGGCCTCGCTGCCTCCCAGCTACGGCCTGTACACAGCTTTCTTCCCCGTGCTCACATACTTCTTCCTCGGCACCTCAAGACACATATCTGTTGGTATGTAATGACATCTTCGTGATTGAACAATAGTTTTTACCACGGCTCTGGGCCAGCGGCCCCGCCGGGGTCATACGGTGGAAAAGTCAGTCAGTCAGACAGTCAGTCAGTCAGTCATGGACGTTTAGTGGTTAAAAGTCTGTAATGGAGAGAGAGTGGTGTTCAAATAATGTATTTTGGTGTGTAGAACACAAATCTGAATTACATTTTTAATTCTGATAACCCTAACCTACATCAATTTGCAGTGTATTAATGTATTAAGGCTAGACATGTCAGGTAATTTTTTTTAACTAAGAGATATCACCATGAAACTTCCCCAGTTGATTATACTTACATTAAGACAATTCTTTTTTGTATTTCAGGTTTTCTGAAATTGTATGTTTAAATAAGCAATGAGGCATTACAGTATCTACTTGAGTATGTAGTACAGTATTTGCATACATTTCCAGAACAGAAATCTGAAAATTGGATAAAGTCAAGTTCAACATTCTTGTTTCATTTTGTTTAAATATTAGAGCCAGAGAGAGAATTTTGAACATCTCTTTTTAAGCCGCGCAACTGCTTCTATGCATGACTTTGTCCATATGCACGTGACCTGCGTTCACCTGAGATGTAGTCACCTGTAGGTCAGCAGTCGACCTGGGCGAATCCATCTGGTGCAAAAAAGCATGTGAAGTGATGCCACTCAACTGGAAATGATGTCACGCAATTGTGATGTGACTGTGATGTCATCAGGTAGTTGTGCTGTAGTCACCTAAGATGTAGTCACCTAAGAGGTCACGTGGAAGTGATGTCACTCTGGCAGTTGTGTGTGTGTGTGTGTGTGTGTGTGTGTGTGTGTGTGTGTATGTATGTGTGTGTGTGTGTGTGTGTGTGTGTGTGTGTGTGTGTGTGTGTGTGTGTGTGTGTGTGTGTGTGTGTGTGTGTGTGTGTGTGTGTGTGTGTGTGGGTTGAATGCATTTGCAATTGCTCAACTGTGATGTCACTCGAGCAACTGTGATCTTATATTAGTCACATTTGTGACGAAAGTGATGTCAGTCGGCCAGTTGTGTGTGTGTTCAATGCATTTGCAATTGCACAACTGTGATGTCACCTGAGATATTGTACTTTGAGTTTTTTTTGCACAATCAGATATACAATATCTAAAGTGGGGTTTTGCTTTGTAGATGGGTGGAGTGAGTCCAAGACTATATTATTGAATGACTCATAGTGTCTGAGGCTTTGAGTGAGGAGTTAAAGAGTTTGATGGCCACAGAAAGGAATGACGTCATGAGGCGCTCTGTAGTACATCTGGATGAAATCAGTCTTGCACTGAAAGTGCTCCTGTTCTCGACCAGTTTATCATGGAGTAGGTGGGAGACGTCCAGGATGAAAAGTAATCTCGCTTGCCAGACTTCCCTCCCTTCCAGGAGAGAAGTCTGGCTGCATGGAAACAGGCTACTGGTATAAGCTCTGCCATTGGTGGCGACCATTGTAGTCGCCAGCGGAAGAAAATCCCTTTCTGCTCCCTGCAAGCTCTGCCATTGGCTCCAACCCGCTCTGACTGACCTGTGTGACCATATGGATTTCCTTTGCGCTCCCTCTGTGACTAATCTGTCCATCTCAAATGCCTCTGCCGCTGTGCGTGTCGAATCTATCAATCTCAAATGCCTGCGCCACTGTGAAACGTCAACAATGCTAGCTCATTGCTATACGCTGAAAACTATTGGATACCCCGTTGTGGGAGCGAGTCTGTTAAGCGAGTCTAGTTTAAACCAGAGGATTTTTCCCCCCGCAAGTCCAGAGTGGAGATCTATGCTGCCAGACTCCTCTCTCAGAAGGGAGGGAAGTCTGGCAAGCGAGTCTAGATGGAACGTAACTTGGACACCACCCCTCCCCCCCACCACATGCAGGTTCCTTCCCAGTCCTGAGCCTGATGGTGGGCACTGTGGTGATCCGACTGGTGCCAGAAACCGGACCGCCGGCCAACATCACAGGCTTTGAGGGTCTGAGCCGAGACCAGCAGAGGGTGCTGGTGGCTTCCTCCCTCACTTTCCTCATGGGGATCTTCCAGGTAGAACTGCCTCTCCGTATCTCTGCAATCTTCATTGTCCCCCACCAAAGGGGGCACTAGGGAACGTCTCCGTCCGTCTGCTTGTTTGTTAGTCACACTGTAATGTTGACTCTCTGCCGCTAGGGGGGAGCATTGACAATGAATGCGACTGACCCAAGGGTGGAAATACATCACTGGTGGGAGACAACATATTCATATGCTTGTTTAGAAGAACAATATTGATCCCTTGGCTTTGAATATAGGTTGAATCAATTTTGTGTTATACCAAGTAGTGAAAGAGAATGGGGGAAATAATATGTATTGACATGAAAAAGTTGCAGATTATTACTTTAAAGATACAGCATCTTCTTCATGCTAAAATACAGATTGACATTTTTACATATATTTAAAGTTTACAGTTTTTACTTTAAAACATTGTAATTCAGACCGTATCTCTGTTGTTTTTCTCTCTGTCTCCCCCAGCTGGGCATGGGTATACTGCAGGTGGGGTTTTTGGTTATGTACCTGTCCGACACGCTGGTGTCCGGCTTCACCACAGCGGCTGCCATCCACATCCTGGTGTCCCAGCTCAAGTTCGTGTTGGGGCTGGTGGTCCCAGGCATCAGCGGGCCGCTCTCCATCATACGTACGTCGCTACGTCCAAGTCACTACTACATTTTTACCAGCTGCCTGCCACAGCATGTGCCTGATATTGTTTACACCTTGTGAGTGTGTGTGTGTGTGTGTGTGTGTGTGCGTGTGTGTGTGTGTGTGTGTGTGTGTGTGTGTGTGTGTGTGTGTGTGTGTGTGTGTGTGTGTGTGTGTGTGTGTGTGTGTGTGTGTGTGTGTGTGTGTGTGTGTGTGTGTCTGTTCAATATGGAGAAGGCGCTGCTTTTTGTATCCTTGAAGTGGATACTAACCAATATATTGTATTACAGTATAACTGTATTTGTCAATTTGCCACTGCCATCACCCTGTGTGGTGTTCCTTTATTTTTTTGTATGCATTATTGTGGTTGCCAACTAGGCACTTTTATAACTAACTGTCTCCCAGCATCTGACTGTATTATTAGTGTTTATGTCCTTTGGACTCTGTATTTATGTGGACATAAATAAATAATTTAAATGTGTGTGTGTGTGTGTGTGTGTGTGTGTGTGTGTGTGTGTGTGTGTGTGTGTGTGTGTGTGTGTGTGTGTGTGTGTGTGTGTGTGTGTGTGTGTGTGTGTGTGTGTGTGTGTGTGTGTGTGTGTGTGTGTGTGTGTGTGTGTGTGTGTGTGTGTGTGTGTGTGTGTGTGTGTGTGTGTGTGTGTGTGTGTGAGAGAGTGAGAGAGATCATGGCAAAATGTGGTCCTGGAGACATCTATTGTAGCAGGAACTACCACAGAAAGATACTTTGCCAGGTGTTTATATGTATGTACAACCCATTCTCACTCCGAGCGCGTAGCATATTGACGCTTTGTCCCGTCCCTTGTGCGTCGCTTGTTACTAACATGGTACCCTTGAGCGACCCATGAAACGACTTGGGCTTTCCGACTAAACTCAATGTAAACCCATGGAAGTAATCTTTGACGCTTATGGCAACTGCTCCCCCATTAGTCAACTGCTCCCCCATTACGGTCTGGGGGGAGGAGCTAACCTCTCCCAGACCCTAACCCTAAACCTAACCTCTCCCACCCCCCACGCCTAAACCTAACCTCCCACAGACCCTAACCCTAAACCTAACCTCTCCCACCCCCCATGCCTAAACCTAACCTCCCCCAGACCCTAACCCTAAACCTAACCTCTCCCACCCCCCACGCCTAAACCTAACCTCCCCCCAGACCCTAATGGGGGAGCAGTTGACTGGGGGAGCAGCTGACTAATGGGGGAGCAGTTTCCATAAGCGTCAAAGATGACTTCCATGGGTTTACATTGAGTTTAGTCGGAAAGCCCAAGTCGTTTCATGGGTCGCTCAAGGGTACCATGTTAGTAACAAGCGACGCACAAGGGACGGGACAAAGCGTCAATAATGCTACGTGCTCGGAATGAGAACGTGTTGCAACGTATGTATGTCTGTCTGTCTGTCTGTCTGTCTGTCTGTTTGTTTGTAGACAGCTAAATTTGCAAACGCAATAGCGTCAAAACCGTGCAAGATAGTCATGAAACTTTACAGGTGTGTAGTTGACATCAAAATGATGCCCCTTCCGGTGTGATCCCATCACAAGTGTCGTGATTTTAAATGTCCAGCCTGGGCCAGATAGGAGACTGGCTAGTTTGAACTTGATCGGCTAGTCTTGCTAGCCTAGATAACTTCAGGGGTGGCCAAACTCTTTTGGTTGTGGGCCGCATACAGAAAAATATAAGGAGTCGCGGGCCAAACAATATTAACCGCAGCAGTCTTTGCGGCAAAAATAATTGGACCAGAAAACCCTTGTGCCATCAAAATTTTTATTTCTACCTAAATAAATATGACACATAGTTTATTGATGTGCTCACCTATTACAATGGGTATTTCTATATGTTTTCAAATTTTCTTTTCCTGTGCCAACAGTTTAAAGGAGGACTTACCCCCTAGATATGTATTAGAACAGTGATTTGAAAATACCTATGGAAAAAACCAAGAAATGACATATGCTCTTGTCTATACTGGACTCTTTGGCTGTGTTCAAGTCAAGATTCTTTTTCGGAAATCGACGCCATTACAGTTTGCCTACTGCCTCAAAAATAGAGGGGCAATATCTTTATAAATATCAACAACTAGCCAACGCTGTTGGTCTGTATGGAAACAGAAAATCTGAAAATGGTTGAAAGTTATATCAATTTGGTAATTCAGTGGCGAACTAGAAATTTAATTATTTTTCTGCATGTATCTCTATGGCAGGTGTCAAAACTACGTTACGAGAGCAAAGTGACATGGGCTCGTTACAGCATCACCGCACAATAGGAGAAACCCCCCGCTCTGGGGTAACACAATGCGAGATTTCTCCACGTCATTCCCTCGTACAACTAGCGATAAACCGCGCAATGAAATCTGCTTTTAATTTGCGTTTTGGGGCTTTTCGTGATTCTTGTTAAAAGTTGTGCAAAAGTTTTCCTCTCAGCGCAGTTGCAGGCTGCGCCCTGGCTGGCGAAACAGCCTGACTCCTCCATGCATGGGGCGCTCTGTAACCTCACGGAGCAACAAACAAACACAGACAGAAATAGCTGGTGTGCGATTTTTCTTTGTGCGAGGGAATCCCGCATCTTTGAGGGAATCCCGCATCTTTTTGCGAAGGTGCGACTGGACAGGACGCTTTTCACAGACGGGCACAGTAGCTGAGTAGCCTGTCGGATCTCTCCTCCTCCTCCTCCGCCCATTCACAGTCTGTCTGCTGTGCGCGCTCCCGCGGGTCAGGTGCATGAGAGTGCAGACTCTCCCGTTTGACTGGCCGAGAGAAAGTGCTTCCAAGTCGGACTGATAATATAAACAACATAATTAGAGCTTATCCAGGTAAGATATTTATAATGTAATGACACATTCAGCGATAAACTGTCTACAATGAAGACATATGTCAAATATGACAACGTGGTGTTCAGTATTTTAAGAGCACAGGAGCTACTTGCTTGATCAAACGGTCAAACCCAATCCGCACAGCAAAACACACACACACAGACACACCGAGAGAGCCCAGCTTCTGCTGCGCGCGCCGCCGGAGCTTGGCGCTAGTGCATGAGGTTTACAGTACGACTCTCTCCCGCCCGCTCCCGCCTGCCTGGGCTGGAGACAGTGCTTCCCACTCGGACTGATAATATAAACATCATCATTCGAGCTTATCCAGGTAAGATATTAATAAAGTAATGACACATTCAGCGGGAAACTAACTATAATTAAGACATGTGCCAACTTTGACGACGTTTGGTTCAGTATTTTAAGAGCAAACTTCAATAGGAATAGACTTGGAGTTCTGAGGAGCCGAAAGGGTACAGGGGGGGTAGGGGAGTAATTATCTTGAAATCCCATAGTCTTTGGGAACACTGTGACGTCAGTGTGTTCCTAATATCCCATTCATTTGAGAGAAAAAAAAGCAGTCTTCGACCCTTAG
Source organism: Poromitra crassiceps (assembly GCF_964638095.1). Taxonomy (NCBI): domain Eukaryota; kingdom Metazoa; phylum Chordata; class Actinopteri; order Beryciformes; family Melamphaidae; genus Poromitra; species Poromitra crassiceps. Next base: position 45,942,910 of record NC_139624.1, read on the forward strand.
AGGGCGCTTATGCCAGATATGCTGCTGAAAAATGATACAAATGGTCAAATGGCAACAGTTTGGTGTCAAATGTGGAAATTTTGACCAGAATTCTTCACACATCACCCCCAAAGTCATATTTATATTGGTTAAAAGCTGAAAAAAAGTGTTTTGGAGGTAAGTTCTCCTTTAAGACAGAGATAATTTAACATAACATTAGTATTAAACATTAATTCATTTTTTATTTATTTTTTAATAAATAGACCAGGTCAGGGTACTCAAGTATAACCCATTTTCAATGGTTTTAAATTGAAAAAACGAAATGGGGGGAATCCGTTTTTTTGTTTTTGTTTTTCCGTTTCTTTTTCCGTTTCTTTTTTTGTTTTTCCGTTTTTTCCCCGTTTTCATTTTTTCGTTTTCGTTTTCCGTTTTAAACTTTAAAACTTTAAAACGGAAAAACGTTTTTAGCAACAACAAAAAAAATAAAAAAAATAATTGCTAAATTCATGGCGGGCCACTTAAAAATGGGCAGCGGGCCGCAGTTGGCCCGCGGGCCGTAGTTTGGCCACCACAAAAAATTTAATCTATCTATACTATAGATAGATTAATTTTTTTCAGTAGGCAGCAGAGTGCTATTAGGCTTCATAATATTTGTTTCCTCCTCTCTTACCTCTTGTCTTTCTCACTCTGGGCTTCAGGCTAAAGTTAGCTACGTAGCAAGAAAAACTGTGGTTCTTTAGCTCCGACTACTAAGGTATCACTCAATCGATCAGATTATTTGTGCCTGCAGAGCAGCTCTGCCTCTGAGAAATGTTTGAACTCACTCCACTCCAATCTAGACAACTGATGTGGTTGGATTGGATAGATTGGATATAGGCCCTTTTCACAACAAGCGTTTTGAGGTGGGAACACAGGAAGAAAAGCAGGTGTAACAAATAACATTAATGAAGGCCCTGGTACTGGAACACCTCAATGGAATGGAACCATCATTAATGGTATTGGTTACACCTGCTTTACTTTCTGCTTTACCACCCCAAAATGGTTGCTGTGAAAAGTGTCTACAGGCAAACTGGGAGTGTAGCCTACTGTAGGAGCAAGCTGACTTCACTTTACTACCACTGCTGCTAACAGTGCCAAGTGTGGTTCATTTTCTCAGACACAGTTTATAGGATACTCATATCTTTATGCAGATAACCCCCACCGCAATATGTTTGAACTGATGACACAAGTGATTCATGGTGGTTTTGATATCCTTTTACTGCCACAGATCAGAGGCAAACTGGTGTGTCAAAGTACACTGGTTCACTGCAGAGCGAGCGCACAAGTTTCGTCTAAAAGATAATCTCAAAACTATTTAAAAAATGTATTCAAAAATGTTGTTTGCTGTCTCTTAGTATGCTTTTTAATGCATTTAAGAAATTTGGTGTGCAGGATAGGAGAGGCTGTTAATTAGGGTTAGTTATATATGTAACCCTGGGCTGCAGGGTGAAAGGGGATGAAATACTGGTATGTAGTCTACAATCTAACATCTCTACCTCCAGACGCTGGAGGAGATCTTCGTGCAGATCACCTCCACCAACATCTGCGACCTGGTGACGTCCATCGTGATCATTGTGGTTGTTTTCATGGTGAAGGAGATGAACGACAGATACAAAGTCAAGCTGCCTGTGCCCATCCCTATAGAGGTTATCATGGTGAGGGAGACTGGCTGTTAAACTCATTATAAGCTGATAAAATGACTCACTATGACCCTGTTTTAAGATGTTGTCAGTCTTGAATCCGTTTTGTCACAGCTGGCATAAATTAGATTTTATTTACCTTGTTGAAGATAATCAGGTGAGAAAGAGTACTACAATGTTGAAAAGCACAAGCGGACAGAGTTAAACTAGATTATTTTCATTGTTAAAATTTGGAAATTACAAAATAAAGTCCATAACGTAAAGTCAAATTACACTTCTCACTGTGAATTTTACAATTGGCCAATTTAGGATTGTCCAATTTTTTTTTGCTTTAAGATCCTACTAAATCTGTTTTCTGTAACACTTAAAGGGATACGCCAAGATTTTTGGAAATTCACTTATTTGCCATATTGCCAATATTAAAAGTAGAATGTGGATGCCTTTATCTTCACTGTGCAGTACAAACTGCGGTACAGCCATCATAATAGCTTAGCACTATGGTACAGTCTATGATATCGCTATATCCCCGTTCAGTTGCCAAAAATACACATTCCAATAGCGGCAGAAACACTCACATGTACATGAAGTGACTCGTGTACTCACCACACTATGAAATAATAATCCAAAGTTACTGGAAATGGTCATTTTCAAAGTAAATCCATATAGCGAGCTGAGAACTAACAAAGAGGGTTCCAAGAGGGTTCCCTCTATGACCAAAGTAACTTTGGGTGACTGAACGGGGGAAGGCAGCTGTACCATATACTGCCATTGTAGTGCTAAGCTAGTAGCAGTGAGGGCTGTACCGCAGTTTGTATTGCACACACAGTGAAGATAAAGCATCCACATTCTACATTTAATATCGGCAATATGGCAAATAAGCGAATCTCCAAAAATGTTGTCATACCCCCTAAGTAAAAGCAAAGTTACTGAGTTAAAGAGTGCTTTTCTATTCATAGACTGTAATAGCTTGTGGAGTGTCCTATGGCTTCAACTTTGAGGAGAAATTTCAAGTTGATGTCGTTGGTCAGATGGTTAGTGGGTGAGTATCAAGTTCAACATTTGATTCAATAGATTAGAGCAGATGTTTTCAAAGTTGGGGCGGGCCTCCCCAGAGGGTCTCCAAGCAGTTTCAGGGGAGGCTCAGTGAATTAAGTGAAAAGACATTACATTACTTATTAGTTGTCAAAAGGAGATCACATACAGTAAAATAGCCTAAATGTGTGTGATTTTGTTAAATATAGTTCAGAGATAGGTGAATTTTACTCTTTTTCCTCACAGTCAGAAACAAATAAATGCCATTAGACATAACTTATTTATGTATTTGGTGTAGTCTGAAGTTTGTCAAACAGATTTAACAATATCAGGCAATTTTGGCTCAATTGTTGAGTGTCTATCTATGGGATCAAATTACATAATCATGAGCCAATTGGCACATAGGAATTGAGTGAGGGGGAGCCTTTTTCCAAGCGTTGTCTGGCTCACAGTCTCAGACTTTGAAAACCCGTGGATTAGAGATAATAAGAAGACTGCTGTTATAATATCAGGTGAAGTGGATCCTTTAATAAAACAAATGCATCTTTCAGGTACGAGTCTCCCATCGCACCAAATGTGGAAATCTTCAAGGAGAGTGCAGTGGAGGCTTTCCCCATAGCTATAGTGGGGTTTGGTGTTGCCTTCTCTGTGGCCAAGGTCTACTCTATCAAACACGATTACACCATTGATGGGAACCAAGTGAGTACCTTCGACTCTAAGGGTGCTTTCTCACTGGGAACGATTGCTTTCGTTCTGTGCCCGCTGGTCAGCTTTCGCATTACAAAATTTCTTCCGCACTCAGGAACAGAACGGGACATTTGCGAAGTAGACTTGCATCATAAACTATGCCTGGAGTGTATCCTCGCCCGCGTGTTGTCTACGTGGTTCGGTACAGTTGGCGTTCACATTCGCAAGTATTCCGTCCCCGGGCATGCTTAAGCATTCTCCAGACCACCTTTTCAAGTGGACCCTGTCACGGTTCGCTGTTCCGCGCCTAGGGGACGGAACGCAATGTTCACAAATGAACTGGACATGGGGTCACTTCGGAGAAAAGTGTGCTCAGAAACTGTCCCGGGTCCCCAGTGAGAAAGCACCCTAAGGCTACGTTCACACCGGGCACCCAAGCCTTGCCTACGCCTTGCCTTTACCCACGCTTTTAACACGTTAACTGCCAGCGACGTATGCATACGTCAAAAAAAATCCAGCGCTTCACTGCCAAGGACGTATGGATACGTCAAAAAAATCGTTTTTTTTTTTTTGACGGTGGGGCGTTGATCAATCCCTTTTACGTCTCCTGTACAATTATTGGAGGTATTGAATGTGTATAATCTATTTTACCGACCCACTAAGTGTTGACAGTGCTCCCCCAGACGAGCGAAATCAAAGAAAAAGGGAGCAAGCCATTCAAGGCGAGGCGATTTTACAGTATTACATTCTCATGAAAATGGTTGGGGGAAAACGCTCTCGTTTTCACGCTGATTGCTGGCGATGCGGGATTGCAAATTTACATAATACATTACAGGTGGAACACACTTTGAAACACGCAGCATAAATATGACCAGAATCGCAAAAGCTTCTCTCAACCAAAACTCCCAAGAAGCGAGCGAGTCCATGCCGACTTCCTCAAACAGCAGCCTGCAGACAGGCACAGGAGAGCAGCAAAAGCACTGAGACTGTGACGGCCGCTGCACCCAAGAAGAGGGAGGAGCAACTCGCTCTCTCCCTCTCTCTCTCTCTCTCTCTCGCTCTCTCTCTCTCCCTCCCTCCCTCTCTCTCTCTCTCTCTCTCTCTCCCTCTCCCCCTCTCACTAGGATTAAACCTAGTGCGTCTCCCTCCCGAGAGGGAGGGAGAGAGAGAGAGAGGGAGGGAGAGCGAGAGGGAGGGAGAGAGAGAGAGAGAGAGAGAGAGAGGGAGGGAGAGCGAGGGGAAGGGAGAGAGAGAGAGAGAGAGCGAGAGGGGGAGGGAGAGAGAGAGAGAGAGAGAGCCAAAAATGAATGGTTAAAGTGACAGCTCTATCGAATTTCACAAAAAGCCGTTTATCTCTGAATATTTGTTCTGATGCTAAAACCATGCTGTATTCAACTGATAATGCTTACATAACTACTAACTCTACAAACTAACTCTTTTAGACAGAGAAAGTACACATTCTATTAGTACTTTTGAGATATTGTATGTTCACAAACTCCAAGCAGAAAATAATCCTCGGCGCTTGTAAAATGAGCCACAATCCTCAAAAAAACGGCTTGGCAGAAGCTACCTACAGCAAGAAAAAAACGGCTGGCAGTCAATGTGTTAAATAGGCGTCCGTTTTAGTCAACGAGGCTGTGTACACTGGGCGCCTGAGCGTGAACCCTGCGTGTACCCACGCCTTGCCTGTGCCGTGCCGATTTTATCGTTTAGGCGTTCTATTTTCAAGCTGACTAGGCGCGTGCAGGCAGGCTTTTCTGTCAAGCCATGAAAGAAAAATGTGACAATATCCGTGGGAAATGGCAAAGTCAACTGAATTTCAAAATAAAATGGAGTTACTACAACAGTGTTGAGCAGAGAGAGAGAGAGAGAGAGAGACGGGTGGCTATCACGTGGGGCTTTCTCCCCGTCGGCAAACAAATCTTCAGGAGAGAGAATAGCGACCAAAGAAGCAAGATGGACAATGTTGTTGTGCCAGCACATATTCTTGCAAGATTACCTCTCTAAAAAGTCCGACTATAGTCAGACCTGGTTATACATATCCAGCATCAATAGAACATTAAATATTTATATATAGAGAGAGGAGAGGCGCTTGTGACTCGGCTCCAGGTTCAGCATGCAATAGGCGTGCGGTGTGATCGCAAAAGCGTGTAATAGGTTCACGCCCAGCTCAAGGTCTGCGGGCGTAGGCGTGGGTTGAGGCAAGGTAAGGCGTAGGTGCCCTGTGTGAACCATGGACCTATTATAAGATGGACTGGGCATCAGACTGGTTCAGTGAAGCCGCTGCATGTTAGATCGCCGCTCTGGCGGCTGAATCCAGTATTAGGTCACAAGGCCCGCCTCCCCATGTTAGTGGATGGGAAAATCAAAACCGAAATAATCACAGTATACGTCAGATAATTTTTTTCCAAAGGTGGTTTGTATCATTTTAGATAGTCATTATCATGCTAATGCCTGTGCAAGTGGTCATTTTTCTGATCAGTTTGTTTTTAAGTAGTTATTTGACATATAAAAAGGGATAAAAATGGATGATTGACAGCTGTGGCAGCCAGTCTCAAGCCGTCATTGGCTGGACAGGCTCTTCACAGTATAGATCTATCTCATAGACAAGACACATCATTATGTAATGCTGCCTGGAGGTCGGGTGGCTCTGCTGGGTGTGTGGGGCCGGGAGATGGGCTCTTAGCCTGGGTAGTGCAGGCCTGGAGGTCGGGGTGGCTCATGGGTTGGCTGTGCTGGCTACCAGACATATCAATGGAGTGCAATAAAAATAACTTTGTTTTGAGAAAGGTGCGCGAGGAATTAACGTTGGTTGGCGACTGAAGTAAGTTCAGAAAATGTGTTTAATGGGAAAATGGGTTTAACATGCAGGCTAGCAATGGCGTTAGCCGCTGTTTTTCATTATTTATCGGCTTAATATTACTATAACTTAACAACCGATAACGATAGCTGGAATAACACAATAATACACATTTTCAGAACTGACAGGAAATGTGTTTTATAACGTTAACTCCCGTCCCGGGTATAAGATGAGGCCTAGTAGTACACAAGCACCGTTAGCTCAAGCATCACATACAAACAGACGTTTTATTTTTTGTAGGCTATTAAAGCAACAAACGTTTTTATATGCATATCTGGGGGAAATGCTTTGACTGTGGGGATGTTCGTTCTTCACAAGCTCCTCTCTTAGTAACGATATACCAGGCAATAGACCAGGCAGCCTGGCTCACGTCTAGGCTAACGTTAGGTTGGCCTGCCTACACACACTACCAGGCGGGTACAACAACGTAGCCTCACGGTTAGATTAAACCAACATTTGCGCCAAAAGAAATGTAATCATAAAGTTAATCAAAATGCCACGGAAACATTAGGCTAATCAACACAGAGCTGTTCATCCGAGAATTTCCCCCAGTGAGAGGCTGAGCCAAGCAGCCCTGGCTCCTCTTGCGGGCTGAGAGCAGCCCGGAGGTCTGACTTGTCTGGCTGATACAACTCTCCGACAACGGAGAACGTTACAGGCTGCAGTACCCACAACACTACCAGCAAACAACGTTGCAGTAAAGCGTCAAGGTTAGAATTGTAAAACCAACATTTGCTCCAAAAGGAATTAAATCATAAAGTTAATCAAAATGCCACGAAAACATTAGGCTAGCTTAGTCAACACAGCAATGAGGCAGACCAGTGAGGCTGAGGGTGAGTGAGTGTGGCCTGCCTCCACTTCCGGCCCGCGCTGAGAGCACTCAGCAGGCAGCAGCCTGGAGGTCTAAAATCTCCGACAACCAAAATCAGATTTTCGTACAGGCGTCATTTTGATAAACTGATCTCATAGTGGGAATCTTCCTGGTTACTTTTGGCGAGACAAAAAATATTACAACTTAAAGTGTAATATTTACAGAGCTAGACTGTATATAAATACACAACGCACTGTGCGCATTCTAGAAACAGCAGCTCTACATAAGAAAGTTCAGTGGGGCGTGGAGCTCTCAGAGGTTCTCAATCAAAGGCGCTACTGCGCAGACTCTGGTTCAGTGATCTGGCCGGATTTTGGCTTAAAAAAAACATACAGGGAGGAGATAGGGACACTCCCTCCATTCATATTATAACTCAATGGTGTGAACGTAGCGTAAGGGCCCTATCTTCGTACGCCGCTATCGTTTGCCCTGCCGTTTGCGTGCCTCTTATTGCTATCTTCCCTGCGTCTTAAGCTATTGTCTGCCTCCACCATCCAGTTTTGCGCTGGGATCTAAGCGCAGAGACAGGTGTTGGGGTGGCCCAGGCGTGTCCGTGGGCCTCTAGCCTATCATCTCCCTCCCGCAAGTGTCATTTTGCGCTCCGGCGAAGATACCGTCACTATGTTCCGCCCAAACAGAGGTTTGGGCGTTCCCCGTGCCAAAATAGGCGTTCCAGCGCAATGTGTTAGAAAAAAAGCTCTCAATTTTAACGCCACCAAATAGCTGGTCTTAGCGCAAAGAAAACCTCTACGCCAGGCATACGCCTGAGCGCAGATAGTATTCTCCGCGCAGTGCAGGAAATCCTTGCTTGGATAGGCCTACATTACGCACGGCTCGCGCGCGGACACACTTCCCTCCTCAGAATGCCACGTTGATTTTCAACTAACCTACACTGCAGAAAAAAACACACCTTGATTTAAAAATTAGATTTTGTTTGTCATGGTTTTGTGCCAAAAAGTGATTTGCGTTTTGAATTGGATTACCAGGGAAACGAGGGTCTGGCGGGGCGGGAGTCTGTGTGTAGCGTGGAGAGGGGTGCTTTTAAGTGTTCGGCTAGTGTGCTGGGTCCTGGTGGGGGGTCTCCCCGGAGAAGGTGTGAGCTGGGCCAGGTAGGCAGGCCGGGTGGGCCGGTGCACAGGGTGGGTAGAGGCACTGAGGCAGCGCTGTGCGCGGTCCCGCGGGTCAAAATCAGTTTCTGCCAGCAAATCATTTTTTGACACAACACCGGCCAGTAGGCTATACCTCTCTCCCTGCAATTGCACCATGCAACAATAGCTTAACCTGAGTGGACAATTCTGGTATAGGCTATTGAAATAGGATAGAATTAAAATCTCACACATCCCTACCCTATTAAAGAAACTAATATTTTTAAATGTGTATCTTATAGCCTACATGAGCGAAACAATGAATGAATAGGCTACTAATTAATAAAGCATCAATTTTCATTACAAATCTGAACTGGTTCATCCTCCAATTCTCTCCCTCTCTTCCCTCTCTCGTTCTCTCCCCCCTCTCTCTCTCTGACTCTCTCCTTCTCTCTTTTCTCTCTCTCACTCTGTCACTCTGCTTGCACTGAGCAAGAAAAAAGCTGCTGTCACAGACGTGATGGCGGTGACGCTGTAGCTTTTAAGGGGAGTGATCTCACCTTGTGAATCCTGTTATGGGCATAAACACGCCTTAGGAGGTTTGCGCCGAGATGACGTGAAGCGCAGCGGGCCGACACGCCCACAATTAGGGCTTTGCGCTGCGCTATTCCAGCGCAAAATGGGCGCTAATGCAAAATTACCGCCGTTGCGAAGATAGGGCCCTAAGGCTCTAAAATGTGAGTTTAGTTTTTTATTCGACCAAACATTACAATGAGTAAGAGACTGTTGTTTCAGCATGCCTTCCTGCATTTTCACATGACAGTCTCTAGAGCAATGGTTCTCAACCTGGGGGTCGGGACCCCCCAGGGAGTTGCGAGATTATTTTGGGGGGTTGCGGGATGATTGTCCCAAAAACAAATATATATATACATTTTTGTTTTATTTTAATAAAGATTTTATTTAATGATTAAATCTCCCATACCAATGATTTAAGTAATGTATTGTAACGTTGTCACAAACCAGTCTGTGAGTCAGGATCTAGTTACCGCACTTTATTTGGTTTCACACGGTCCGAGGACTACTGTCAGCCGTAGTCCACGCCAAAACAAACCCCACAAACACAAACACACACCAAAACCCCACAGCTCCCTCCTAGCTCTCGGCTCTTCCCAAACACCCCCGTCTCTCTCAGGTTCCACACTCCGACTCCTCGAGCTGTCCCCCTCTCGCTCACGTCCCCCCTCCCCCCAGCCAATCACAGGTGAACCCCTCTCTCACCCCACCCACTGGCTGTAGGCTGCCTTCACAGACCCCCGTAAATCTCCACAGACATGTCAGATCCCACAGTTAACCCCCATGCACAGAACAGTATAACACACAGACACAGTCAGACATAGACGAATACAGTAGCACCCAACTCCAACCCGCTACACTTCCCCCTCACATCAAAGCTTCTGGCCCACCAGAAGCACACTAGCCCCTTTCCCCCCCCAGTGCGGTCACTCCTCCGCCAGGTGACTCTCCCCAGCCCCCTGATGACCGGGTCCCGGGCCCCTGTGTGCCCACCGTAACACCAACTCCTGCAGGTAGCTGGGTACCACCATCTGGACCCCCTTTTTCCCTTGCCCCCACCTCGCCAAAACCCCATCTTCATCCAGATGCAGGTCAGTAAACATCTCCCACAGTTCCTTCATGACACCGGAACACATGCAAATCTCCTCCACAGGGGGCCGGCTTCCAGCCGCCACCCACGTGTACACCGGACCGATGTCCGCGTCCTCCACCTGCCTGTATTGCCACTCATCCACGTCGACATCCATGATGGTCACGTTGTCGTCCTCCAGGTCCACATCTGAACAGTACTCCTCTTCATCTGAACAGTACTCCTCTTCCTCCGCCTCTTGCACTCGCTCGTCCTCCCGTCCCCCTCCCCCAGGGGGCGGCATGTTCAGGTCAGTGGGAATAACACAACCGGCAGCGACCACCACCTCGGCTTCCTGCACAGCAACCGTGGGGGGTGTAGAGCAGCTCGGCTGTGCCGGCTCCTCCGGCGTTAGTAGCGACACCCGCTCACCTGGAAATATGAGCGTCGATCTCCCGATTCTAACAACGTTCTCTTCCCCCCGGCTGTCCACATTCTCCCCAGCCTGTGTCTCTCCCCTGTCCTCTACTGTCTCAGTGCAGTCTCTGGCCAAATGTCCAGGCCTCTTACAAGACCAGCAGACTCTCACCTGCCAGCCGCCTGCACATCTCTCCTCTCCCGCTGTCCTCTGCTCCTCGACAGCCTCTCGACACCCCCTGGCTAGGTGACCAAACGGCCCGCACGACCAGCAGACACCCGGCCGTCCCCAGTACCGTTGCTCCGCGTACCTGGTCTGTCCCCCGGGACCGCTGTGGCACCACCTCGCCAGGTGACCATGTTCCCCACAAGTCCAACACTCTCTTCTTTGCGGCTCCTCCGTCCGCTGTTCACCACGCTGCGTTACCTCTCGCAACAACCGCATCAGCTCCTCTGCCAAGGCAGGCGTCGCCTCCAACAGCCGTCTGATCTCCTGCATCAAGCGGGCCTCCACGCCGGCAAGCACCGCGCTGAACTCCTGCTTCAGGCGGGCCTCCATGCCAGCAAGCACCGAGCTAAACTCCGGGGTCGGTAGCTCCTTTTCCCCCCCGTCCACTGACAGGCGTTCTTCTACGCGCACCATTCCACGTGGTCTTTGTAGCAGCTAGCCCACAGACAGCTAACCGCTAACGCCAGGTCGCGCTCGAGTCTTCCAGTCGTTAATTTTAACTTCTGACACCAGTGTAACGTTGTCACAAACCAGTCTGTGAGTCAGGATCTAGTTACCGCACTTTATTTGGTTTCACACGGTCCGAGGACTACTGTCAGCCGTAGTCCACGCCAAAACAAACCCCACAAACACACACCAAAACCCCGCAGCTCCCTCCTAGCTCTCGACTCTTCCCAAACACCCCCGTCTCTCTCAGGTTCCACACTCCGACTCCTCGAGCTGTCCCCCTCTCGCTCATGTCCCCCCTCCCCCCAGCCAATCACAGGTGAACCCCTCTCTCACCCCACCCACTGGCTGTAGGCTGCCTTCACAGACCCCCGTAAATCCCCACAGACATGTCAGATCCCACAGTTAACCCCCATGCACAGAACAGTATAACACACAGACACAGTCAGACATAGACGAATACAGTAGCACCCAACTCCAACCCGCTACAGTATATAAAGCTATATAATCTATAACAGGGATACTCAACTTGCTTTGCCCGGGGGCCACTTTTGCAAAATGACATGAGGCCAGGCGCCAGTTAATAAACAAACATTAATACAATTACATTTTCTGTAGCGGATTTGAGGTTTTTGGGGTGTCAGCCAGAGTTTAGTCTGACCATTTTAAAGTCGAAGATTTTTACCGTAGTTAGCTGGGTTAAGTTAAGTTAGTTACTGTACAAGTGCCTGGGTGACAAGCAGGCGGTGATATTTGACAGTTCAGCTGGAGCTGAGTCAAACTTTATTTTTCATTGTGAATTAGAAAATGGCCGGAGGGGCCACTCGGCACCCTATCGTGGGCCCCCAGGCCAGATGCGTATCACTGATCTATAAACTGTATAACAAATAGTTCAATGAGTGTGTGAAAGCAGTGTGTGAATGCATGCGCACTACGAAGTCGTTGCTTAGTTGGGCAGTGGCGGGAGGGGGGTCACGAACCCCACCCTAAAGGTTTTTGGGGGTCGCGGCTCAAAAAGTTTGAGAACCACTGCTCTAGAGTTTACAGATGATGGTGCAAGCAGAGGTGGAATGTACTCAGTAGTTGTTTTTTAGGATTTGTACTTTTTAAGTATTTTTATAATGCTATACTTTTACTCTTACTTACTTGAGTAATTTTAATAATAGATATTCTACTTTTAAATGTACAATGAGTAAAGTTAGATGTTTGTTTTGCATACCACACTATGAAAACAGCACGGTAGCAATAGGACTGCTCGCTAACAGGTCCAGAATCACTTCTGCATTTAGGGCGCCCAAACTGTTGGCTCGTTAGTGCAGTGGCAAATTAATTTAAATCAAGACTGGCCAATTGAATTGGAGCTCTAGCTCTAGCTCATCTGGTAAAGGAGAGAATCACCAAACTGAGCATCTAGTGAGTGAAAGCAATGAGAGAGGTCAGAGGAGAGGTCAGAGCCAGAGGAGAATGGGCAGATTGGATCAAGCTAACATATAGTCTGCTTTTCAGATATATAAGCTGAGAGGTCAAGGGACCCCTTTGAAAATGGCCATGTCTGGTTTTTCCTCACCAAAATTTAGCCTACATTTGGAGTGTTATTTAGCACCCTTGCCAACAAGCTAGCATAGCAGGGTTGTACCAATGGATGTCCTAGGTTTTCTAGTTTAATATAGCCTACTATCAGTATCTTAACCCTTGCTTTGAAAATGAGCCCGCTACAGCCTCTGAAAGACAGTAATATGGCTGTGGACAAAAAGAGCACTTGGACATCAAGGAGCAAAGGGGTGCTTGAGCACCCTCCGCCCCCATCCCCCTCTGCACGTGCCTGGATACACAAATGCGTCATTCTTTACAGTGGTGTGCAGAAGAGCATCTCATGACACACAAGTTGTTGGCCCTTATGATCAGTGTTGGGGGTCGCCTTACTTTATTTAATTACTCCCTGGAGGAAGTAATTTGTTACACTACTCATTACATTACTTTTGCTTTACTCCGCAACATCGCCTGAGATGCATTGTCACCACCTGCCAGTTAACAATATAACATGAAACCTTACATATGCCCATACTGTATCAGCACAAATCCCTGTCCTAATAAGGAGGACATACACAAGATCTCACTGCTCCCCCTCCCTCCAGCCCATCCAATCTAGTTGTTGTGTTGTGTAATCGAGTGCATGAAAAAGCACAGCACGTTTGGTGCATTTTCCATAATCCTGCAGATTCAAAGGACTTATGTAATGCAAGTAATGCCATAAGTGTTTGAGTAACTGTAATTTGATTACTGGATTTAGGGACTGTAATGCCTTACACTACTCTTTACAGCCAAATGTATTGTGATTACAGTAATGCGTTACTTTGTAATGCGTTACCCCCAACACTGCTTATGATAAATGGGCTACAGCAACAGATGACCAGCCGGTACGACATATGTACCTAATAAAGTGGATATTGCATGGATTTCAAAGTGGTTGCTTTTAAGGTTGCTTTTAACACGTCAAAACACAGATAACGGATGGTTACGATGTAACCCAGGTTTCCTGAGGGAGACTTCTCTTCCTCATGAATTCCATTCATGATGAGATTATCTGATCCAGCGCAGCTGTCGTGGATTACTCTTTAACACACTAACTAGCACCACCTGGGTGCAATTGCGCCTGCATGCTGATTGCTACTAAACTGCGATGCTTAGCTACTAAACTGCGATGCTTAGTTGTTTTATTGTTGATGATCTCTGGTAATGTTGAATTGAATCCTGGTCCACAATCAAGTCTAATAAATTTGCAAACTCCTTTAGACTTTAAGAGTTTGGCAGGCCTAGGGATTGTACATTTTAATGTTCGCAGTTTAGTGCCGAAAATGGATGTGATTAGGATCTGGGCAGTAGAGACAGCTGCAGATATAATTGTAATATCAGAGACTTGGTTAACTAATGCAGTCACTGATAATGACATTCACATCCATGGTTACAATGTGTGGCGCACTGATAGATCCACTAAAGGTGGTGGTGTGGCTATCTATGCTAAGAACAAGTATCGCACAAAGTTATTGCTCTCCAAGTCTGAGTCCAAGAAATTTGAGATGCTTGCACTTGGAATTGAGATATCAAAGGGCTGCCTACTAACTGTTGTGGGCTGCTACCGACCCCCGTCTGCTTCAAGTACCATGCTGGACTCTTTTGCTCAATGTATGGCACATCTAGAGTATAATGAGGTGGTCATCGTTGGGGATTTCAACTGGGATTGGCTGAAGCCTGCCTCTGATGATTTTAAGAGTTACTGTGATGAAATGAATCTGACACAATTATTAACTGCCCCGACACGTCCAAACCTGAAGAATATGGAGAATTCCACTCTTATTGATCTTATCTTAACTAATGCTCCTCATAAATATATTGCTACAGGTATCTTTGCCAATGATGTGAGTGATCATTGTGCTATTGCTGCTACAAGAAGCACCAAGGTTATTAAAACCAAGTGTCGGTTTCTTCAAAAACGAAACTTCAAATCTTTCTCTGAGCAAGGTTTTTTACATGATATTCATAATTGTGATTTGAATAGGATTTGTTTTATGCCGGATGTGGAACTGGCATGTTCCTTTTTTAGAAACACTTTTTTGGAAATTACAGACAAACATGCCCCAGTTAGGACATACAGGGTTAAAGATAGGGAAAACCCATGGTTCTCCGAAGAGTTGTCTGAACTAATTCGGGACAAAAACCAAAAATGGGCTATGGCTAGGAGAACTAACTTGGAGTCTGACTGGTTAAAGTTTAGGGTTCTAAGAAACAGATGTACACATCTCATTAAGAAGTTAAAATCTGACTTTTATTTAACTTCTACAACAGAGAATCTTAACAATCCTGCTAAGTTTTGGAAAGTGATTAAAAACATGAATGCAAATTGTAATTATGATCTACCACCGTGTGTTACTAAGGGTTCTGATATGATCACTGACAAAAGGGAAATGTTAAATTGCTTCAATGAACATTTTGTGTCCTCTGGTTCCTTGTTTGAAGCTGTGTCAATGTCAGCCAATCATCCTTTTGTCGATGAAGAAGTGAGTAATGATCAGAACTTTAGTCTGTCACCCTTTACTGTATCTGAGGTACACAAAGCTCTTAAAGGAATAGATTCCAAAAAAGCAGCCGGTCCTGATAATCTGGATCCATATCTTCTTAATCTTTCAGCTGATTTGATTGCTGAGCCTCTGACACATATTTTTAATCTTACGATTGAACAGAATGTCATACCTAGTATTTGGAAGTCGGCCTTTGTTCTGCCCCTCTTAAAAGGTGGGGAACCTTCACTTTTAAATAACTATAGGCCGATCTCAAATCTATCAGTTCTTTCTAAAATCCTTGAGACTCTAGTGAGTAACCAGTTGAAGAGTTTCTTAAGTGACAACATAATTTTATCTTCTTTCCAGTCAGGTTTTAGAAAGCAACATGGCACCACTACTGCAGCAATGAAGGTAGTAAATGATCTCATTGCTGCAATGGATAGCAAACAACATGGAGTCTGTCTTTTTATAGACCTATCTAAGGCATTCGACACTGTCGATCATGAGATCCTGCTAAATAGACTAGCCAATATAGGTCTATCAAGTCAAGCAGTTGCCTGGTTTAAAAACTACCTGTCAGATAGAACCCAGTGTGTAAAGTTTGATGGAAATTTCTCTGATATCTTAACTGTCCACAAGGGGGTGCCACAGGGCTCTGTGCTTGGTCCACTTTTATTTACAATTTTTATCAATAATGTGGGTAAAAATGTGCCAGACGCGTCTTTTCACTTTTATGCTGATGACACCGTCATTTATTGTTGTGCAACATCTTTAATAAGGGCTTTTGAACAACTACAAATAGCATTTGATATGGTTCAGGCACAGTTGCACCACCTGAAGCTTGTCTTGAATGCAGGCAAGACCAAGCTTATGGTTTTTTCCAAATCAAAGAAGGAACCAATTGTCCCAGGCATAATGGCTACACAGGGCAAGGTTATTGAAAGAGTGTCGACATATAAATATTTAGGTTTTATAATAGATGATGGTCTTACTTTTAAAGCACATATTGACACTCTTGTCAAAAAACTCAGACTGAAGTTAGGTTTTTATTTCAGAAACAGAGCGTGTTTTTCTGCTGCGGCTAGAAAGAGGCTTGTTTTGGCTACCTTCTTGCCAATATTAGATTATGGTGACATTCTTTATATGTCTGCACCTGCGATAGCGTTGAGAAAGCTGGACACAGTGTATCATGGTGCACTTAGATTTGTGACAAATTTGAAGTCCCGGACACATCACTGTACCCTCTACATGAGCGTAGGCTGGCCCTCCTTAACGTTACGGAGGATGTCTCATTGGTTCATTTTCATTTATAAGGCCATCTTGAGACAACTACCATCTTATCTATGCTCCTGCATTAATATACAAGAAAATAGTTCTTATCAGCTTAGGTCTCAAAACTGCATCCTGCTGACTGTACCTAAGACAAGGACTGAGTTTGGCAAGAAAGCTTTCCAGGTCTCTGCCCCTCTGGCCTGGAATGAACTCCAACGCTCACTAAACCTCCAGGTGCTAGTCCCTATGAGTATTTTTAAAACCAGGGTAAAAAATATGGAGGAAGCTGAAATCCAGGTCTGCAAATGTTTTGATCCATAATGAACCCTGTTGCTGAGTAAATGGATGTGTATTTTCTTACGTTTTAGATGTTTTGTTTGTATTGTTTATGTTAAAATGTGTCTGTAACTTTATGCTGCTTTCTTGGCCAGGTCTCTCTTGAAAAAGAGATTTTCAATCTCAATGAGACTAACCTGGTTAAATAAAGGTCAAATAAAAAATAAAAATAAAAAATTGGCCGGACTCGGCTATATAATCTACTATCAGGTGCGACGCTCTTGCTTAATCTGATTGGAAGCCTGTTTCGGAGCGGGTTCTTGCAGGGAGAGAAGTCGTAACCATACGTTTCCTATCAGTCGACTTCTCTCCCTCATGAATTCCATTCATGATGAGATTCCTCTGTAAGACACACCATGAGGAAACCATGCAGACGTATCTGCTCCTCCGGGAGCCTGAAGTGTCCATTGCGCTCAAATGAGATGCACCACCAGCAGAGCTACCTCTGTGCACAAACAATGACAAAATATGCCATATGCACACACCCCTAGCCCAGGCACAAGGTGCCACCAGGGCTTAGCGGACCTCGCCAATGCTAAGGTCTTCTGTAATTGGGTGGAGAGCCAGGTAACAAGGCTTGCTTCACAGAAGACCTCCCTCGGGACCTTGGTATGTTCTCGTAAGAGCCATGACACCAGAAGCATTAGTGACTTAGTAATTCATCACTAAGAAAACTTTGAGGAGGGTGAAAAGGCTGCAGTTCTATAGACTGACACGGGACTCAGATCAGGCCTTAGGGTGGAAATGTAGGGCACTGGCACAGCACCACCCCAGCATCACCCAGCAGTAAGTGGCAACAGTCCTATGCACCGAAGGGCATGGAGCTCACGACTCCTCTTTTTCCTTCTTTGGTCAATACAATGGCGTTTCCCTTGTCGATACAATGGCATTGGTCCCACCGAGAGCTAGCACAGCCCATATACATGCAGAACCCTCTGCGGGCAAATCCAAGCTTGGGAGGCAACACCACCCTGAACGTGCCTCCAGAAAACGTGGGCACCAGTGCACTGTGGATGCCATCGACCCCAAGATGCAGAGGCACCATCCTCCAAATTAAACTGGGACAAGCAAAGCATGAGGGCGGCTTGTCTTCCCCTTTTTTCCCTCTTTGTCTCTTGAGTTAGGGAAAAATTCATGCTCCACCCCATGAGCTTGTCGGATTGTATGAGAGAGCCCAGTCTTGGCGACGGGTTGCTCAAGACAGCTTGGCCTGTAACCAATGGAGGGAGTCTGTTTCCCTGCGGGCATATGTCCAGTGGAGCACTGTCAGGGCTCTGACAGGCACTGCCTCACCATCCTGGGGAGGGTGAAAGGGCGCAGCTCAATAACCTTAATGGTGTGGCCCCTGGACCAGACTTTAGGGTGGAGCACAGGCAATATGCACCAACAGTCCTCCTCTGCCGAGGCATGGAGCACTGAGCAGTGAGCACATGGTCATAAGAGCCAGGGGCACAATGTGCAGCTGTGGAACCCATCAGCCCCCAAGGGGCGGAGGCACCCTCTCCAGGTCACCCTGGCCATGAATTAACCAGGACAAGCAAGCTGGTCCTCCAAGAATTAAGGAAGTTCCCATTCTGACATCCCCGTATGTATGGATTGTATCCACAAACCAATGAGAGAGCCCTGCCTTGGAGACTGATTTCCTAAGGCAGCTCGTCTGTAATGGACTGAGTCCGTCGCCCTGTGGGCACGTATCCAGTGCAACTGTACTGTCAGGGCCCAACGGCTACAAGTGACTGCCCACTTCAGCCCTGCTTCACCATCCTGGAGAGGGTGGAAGGGCCAGTCTGACAGACTGACTGGTTTGAGCCTCGGACCAGACCTAAAGCGGGGAGCAGGCAATACGCAGCAACAGTCCCCATGTTCTGAAGGGCCAGGAGCACTGTGCTGCACATTCAAAAGAGCCAGGGGCACAATGCACCATGGAAGACCTCAGCCCTAAAGCAGAGGCACTATCTGCCGGTCACCCTGGTCCTCAACCAGACTGGAACAAGCAAGGCCCAAAGGCAGCTTGTCTTCCAGGCCTTACGGAAGAGGCACCTTTTGAAGAGGCGGACATACTGGACCAACCTCAAGCAAAACTGTGGGTGGGAGAACCCGCTGACATGCCGATGGTTCTACCTCCATGTCCCTGAGGGGAGAAGGATATCTGGCATCTGGGCCTGGTGAACCGGACTGCCTCTGTGCAAAGCTTGTAAGCTGCAGGTACCTCAGGCTCGTCCACAGAGACGCTGAACCCATATCACTCTCTCTAGAGTGGTGCATAACAGGTACCAAGGCAAGGCCAGTGCAGGCTAGGGCACGGTGAGCCGGGCTGTGTGTGCGGGCTCGTAAGCCGCCTATACACAGACCCGTCGCCATTGCTGCTAACACATCGCACTACCTGGAGTGGTGTGTGGCTACTACTGAGGCACAATAGAGTGAGCTGCATGTAAAGCTCCTAAGCTGCAGCACATCTGCTCGTTATCTGTGTCACTGGAACCCCCTCCAATGAGAAATGGGACAAGCAAGCCCAAGGGTGGCTCGTCTTCCAGCAATTCGGGAAACTCTTCACGCTCTGACCTCCCCTATGCCTATCCCCTATGCCTGTTGGAATATATTCCTAAACAAATAAAAGAGCCCAGTCTGGGAGACTGGTCACTCAAGGCAGCTTGGTCTGCGAGCACATGTCCGATTAAGATACACTGTCCGGGCCCGATGTTACATAAGAGTGAATGCCCACTCAGCCCTGCTTTACCGTCCTGAGGAGGGTGGCAGGGCACAGTTAAAGATTGACTGGTGTGGGCCTCGGACCAGACCTTAATATGGGGAGCAGTTAATAAGCAGCAACTGACTTGATGCATCGTAGGCATGTACCTGCTTCCCAACCTAACTGGGACAAGCAAAGCCTAAAGGCGTCCTCCAGAAGTAAGGGAAAACATTTTGCCATAATCGGTCTCCATCTTCACTCAGAATGTGGAGGCACCTTGATAACCCCCTGCTGACAATCGCTCTGTTGCACCTCCCGCGTTGTCATGGGAGGCAGCAGGGGGGCTGTGTTATGAGAGTGTCATCATCTCTGGGAATGCATGTTTAGCCTCTTTACACACACACTGACTAGAGTGGTGTGTCATAGGTGCCGAGCCGCTGATGAACTGTGTCGACAGCGTCACCAAACCATCTCACTATCCGGAGTGGTGACAAGTGGCACTAGCTGAACCCTGGTCCCCACACTAGGGCCTTCTATTGGGACAAGCAAGCCCGAGCGCGGCTTATCACCCAGGAGTCAGGGAAAGAATTCCCACCATCCTTAAGGTAGCATGCAGGCAATAAGAAATCAATCCATTACTCATTTCACATTTATATAGCGCCAAATCATGACAAAGTGATCTAAAGGCGCTTTAGAATAGAGTAGCTGGTCAAGACACGCTCTCTATATTAGGCCCAGCAACAATTCTCACATGCACTGATTACAACCTAAATGGCATGGAGCAATGGGCGCATATTCAGAATAGGCAGGGGCACAGTCCTCCTGCTCCTCCTCTACTCTGCTCTGCCTGCACACACACATTTTTCCTTATGTTCCTCTATGCACCAGCTGTCCACATGCAAGCTCATAGCTGCAAGTACGCCAGACTCTCAGGTGCTAAGGCAAATCCGGTGGCAGGCCGGATGCACAATGGCACTGAGACAGATCTCATCTGTAGTGGTGTGTGTCAGCACTGAGGCGCGCTGTGTCTTTTCTCTTCCCCAATGCCTCCCCTACACAGAGGCCATTACAAGAGCAACACTCATTAAATTAAGAGTCAGCTTAGCGAGTTAGCCCAGGAATGGGATGATGAGACTGCGCCTCCACTTGGTCATTCCAACCCACTTCTCTTTTGGCTGCCTGCTGAGGTCGCCCAATGAAAGTGGCAGAATGTTAATGAGGAATGCCCTATACTCCCTCACGCCAATTGGCAGGTTAAATTCATGCAGGAGCCAGGTCCTGGCTGGCCATGCATGCACGGTCCAGCCCCGAGCAATATTAAGCCTTACATTGGCTTTATGACCCCGCTCTCTAGGCATCCTTATCCCACCTGTCAACTTTCAACAGCCTAAGTTGATGAGAGATGGGGAGGGAGGTATTAGTAGGCCTCACTCTGCCAGAGACACAGGGAATGATCGCCCTACTCTGCAATGTCATTAGATACTAATGCCTACAGGCTTTGCGCTCTCCTCTGCTTCCTTCAACCAGCATAGTATACATAATATACATTGTTGAAGCCATTTTGCATATTTCTCTTATTGATTCATAATTCATGTTGTGTTGATACATCATGCATTTTCTGTTTATTATGCCAATCATGTTTGGACTGTCTCGTGCTTGTTGTTTGGTTGATTGTTGCTATTATTGTGATGATTATGATGATTTGATGCTGAATAGGAGCGTCACCTATTAGGGGGTGGATGCAACCTGTGTGCACTGATTAGAGCAAGCGGACAGGTGCTGCTCACTAGAGTGGAAGGGCAAACAATTTTCAACCGCATTTGTTTATAGCCTACGAGATCCTTATGTTTTAAGTTGGATAACTGTGATATTTTGCTGTCCAAATAAAAGGACGTATTGTGACATTGAGAAAAAGTGAATGCGCGTTGATTTTACGGACCGCTCTAACATAGTTGAAAATTGCCCATTCTGAAGGACGCGCCAGCCAAGCCGAAATGAATGAATGGGATCGTTCCACTGCTGGATTGAATTTCAGACTGTTGCCAGGATCGGTACCGTGAGTAAATCAGCACAGCATGCGCTGTTTTCCGACCCTGGGCATATGATCAAACATTAAAATAAAGGGTTCGAAATGTTTGATGGACAGATTAAGAAATCAAATCCGCGCAAGTGGTGATCAACACGGAAATCGAGCAGCCAGCCTATTGAAACGGGCTCAAAACAGTGGATAATCCGTGCGTAAAGCCACGGGACTTTAAAAATGACTCTCATATATTAACGCCAGTTTACGGATGAAATATCGGCGGCAAGTGGAAATAAAGTGTTGGATTATGAAATAAATCATGTGTTCAGCGGGAATAAATGACTGAATGACCGAAACGGATGCAATGGAAATGAAATAAAGCACTGGCTTCATGCGCGCTTTGACGCAAAAGGGGGAAAACAGATGAACGACTGGCAGAAATGAAGGGATATTAAAATTATTCAAATGAATTATTAAGCAAAACCTGCCGGATTTATTATTTAAAAAAAAAATCAGAAACTAATAAAAAGGATCAGAAACGAAAAACTGACAATGACGGCGGAAGGAACTGAAAAAGAGATGGATATTACTGAGATGGATGCTCAACAACAGAGAGCAGCATACAAATCACTCAGCGCAAAGCGCAGAGGCAAACTTGGACATTGTACACGTAAAATGAATGAGATTAAAGCAATGATGAAAGATGATGCTGGTGTTGACGATATAAATGAGGCTCTGGTGGAATTTCAAAGGTTGCTGAATGAATTTAAAACGTGTCATGAATCTGTTCAGGAACTGTTGCCTGATGATGTAAGAATAAATGAAACTCTGGACTGGTATGAGCCAAAAATGGCAGATTACACTGCATTTCTGTGTGAGGTGGAAAATTGCATCAAATTCCAACCTGATCCACAAATTCATGTGGATCCAGATGACAGTATATCCGCAATTTCAAGGCATTCAACCAGATCAAAAGCTTCATCCATTGCTTCAGAATGTAGGAAAGCTGCTGCAGAGAAAGCTGCTCTACAGGCTAGAGCTGAAGCCCTCAAAAAGAAACATGAAGTGGAACTGGAGAAGCACAGATTGGATTTAAAGATTGAAACACTGAGTTTGGAAGCAGATATTGCTGCAGCTGGTGCAAAATTAAAAACCCTGGAAGAATTTGAAACATAAATGGATCAAAGTTCAAAAGGAGCTTCAAAGCACGGAGAGAATGGGATGGAAGCAGCATATCAGGAGGATGAGCAGGTGGGGGGAAAACCCACATCACAAGAGGAGCCACGAGGAGCAACATCATCTCTGTTTGTAGGCCCAGAAGAAGGCCAATCACAATTATTTGTGAGACTAGGGGCTGTACCTAAAACACCATTACAACAAATGTTTGAGCCATATCCGCCTACACCATCAAACGGTAAAAGGAGTACAAAAGTGCATGCTGCAACAACAAAACCCCATAAAACCAAGGTTGTTGTGTCTGATGGACACAGTCAGTCATACCAACAAGACCAGTCTACTCCAAGCAGCCAAATACATCAGGACATTGACCTCACAAATATGATGCAGAGACAAACAGACTTGGCAGATCTGCTTGTGATGCAGCAAAAGCAGGCCTCACTTCCAAGAAGAGAAGTGCCAGTGTTTGATGGCGATCCTCTTACCTTTCGATCATTCGCACAGGCTTTCAAACATAATATAGAGGATAAAACCAACAGTAATGAAGATCGGCTGTATTTCTTGGAGCAGTACACTGTTGGACAGCCAAAGGAATTAGTTCGAAGCTGTTTTCAAATGAATGTTGCAACCGGCTATGCTGAAGCAAAGCGGCTACTTAAATATCATTTTGGCGACGAATTCAAAATAACAACTGCATACATTGAGAAGGCCTTAAGTTGGAACTCAATACGAACAGATGACG
This sequence comes from Poromitra crassiceps, assembly GCF_964638095.1. NCBI lineage: Eukaryota > Metazoa > Chordata > Actinopteri > Beryciformes > Melamphaidae > Poromitra > Poromitra crassiceps. The sequence continues at coordinate 45,966,134 of NC_139624.1, forward strand.
GAAAGGCACTTCACAGCTACGCCCTCTATCTAAGAAGTTGTAGTAATGCAGTTCAGGATCTTCCATACATGTCAGAGCTGGACTTACCATCCAACATGAAACAACTGGTTTCAAAGCTCCCGTTCAAGCTTCGGGAAAAATGGAGATCGGCTGTATGTGACATCATTGAAAGGACACAGCGGAGACCGAGATTCCATGATTTGATCCAATTTATAGAAAAACAGGTCAAAATCATTCAAGATCCTGTCTTTGGAGATATACAAGACTCTACTGGAGATGCAAGGGTAAGAAGACCCAAAACAGACTTGCTGTATATGAAATCAAGCAGCAAGAAAAGCTTTGTTACTGCTGTGACTCCAGTCGTTGCCAACACAGAAGCCAACATGATCTCCAATGCTAAGGAAAGGGGAGACAAACTAAAAAGCACTACTACGGCCAGCAGGGATGCTTTCACCAAACCTTGTGCTTTCTGTAAAGGAGATCATGTGATGGAAGGATGCCAAGCAATTTGCAAGATTCCCCACAAGGAGAAAGTTGAATTTCTCAAGAAATATGGACTCTGCTTTGCTTGCTTGGTTAAAGGACATATGAGTAAATCATGTAAAAAACGTCTTACTTGCCATTACTGCGAGAAGAAACATCCCACTGTCTTGCATATTGAAAACTTTACTTCTGAAAACATGGCAGGGAACATCAGAACATCATTTGCAGCTAAGAAGGACACAGCCATCAAAAGCAACCCAATCACCATTGCTATGGTGTCTACAGAACAAACAGGGGCCGGAACCACAGACTATAAGTTGGCAGTGGTACCTATAAGGCAAACAAGGGTAGCTGTGTCATAGAAACCTATGCGTTTCTGGACCCGGGGAGTAACGCAACTTTCTGCACAGAGAGGCTGATGGAGCGGTTGTCTGTCAGAGGAAAGAAGACGGAGATCCTACTCCGAACAATGGGTCATGAGAAGCCGGTGAAAACCCACAGCGTGAGCGGACTGGAAGTATGCAGCCTAGAAGGCAACAACTTCATAGAACTTCCAGAGATCTTCACACAGAACGCTATCCCTGTCAGTCAAGAGAACATCCCTATGGAAACGGACATAAAAGGATGGCCTTATCTGCAGGATGTCCACCTAAGCTCTATTAGAGCGGAGGTAGGCCTATTGATTGGTGCGAATGTCCCAAAAGCAATAGAGCCAATGAAAGTAATCAACAGTCAAGGCGAGGGGCCCTATGCAGTCCTGACACGCCTAGGATGGACAATAAATGGACCTCTTGGCAGTCCTACACCTGCAGATGAGCATGGCCGAACACGGATAACATCCAACAGGATATCTGTGGTAAGACTGGAAGAACTTCTTGTTCAGCAATACAATCAGGACTTCTCAGAGCTGGCCTACAACGAGAAACAAGAACACTCATTTGAAGACAAAAGATTCTTAGAAGTGATGAACGACTCTGTCACAAAAAAAGAAGGCCACTATGAGATACGACTCCCGTTCCGTCAGGATACTATCTGTCTGCCCAACAACAGGAAAATGGCAGAACAGAGAGCATTAAGCCTTATCCGAAGATTCAAGAAGGATGAAGCATTTCGAAAAGATTACATTGGCTTCATGAATGATGTCTTGATGAAAGGACATGCGGAAAAGGTGCCAGAAGAACAGCTCCTCCGAAATGACGGAAGATTGTGGTACATTCCTCACCACGGTGTCTACCACAAAAGAAAAAAGACAATCCGGGTGGTCTTCGACTGTACCTCTTCGTTCCAAGGTACTTCTCTGAACTCAGAGCTGCTACAGGGTCCTGACCTTACGAACACCTTGTTGGGTGTACTCCTCAAATTCCGACAGGAACCAATAGCAGTGATGGGGGACATTGAAGGAATGTTCCATCAGGTAAGGATACCTGAAGATGATGTGGACTTCCTCAGGTTCCTGTGGTGGCCCGGAGGCGACACCGATCTACCACTGGCAGAGTTCCGAATGACTGTGCATCTTTTTGGAGCAGTCTCATCTCCGAGCTGTGCCAATTTTGCCCTGAAACGGACAGCTGATGACAACGAAAGGAAATGTGGTAATGAAACTCTCAATACCATTCGTCAGAATTTCTACGTCGACGATTGTCTCAAATCAGTTTCCAGTGAAAGAGAGGCGATCTGTCTGGTACAAGAGCTCAGATCAATATGTGCCACAGGTGGATTTAAACTCACCAAATGGACCAGTAACAGTCGTGCCGTCCTTGCCTCTGTTCCGGCAGAAGAGAGAGCAAAGGAGGTGAAAGGTCTGGACCTTGACAAAGACAAGCTGCCCGTAGAGAGAGCACTTGGCATGCGGTGGGACATAGAGTCGGACACATTCTTCTTTAAGATCACCCCGAAGCAACCGACAGTTAGCCGCAGAAGTATCCTGTCTATACTCGGCTCGGTTTATGATCCTCTTGGGTTTTTGGCACCCGTCATGCTGATAGGCAAAGGAATACTTCAAGAACTGTGTAAGCTAACCTGTGGATGGGACGATGAAGTTCCAACTGCCTTTACGAAGAAATGGAAGGAATGGCTGAAAGATCTCGAACTGATTTCCAGCCTTAAGATCAAGAGATGTTTTCAGCCACCTAATTTTGACATCACTAGCGCACAGCTCCACCATTTCAGTGATGCAAGTGAGCGAGGATACGGTACAGTCAGTTACCTGAGAATGACCAGCAGAAGCGGACTACCTCACATTACGTTTGTGATAGGAAAGGCAAGAGTTGCGCCTTTGAAAACGGTGACAATCCCGAGGTTGGAGCTTGCTGGTGCCGTACTTGCTGCCCGGATAGACAGAATGCTGAAGAGAGAGCTTGAGTTAACCCTCACAGACTCTGTCTTTTGGACGGACAGCACTTCTGTCTTGAAATATATCCACAATGACACCCGGAGATTTCAGACCTACGTGGCTAACAGAGTGTCTACCATTCGGGACCTGACACGCAAATCCCAATGGCGCCACATAAAGACTGCACTCAACCCTGCAGACAGTGCATCAAGAGGTATGAGAGCCGAAACGTTCCTTAGGGAGGGACGTTGGCTGAAAGGGCCAGACTTCCTGATGCAACCTGAAACAGACTGGCCGATGACTCCGCAAGCTACGTTCCCACTCTCGGACAGTGACCCAGAAATCAAGAAAGCGGCTGTGATATTTGCGACAAGTGCTCTAGAAAATCAATGTCCTTTGACTCGCTTTATAGAGCACTTCTCCTCATGGAACAAACTGATCAGATCAACAGCCTGGCTCTTGAAGTTCAAAGCGACTCTGAGACACTTAAGCCTACAGAAGAAAGCAAGCTCCGCTCTGCTTACAACTCCTAAATCGGGCCTTGCTGGACAACTCTCTGTGGAGGATCTTGCCGAGGCTAAGGAATCACTCATGGCCTACGTTCAACAACAATCCTTCCGAGACGAGGTGACTTCTTTACAAAGAAGCCAACCTGTGAAAAGGAGCAGTAGGATCTACAAATTAGATCCTATCCTCCAAAATGGAATCTTGAGAGTGGGGGGCAGGCTGAGTAAGTTGGCAATGCCAGAGGAGAGCAAACATCCGGCCATTCTGCCCAATGACAACCACTTCTCAAGACTACTCCTGAGCCACACTCACATCTCGGTGGGTCATTGCGGAAGAAACCAAATGCTCTCTAAGCTCAGAACAAAATACTGGATCATCAAAGCCAATTCGGCTGCGAGAAAGATAACCCGAGATTGCGTACTCTGCAGGCGATGACATGGGATTGCAATGAAACAAAAGATGGCCGACCTACCTCTCATCCGTATAACACCTGACTTGCCACCCTTTACCCATACCGGCGTGGACTATTTCGGTCCCATTGAAGTCAAGCGTGGCCGCAGTAGAGTGAAGAGGTATGGAGCTTTGTTTACATGCCTTGCAAGTAGAGCTGTACACCTGGAAATGGCCTACTCCCTGGATACAGACTCCTGTATCTCTGCACTCCGCAGATTTATCTGCAGACGAGGCCAAGTGAACGAGATGGTTTCTGACAATGGAACAAATTTTGTTGGTGCAGAACGTGAACTTCGAGAGGCACTTGCTCACCTTAACCATAACAAGATCCAGCATTCGATTCACGCTGAAGGTATCAAGTGGACATTCAATCCTCCTTATGGTTCTCATCACGGAGGGGTGTGGGAGCGCCTCATCCGAATAATAAAAAAGATCCTCTACTCGATCACAAAAGAACAAACCATGGACGATGAATGTCTCCAAACAGCTCTGTGCGAGGTGGAGGCAATCATCAATCGCTGGGAAATGCCGGGTGCCAAACCCAGAGTCCAGGCTTCCTCCACCCCCGACCCGAGAGACCACTGGACTCCTGCATGTCGGGGTAGACATGGAGGGAAACTCCTTCCACGTTCCCATCCTCCATGCCCCCTCAAACTCCTTTCAACAAATAAATACTCTGTACTCGAGGAGCAGGATTTTCCTCCTCTCCCTGGTCCTCAAACTCCCCCAGCTGCTCCCACTGCCCCTCCCGCTGACCGTCACTCTAAATCACTCACCCCAGCACAAAAACGCATTGGTTCCTTTCACTTCACTCCCTGTCCCACATACGTCCCTCCGGTCCAGTCCCCTGTCCACGAAATACAAACTCGATCCGAGTTGGAAAAGTCTGGTTCCCACAATCTCGCCCGGCTCTCTCGATCAATCTGTGATCAGCCCACGGCTAACCCTGTTCCTCCTCCTACACTGACCAGCCCCCCTGCACGACAGCCCCCACCCTTGCTGACCCCCCTCATTTCTCCCACCACCCTGATTATCGGCGACTCCATTGTGAGAAATATCCGCTTTGTTAACGTCATAACTCGCTGCTTTCCAGGAGCTACGGTATCTGTCCTCCTCGATAAACTCCCTGATCTCCTGGCCTCACTCCCCGCGTCCATCGTGAAAATTAACGTCCACATTGGAACAAATGACACCTCCCTCCACCATTCCACTCTGACTCAAAATGAATTTATCCGCCTCTTTGCCCTCCTAAAAAGTTCTGGAAAGTCAATTTTCCTCTCCGGCCCGATCCCCACGCTGGGCCGGTCAATTGACCGGTTTAGCCGCATCCTCAGCCTTCACAGTTGGTTACAGTCCATATGTATTATCCACCATATCAAATACATTCACAACTTCGACCTCTTCTGGGCACGATCCTCTCTGTTTGCACGCGATGGCCTCCACCCAAGTCTATTTGGGAGCCACATGCTTGCGGCTAACATACAGTACGCCGTCCACTCATCCCCTCGAGAATGACCACTAACATCACGTTCACCTCCCAGCTCTTCTTCACTCCCTCCCCTGTTCACAAACAATTGTCATGCGCCCTCTGTTGCTGCTACCTCCCCCTTGCGGAGGGCCCATTCACTCCCACTGCCGCCTCCCCCCACTACTCCCCATCGCTTGAGCTCCCCCTATCGTCTGGGAGGGTATCTGTTTTCTGTCCCTTCTCAAACTGCCAAGAATGACTCAGAAAAATCAGACTCACTCTGTTCCAACATCCCTGTATGTATAAATCTTAGGGTTTCTAGCCGTTCCAACCAAGATAACCATGGTACCGGCGCAAACACAAACAACCTCATACAGCTACCCAAGTCTGACCCCTCCAGTCTCCCTCCCTCCTCCCCCCCCCTCTGTGCTAAGTTTGCCCTCCTCAACACTCGATCCCTCAATAACAAATCTCACATCATCAATGACATAATCCTGGATCACGACTTGGATTTCCTCTGCCTCACCGAAACCTGGATCAAACAAAACGAATACCTCTCCCTCAATCATGCCACTCCCCCTGGCTACCTACTTACACCAGCCCCGTGCTGCAGGTCGGGGTGGGGGCCTCGCGGTTCTCCACCGTGCCTGCTTCAAGGCTAAACTTGTCTCCCTCCCCCCCACCACATCATTTGAATGCCTTGCTTTTAAGCTTACTGGTCATCAACCCGTGATAACTATTCTGATCTACCGGCCCCCCACACCTTCCCCCGTGTTCACATCTGAGTTATCCGACCTCCTCATCTCTGTCTCCCCCACCGCATCCATCCTCCTCCTCGGGGATTTTAACATACATGTGGACACTGAAAATGCACCATCAAATGAGTTTCTCTCTCTGCTCGACTGCCTCAACATCACACAGCACGTTCACTTCCCTACACATAATAAAGGCCACACTCTAGACCTTGTTTGCTCTACTCCATCCATCACCCCCCAAAATCTCTCCGGCCTAAACCTCCATGTTGCCGATCACCTCGCTGTCCTCTTCTCTGTTCCTCTCCCCACTACCTCTGTCCGTACTCAACGTCCCATCTCGTACAGAAAGACAAAAAGCATCTGCACCATGGACCTCCTTCACTCGCTCAGCCGACACACCACCCCTGACCCCCTTATCCACTCCACCGCTGAAATGGTGTCCTCCTACAATCAAATCCTCTCATCCACCCTCGACCATCTTGCTCCCCTCAAAACCCGTACGGTCTCCTTCACCCACACTGCCCCCTGGTACACACCCCAGCTCCGGTCCATGAAGGCAAAAGGTCGCCAACTCGAGAGACTGTCGAGGAGGACAGGTCTCATGGCACACTTTGAGGCCTACAAGGACCACCTCACCACCTACCGAGCTGCCCTCTGCCAAACAAAAACCGACCACTACTCACACCTCATTGCCAACGGCGAAGGAAACCCCAAAGCTCTCTTTTCCACCATAAACCGACTGCTCCAACCCCCCGTCAGTGCCTCCCATTCCTCATCTTCCTCTGATCTCTGTGACAGATTTGTTGCCTTCTTCCAACACAAGATCGACACAATCTACAAACAGCTCCTACCGCCAAATTCATTGTCCTCCCCCAAAACTGACCCTGCTACTACCCCAACCCTTCCTGCCTCCTCCCCCACCCCCCAGCCATCCTCTGTCCCTACCTGCCCCTCCCCCCCACTCCATTGCTCATTCCCCGCCTGTATCCCCCTTGATGCAGCCACCATCACCAAGCTCATCTCCGGCGCCAAAGCGTCCACCTGTGCCCTGGACCCGATGCCCACCTCCCTGGTCAAGTCCTGCCTACCCGCCCTCTGCCCCCTAATCACTGCAATTGTCAACTCCTCCCTCACTACCGGCTCCGTTCCCCCTGCCCTCAAAATTGCTGCAGTCACACCAGTTTTGAAAAAACAGGGCCTGGACCCCGACAACCTCAATAACTACCGGCCCATTTCCAACCTCCCCTTCCTCAGTAAGACTCTAGAACGAGCCGTCGCCTCTCAGCTTCAATCTTACATGTCACTCCACAACCTGTCTGATCCACTACAATCCGGTTTCCGGCCTAAACACAGCACAGAGACAGCTTTAATCCGGGTCATAAACGACCTACTCCTGGCTAACGACGCTGGTAACATCACCATCCTTGTCCTCCTCGACCTCTCAGCAGCCTTTGACACCATTTCCCACTCTATCCTCCTCGACCGCCTCGAACATACTCTGGGCATCACTGGAACCCCTCTGGCCTGGTTTCGGTCATATCTAGCCGACAGAATCCACTACGTGTCCCTCGGCGGGTGCCGATCTGCTTCAGCCCCAGTCAGACAAGGTGTCCCTCAGGGCTCCGTCCTCGGTCCATTCCTCTTCACCACTTACCTCCTTCCCCTCAGCCACATCATCAGGAAACATGGACTCAGCTACCACTGCTACGCCGATGACACCCAGCTATACATCCACACCAAACCTTCTGCCCCCCAGCCCCCCCACTCCCTCATCACCTGCCTCCGTGAAATTAAAAACTGGATGACCACTAACTTCCTCAAACTAAACAGCAATAAAACGGAACTCATAGTCATTGCACCCAAGTCCACACTGCACAAAGTCAGCAACCTCATCCTCTCCATTGACGGCTGCTCCATCTGCCCCTCCTCAGAAGTCCGCAACCTGGGGGTCCTGCTTGACCCAACCCTCTCCTTCCAATCTCACATAAAATCTGTCACTAAATCTGCATTCTTCCACCTCAAAAACATCTCACGCCTCTGTCCCTCTCTCTCTGACACCTCCGCCGAAACCCTGATTCACGCCTTTGTCACCACACGCCTGGACTACTGCAACGGAGTGTTGTTCGGGGTCCCCGCCAAGACCCTTGCCCGGCTGCAGTATGTGCAGAACTCCGCTGTCAGGATCCTCACACGGACCAAACCCTGGAACCACATCACCCCCACCCTGCAGCAACTCCACTGGCTTCCCATAAAACACCGTATCACATTCAAAATTCTCCTCCTCACTTATAAATCCCTGCATGGTCTGGCCCCCTCATACCTATCTGACCTCCTCCACCCATACACCCCTCTACGTAGTCTCCGTTCCTCCGACACTGGACTTCTCACCATCCCCCGCACAAATAGATCCACCATTGGTGACAGAGCTTTTTCTGCTGCTGCACCTAAACTCTGGAACTCCCTCCCACTTCCCATCCGCGACTCCGGTTCTATAACCATTTTCAAAAGCAAACTCAAAACCCATCTTTTTCGTCTCGCTTTCCCTGAGCATAGCCTGGGCTCAGCATAGCTCTACTGCTCCCTTTTAGCCCCTTTTTCTTTCTCCTTTTTCTGCCTATTATGTCTCTTTTAGTGTGTTTTGTTCTTATTGTACAGTGTCCTTGAGTCTGAGAAAGGCGCTCTTTAAAATTGAATTTATTATTATTATTATTATTATTATCAATGACCGTCCCATCACGGGACTTTCCGAAGATATGAAGGACCCAGAACCTTTAACACCTAACCATCTGCTTCAAATGAAAAGAATGCCTACTCTTCCACCTGGACTCTTCGAGAAACATGACATTTATTCCAGAAGAAGATGGAAACAGGTCCAATACATAGCAGACCTCTTCTGGAAACGTTGGACACGGGAGTACCTTCCATTGATGCAGGAGAGACAAAAATGGAATGAGGTTCAAGGAAATCTAAAGCCTGGAGACATAGTGCTGATCATTGATGAAAGCTCACCACGCAACTCCTGGCCCATGGGACGCATCACGGATACATTTCCTGACAAACAGGGACATGTACGCCGTGTCAAGATCAAGACACAAAACGGGACATTAGAAAGGCCCATTACTAAGCTGTGTCTTCTGAAAGACATGCCTTGACAAACCAGACCTGACCTACGTACTTATAGTACATTTCTACTCTTAAACATCTTTATTTTGATAATCCTAACCTTTTTGTTGTCTGGTTTCCAATTATGAAATATTTTGACCTTGATTCTAAATAACTAGGTATAAAACTATGAAGTATTCATGAAATTGTATGAAGTATTGAATGAACCATACTTATTTTGAATTACTGGCACTAATTTACTTGTAAAATGAATTGAAAGAAAATTTAATTTGATTCTTGAATGCTTGCCTTGAATATTATGCTAGTGATTGACTCTTAAAGGGACTCTTAAAAAAGGACTTTTGTTGAAATCTTTATTAACTCTGGACAAATGAACTTTGGAATTCTAAAGGACAGTGATTTTTCGGGATTTCGGAACTTTCAAGAACTTTGATTTTTCGGGTTTTCGGAACTTTCAAGGACTTTGATTTTTCGGTTTTTCGGAACCTTGAAGGACTCTGATGAGAAAAAAAAAAAAACTTGAATGTTGTCACCAAGGACTTTTGAGTTAATGGCTTACAAATGTATGCATACTGTATATGAATTGCCTATAATGGCCAATTAGGGGCCGGAATGTTGACGCCATTTTGCATATTTCTCTTATTGATTCATAATTCATGTTGTGTTGATACATCATGCATTTTCTGTTTATTATGCCAATCATGTTTGGACTGTCTCGTGCTTGTTGTTTGGTTGATTGTTGCTATTATTGTGATGATTATGATGATTTGATGCTGAATAGGAGCGTCACCTATTAGGGGGTGGATGCAACCTGTGTGCACTGATTAGAGCAAGCGGACAGGTGCTGCTCACTAGAGTGGAAGGGCAAACAATTTTCAACCGCATTTGTTTATAGCCTACGAGATCCTTATGTTTTAAGTTGGATAACTGTGATATTTTGCTGTCCAAATAAAAGGACGTATTGTGACATTGAGAAAAAGTGAATGCGCGTTGATTTTACGGACCGCTCTAACATACATGAATGCTATTATGAACCATCGGGGACATGCCCAATGGCACCACTTATCCCTCATATGTTCAACTTGGAAGCCAAATAACTGGGGTTATTTGTCACTGACAATGCATCTTACATACATCCCCAATATAGATACACATATACATAATATGTATTATTATTATTAATGTGTGCGTGAACCATGCCACACATTTGACACACAATGCCCCCCATGGGAACACAACAACAGAGACAAACCGTAGTGTGAATGTTTTGATGCCTTCTTTAACATTTACAAACATCCCACACTTTCATCAAATATCTTTAAGATACTCCTGGCATCTTATCATGTGAACATATCTGAAGCCAGAGTCTGATGCAGGGATTGACCACATGCATAATGTTTATCTGGGTGAGCTACAGCCCACTTATTTTAGTTTCATTGTAATTTTTGTATTTAATTCATACATATGTATGCACCCTGTTGAGGGAAAGTTTGTCTCGTTTCCCCTCTTTTACCAGAGTTTATCTGAAAAGGAGGGATCACTGCTTAGTAGCACCATTATGTGAATGTTTGCTGATTCTACAATATTCATCCAATTCCCATTCCCACTGTGGTTGTAGCACAACCCTAACATTTCCCTTCTTTTATTCTGAAACTTCCCCCAGGAAGTGTCACAACACAGTCTAGCTTGACTCATTTTATCTCTGTTTACTTCCCCTTGAGGAAGCTAGTAGGCGAGTCTGCTTTGTGTGTGTCTGTATATATAAACACACATATACTTATTTTCAATTTGATGACTAAGCATGACTGAGGCCTGTCCATATATTCCCCCGCCTTGGGCGAGTTCGTCTATGGACTACCAGGACAGCACACGGATCGCAGACTCGCTGCTACCGCTGCTGCCTGCCCCAGCCTGCTTTTGCTGCTGCAACGTTCCTCCGCCGTGGGCAAATTCCAGTCACAACAACACAACAGTCAAGTGTGTGGACAACACTAAAAAGCATGCACCCCGAGAGGGACCGCTCGCGACCAGATCTCTACTCTAAGTAAGTAGGCTATGGCTATGCTTTTTCCTTCTCTGTCCTACACACATGTCTATTTCAGTCTCACATGACAACATACGTCTGCTCGCTGGAAATCAGAAGAGCAAGAGCACTGCACCTGAGAGTAGATTATATAGCCGAGTCCAGCCAATCAGCATGCAGGCGCAATTGCACCCAGGTGGTGCTAGTTAGTGTGTTAAAGAGTAATCCACGACAGCTGAGCTGGATCAGATCAGTGGCGGCCGGCCACTAGAGGGCGCCAGGGCGCCGCCCCACCTACTGTATCCACATCATTGACAGTAAATATCCACATGAAGAAGAGGGAAATAAAACGTTATATATTTTTTTTTTATGAGCGAGGTGAATATTAGATAGTGAGTATATAATCTGCAATAAATATGTAGATTCATAATTATCTACATGTGTACTGTTTTTGGGTCAATATTTTCTTGCACCGAATTGCCACGGACGCTGTCCGGGGACTTCCGGTTTACTTCCGGTTTCCACCAGTGCAGATCATTAGAGTATCAGGATCTGTGTAGTTGCACATGCGCTGTTCACTCTAAAAAACAAAGGGATTTGGGTGGGCTCTGGGCGCACGTATCTAGCGACCAAGTGGAGGGGTCAGGTAGAGTGAGTGTCGTGACGTAGGCTAGGCTGCCACGTAGATGGGTAGCGACGCAGTATATATAAACACTAGTAGCAGTCCCACGCCGATGGCTTTGTTGTCTCCCTGCAGCACGCGCGCGAAGCAAAGAAGTTTGTTTTCAACTGCCATAAAACACAAAAGACGTTTTGCAAGAATGGAGAAAGAAAATTCTGTGAAGTCACTCAAAACGACGCCATTTGAGAGATGGACTTTACAGGAGAAGCATCGAGTGAAAGAGCTTGTACCAGATCACCCTGAGCTCGCCATTAAACAACAGGCTACAGACAGAGGAAGAAAATACACTCGGGTCTTTTTCAGACGTTTCTAGTAGCTAGTAGCCTAACGTCCGTTACTACTTGCTTGATTTAGGGCTGGAGTGGACGATAATTCAATAGCCTATTATTGTTGTCTTTCAGTGGAATCATCGTGATGATATTGTAATAATCCGCTCTGGTACCGTTATGTGATGAAGAGAGGAGGCGATACTTCAGTGGTACAGGTTGTTTATTTACAGTTAGTTAACTCCACAACTCTTGCGGTTGTCCCGCTCTCTAGCTAGCTACCGGCTTCCTAGCTTCTTCACACTCCTCAGGCATGCGCAGTTAGACCGACCGGAAGTTCCCCAGTCCCGCACTCATCTCGTTCCCCCCAGGAACCACCCCCCAACATCAGTTCCTACCTAAACCCAGAGTCGCCACATTATCCCTTCTCAACAAGAGCCAGCTCCCACGCTGGCACCCACAACCCACACACATCCCCTGTACCAAAACAACAACACATCAACACTATTTTTCCAATATCTTTTTTTTCATCCCTCTTTTCCCATTCCTTTAAATTCAACCCACATTTCAGTTCTCTTTTTTTACACACATTTCAATTACCACATTTCCTTCCCCCTTTCTACCAACACTCTTCCCGAGTGGCACAGTAAACATGTAAGCCCACCACATCAACCATTACAACTCCTTTTTTTTTTTTTTTTTTTTTTTTTAGTAAGGCACATAGTCCCGGTCCCAGTATGGAGGCCTTGTCTGCCTCTGCGGTCTCCTCGACCCTGTGGGCCCGCCCTGGAGGGCAGCAGGGAGAGGACTAAAGGGGCTAACACTCTCTGTCCCGGGGGATTCCACCACAACATCCCTCCGCAAGCGTGTTGGGCGGACAGCGTCCGTGGTGGGAAGACAATCCCCCCGGTAAGGGGCCAGCCGGTCCCTGTGAAGCACCACCACCCTCCCCCCGAGTGGCATTTGGACCCTGTACACCACCTCCCCCAACCTTTCCAACAGCTTACATGGGCCCACCCAGTGACTGTCCAGCTTGGGACACCGACCCTTCTTCCTCCTAGGGCTATAGACCCATACCAGCTCCCCGGCCTGGAACTGCCTTCCCCTGGCCCTCACATCATAGTTCCTCTTCTGCCTCCTACCCGCTTTCTCCTGCTGATCCCGGGCAAAGTTGCGGGCGGACTCCAACCGATCCTGGAGTCTCCTGGCATACTCTCTTCCCGGAGGTGCGTCGGGTGTGTCGCCATTTCCGCTGGCGTCCGCAGTTCCCGTCCCAACATGAGCAGGGCTGGGGTGCAGGAGGTGGACTCCTGAACAGCAGACCTGTAGGCCATGAGGATGAGGGGAAGGTGCGTGTCCCAGTCCTGCTGGTGTTCTTTGGTGAGGATGGCCATTTGTTTTCCCAGAGTCCTATTGAATCTTTCTACGAGGCCGTCACTCTGGGGGTGTAGCGCCGTGGTCCGCGTCTTGTTGATGTTCAGTTGTTCGCACATGGTGGCGAACACGCGTGACTCGAAGTTCCTCCCTTGGTCACTGTGGAGAGTCTCCGGCGCCCCGAACCTGCTGAACATGCCCCCCACCAGTGCGTCGACCACCGTTCCAGCCTCCTGATCAGGCAGCGCGTATGCTTCTGGCCATTTTGTAAAATAGTCCATGGCTGCCAGGACGTATCGATTCCCTTTTTCAGTGCATGGGAACGGTCCCATCACGTCCACCGCCACCCTCTCCATGGGGGCTCCCACCGCTAGTTGTTGGAGCGGGGCATGAGACTGACCTAGCGGACCCTTGTAGGCCGAGCACAAGTCACAGCGGCGGCAAAAGTCCTCTATGTCTCTCCTCATTCGCCCCCAGTAGAAACCCTGTCGAAGGCGGCGGAGGGTTTTGTTGACTCCAAAGTGTCCAGCCCCCGCGGTGCCATGGCAGCTCTTGAACACCTCCTCCCTCAATGTTGTTGGCACCACCTTCCGCCACTTGCTTTCTCCCGTCGCTGGCTCCTTCCAGGACCTCAGCAGCACCCCGTCGCTCAGTCGCAGGGCCCCAAACTCCGACCACAGTCCTTTGGTTGTGGCGGTGGCCCCTGCCACCTCTCTCCAGGGTGGCTTCTGGCCGTTCTCTACCCACTGCAGGACTGGCCACAACTCCGCGTCTTGCTCCTGATGGGTTCTCCAATCCGCCGCTTCAGCCATCCGCAGCCCCCTGCACACCGGCCCGTTTCCCGTGTGGTTGGGACATATCCTCGCATCCTCCTGGAGTTCCCTCTCTCTCGCTTCTCTCTTCTCGCAGTACTGACACCCCCCTTCAGTGCAGGGGCGTCGAGACAGGGCGTCTGCGTTGATATGGCGTGCTCCGGCCCTGTGCTCGATGGTGAAGTTGTAGTCCGCTAGCTTTTCCAGCCAGCGACACACCTGCCCCTCTGGTTGTCGGAAGGACCACAGCCACTGCAAGGCTGAGTGGTCAGTCCTGATGGTGAATTGAGGCAGACCCAGGAGGTAGTAACGGAAGTGCTGTAGTGCCTCCATGACGGCGAGGAGCTCCCGGCGGGTGACGCAGTAGTTCTGCTCCGCTTTATCGAACGTTTTGCTGAAGTACGCCACCACTCTCTCTCCGTCTGGCCTTTCAGGCCCGCCCCCGCAATCTTCTCCAGCACCCTCCGTAGCACCTCCAGTGCTGCCCGGAACGAGCTACCGTGTGCCAATATGTCATCCAAGTAGACGACACATTCTCTCTGGGGGATCTCCCCCAGCAGTTTCTCCATCAGTCTTTCAAACGTTGCTGGGGCGTTGCACAGCCCGAAAGGGAGGACTCGAAACTGCCACAGCCCTCTCTCAGTGCAGAAGGCAGTTTTCGGCTTGGCTTCATTACTGAGGGGCACCTGCCAGTAGCCACTGCGCAGGTCTAGTGAGGAAAACCAGGAGGAGTCCCCCACCACATCTAGCAGTTAATCAATGACGGGCAACGGATACGCGTCTTTCTTCGTCACTTTGTTCAGTGGCCTATAGTCCACGCAGAACCTCATTTTGGAGCCCTGTTTCTTTTTTACCATAACCACCCCTGATGCCCACGGGCTGTCGGACGGCTCGATGACCCCCCCTCGCAGCATTACCTCAATGGTCTCATTCGCTGCTTCCTTATATGCTGCCGGGAGTCGACGGGGACGTGATTTGATGGGACACGCCCCCCCAGTATCTATCTGGTGCTGCACGAGGTGTGTACGGCCCAGTTCCTCGTCCGAAAGGGCGAAACTCTCTTTAAACTCTAACAGCAACTCTAACAGCTCCTCTTGCTCCTCGGGCTCTAACCCGCTACGGTTGCGTTCCCACATCTCTCTTATCGCCGCCACCCTCTCTTCCCCCCCGCTCGTCTTTGGCGTCTCTATCGACGGAGGTCCCAGTGGCGTAAAGGGGGCTGCCGTTGCCGACAGGGGTTGGCTAGTGGCCGGGGGACGGGGCTGATCGTCGGGGGAGGGGTTGAGGGGAAATGAGGCTGGTGGCTCGGGGGCATAGCCCTGCGGAATGCTAGGGCCGGTGGGGGAGGAGCTATCACCGATGGATGGGAAAACTGCAGCGTCCCCGCATGTCTCCATAGCTCTCACCGTGAGTGGGTCTGTTCTCGGGGTTTGTGGGGGGTGCATTAACTGGACTGTGGGGCCACCAGGGAAACGCAGGGTGTTTCCCCCTAGGTTCATTATGCAGCGAGTAAACTTAAGAAAGTCTAGACCCAGTATGCAGCGCTCCTGCACATCTGCTACCCATACCTGGAAATTCACTGACAGTCCCCCCACATTTATCGTCACCCTCGCCCTCCCTTTCATGGGAGCCAACTCACCGGTCACTGTCCGCAGTTCCTTCACTGTAGACTCCAACTGCACTCCCACTGGAACGAGCTCAGGTCTCAGTATCGTTGCAGTGGACCCGGTGTCCACTAGGGCCATATGCTGCACCCCCGCCAGGCTGACAGGGATGTAGCAGGACCCCAGGAATTTCCCCACCTTTGTCCACCCCACCACCATGTCCGATTCGGCGTTGTTCTCCGCTCCGGGGGAAAATGGAGCCTCACTCCCCCAGCTGTGCCATCGGGCTCCTTCTGCCGATGACCGGGCAGCATGGGACATGATGTCGGGGGTCCGCTCCGTCCCTTCTATACGAACCCCCCGTCGTTTCCCCGCCCCCTCCCTCGCCTGCGACATTCCCTTGCCAGATGTCCGGGGCGGTCACACGCCCAACAGCGCCTCACTTCCCGTTGTGGTGGTGTTGCACTGGGCGGAGATTGTAGCGTCACAGCCCGTATCAGCTCGGTCATCTGTTCTGTCAGCTTGTTCGCCCATGCTGGTTCGTTCTGGGCCGGGTTGTACTCCACTGTAGCCCTCACGGTGGGGTTGCCCCCCCCCGCGCTGTCCTCCACGGCCGCCGCCCCCACAATCTCTCTCTCTGATGCCAGCTCCAACGCTTCCGGCAGCGTCCTTGGGTGTGCCAGCTCGGTCTGGGCGCGCAGCCAAGGCGGGGTCAAAGCTCGGACAAACTGATCCCTGACATTTCAGTATATGCCCTTCTTGATAGAGTCTCAATGTCATTAGCCAAAACACGCAGTGACTCGCCAGGCTGTCGGCGTCTGTTGTTCAGTTCGGCGCGTTGTATACTTGGCAGCTCACAACGCCCGAATCTCCTCTGCAGGGCCCCAACCAGTGCTCCATAGTCACCTCTTTCACTTGGACTTAGCATTAGCAAGCATGATGAGGCGTCATCCGCTAGGCACCTAGCTAGCTTCATTCCTTTCTCTTGCTTTGTCCAGCCCTCATCAGCCGCTATCAGTTCGAATTGGGCCTGAAACGCCTCCCAACTATATTCACCGGTGTACCTCTGTGTCTTGGCGGGGGTCCACCCGCTGTTCCTCGCTGGCGCCGGCTGCCCATGATCTCCCCCGGTCTCTGCTGCTCCACGCACGGGCCCCCGTCCGTCCGCTGGGTCCGGCTCGGTGCTGAGTGCTGCCCGCTCGAAATCCTCCAACCTCCATCTGTATTCCTCCTCCGCCCGTCTGTATTCCTCCCTTAAGTTCGCCACCGTATCCTTCTTCACGGACACCGGGGTCGCGGCCTCTTCCCTCTCCTTCTTAATCTTCGGTTTGGCTCCTTTCCCCTCCATCTCTCTCTCCTTTTTTTTTTTCTACGTTACCGCACGAGCAAGCGGCAAAGTTCGTAGATCCCGCTTCTAGACACCAATGTAATAATCCGCTCCGGTACTGTTATGTGATGAAGAGAGGAGGCGATACTTCAGTGGTACAGGTTGTTTATTTACAGTTAGTTAACTCCACAACTCTTGCGGTTGTCCCGCTCTCTAGCTAGGTACCGGCTTCCTAGCTTCTTCACACTCCTCAGGCATGCGCAGTTAGACCGACCGGAAGTTCCCCAGTCCCGCACTCATCTCGTTCCCCCCAGGAACCACCCCCCCACATCAGTTCCTACCTAAACCCAGAGTCGCCACAATATTAAGTTATTTTAATAGTGACATTTTTGCTGTCTAAATTGATGATGACAAGCAAATGTTACTTAAAAACTGATCAAATGAGGTATGGCAGGAATATTATTTGAAAATATAAGGTTTGTTTAGCTATTTTCACACATGAACTCCGGATCAGGTGAGGGTTGCTCCCCACTGAGCCTGCCCCGGATGATACGTGAAGTGTACCCTTTCACACATGAGGCATGTTGCATTCTCACATGAGTAGCACCTCCGCAGAGTTTAAAGTAGAGAGTGGGCGGGGGCGGGGGTGGGGGAATTTGGGGAGTTGTGAAAACTAAAAATACATAATGGGCGATAACTGCCTAACGTTCACGGCATATAATCGTTTGCGCATAACGTTAGTAAGTAATTAATTAAACAACCCTACAACTCACGCCCAGATGCATCGATTTCCTCCAGTCGCAAGCACTACAAACAAAACAGGTCTTTGCTATGTTCAGTCCTAAAATGCATCAAACCTACTAGAATTATACAGAATACAGGAAGCTAGACGTTTTTACCTTCAAAATAAAATAAATGTTGTATTACTTAGTAACAAAAAATCAGAATGTCGACTCACTACGGGTTAAAATTGACTTTTCGAAGGGAGCAGATATTCTTCCAGTTTATCTCCGTTCTGTATCTTTCGAAACACACACAAAAACATTACACATGCATTTACTTTATTTAATTGCCATTATTGCGAAGGTTATACCCGGAAGTTTTCGTTTTATACTGCCTGACTTGACGCTACTTGGAATTTGCGGTTCTGCCATTGAATCTTCACAAACGCTGTGTAAACGTTAAATCAAAGACATGAACGCAACCAGATCCAGATACCCTACCTAGCGATGTCCAATACTGGGAAGCGGGACGACCCTTGCGTCCAAAAATGCTTATTAATGCCAATGACGTCGATCGGCGTCAAAGTAAATAGTAACGTTGAGTGCCAATGACGTCGATCAGCGTCTTTGTGCTGATCCTCGTTCTTTGTGCGTATTCGCTGTTTACATAGTAATATCACACAATATTCTGTGGGCCTCGAGAAATCACTGAAAACGCTCTGAAACTCTGGCACTGGGAGCGTCCGTTCTCCAAAAGTGGCTGGCACTCAATGAGTTAAATGTGTGTGCTGTGCGAAGCAGACATGAAATCAGATCAGAGCCATGAGCCTTTCAATCCAGCAATCCAGCTGTCGCACACGGAGCAGTTTTGAGCTTCATTTGGAAACCAAATGGCATGATGTGTTTTTTGCTCGCTCATTCACATCGACTATTTATATAATAATAATCTGTCACGATGTCTCTGTCCTCATGCACTCACGAGCTGACTACTTCACAGAGCTCTGGAGGGGGGGGGGGTACAATACACTTCTGCGACTACGGCTGGGGCTACACTTCCCTCCGTCTAGGAGGAGGCTCCGCGGGAGCGCGCATGAGCCACGAAAATCTGTTCACACATGACAGCCATCCGCATGGCCTCTAGATAACTCCTGAATTCCAAACATGTGTGAAAGCAGCTTTTGACATCACCATTCAGTTCAATGAGATGAACACTGATTTTGCATACGTGAAACATATGATATTGATATTGAGAAGAATCCTTATGATTATATTGATTTCAACCCCATCGTCCAGGCCTATACTGTATATAGCCCTCCCTGGACAAAAATGCACGAGCCGCTACTGGATCAGATAATCTCATCATGAATGGAATTCATGAGGGAGAGAAGTCGACTTATAGGAAACAGTCACTGCCACAGAGTGTGCTTAATCCACACTGAGGTGTTTTTCATCACCCATCCCAGGAGCTGATTGCTTTCGGGGTGAGCAACATTTTCGGCGCAACTTTCCGGTCGTTTGCAGCCAGCACGGCGCTCTCCAGGACGGCCATTCAGGAGAGCTCAGGAGGCAAAACACAGGTACGACAATTTTTTTTTTATTTGATTGCAAACTTTTTCGAGCTCACTGGGCACTGATGTCTTTCCACAAAAAAGATTTACCCGATCATAATTTCACTTTATAAAAGGGATAGTAACGGAGGGAATACTGTATCTCCTTGGTGTATAGCACAGAATCAGATGACACACCTAGCAGGTGCTAATAGAACGTTGAACTGACTGGAGGGCGGCTTGAAGGACTACATTGCTTGGCGGAAGAACAATTTGTTATCTTTCTTTCTTGCTCAAACCTTACCCGGTAGGTCACTATATGTAGTAACCGTTTTATGAAAGCAATAAGCCCCGTGATGCTGTGATTTACAGTGATTTTACAACAGCTAAGAGGTGTTTTATAAGGCACGCCGTGGCTGTGATTTTACAACAGCTACGAGGTGTTTAAGACACACCACAAATTCACTGTACACCACAGCCTCTTGGGGCTTATTGCTTAATTACAGTCCGTTTTATATCACATCCCCGTATTAATTTCCCCATGCTGACTGTAGGCTATATTTTTACAGCAATGGGTCAAAACTGTTGCTGGTATCTGAATGAGGACATGGAACATTGATCATGTGACTCTAGTTTATTTGCATTTCACCTCAGACAAGACAGGACACTGCTTTCAGGTCTGAAATTTACCCAGATTTGCTAGCCTGGTAAACCAGCCGGTCACGTGAACTCACATTTCATCTCGTTCTGCCGGAGTCTGGCCTCAAGCCCTGGGAGGGCTTTAGCCGAAACTGCAAAGCAGACGAGCCAATCAGCGACTGCGCTCAGTGCCCTGTGATTGACAGCGCAACTTGGCCAATCAGGAGCGCCACTAGCACTGCACTAGCAAAACAATAATGGCCACCTCCTTGCCTGTCCACCTCGAGGAATAATGCCAACATTTGTCGAGTTTAAACAGCCATAAACTGCAGTTATTGCAGAAATAGACTCAATAACAATTAAACAAGTACAGGAGTATGCAACAGCGGGAAATGTGTTTTTGCCGTTCTCCCGAGTGGATTTTGGTTTGACTGGATCTAATGCCGATTGGTTGAAGGAGTTGTCTGTCAAGGCAAGTACACCCGCCTAACTTCTACCTACTGCAAACACTGGGTGAAAGCTTCAGGCCAGACGGGAACGAAGAACGAAATGAAATGTGAGTTCACGTGACCGGCTGGTTTACCAGGCTACAGATTTGCTAGAAAGATGAACATTTCCCCTTTTTGCCAACTAGGGCGCTGCTGGACAATGTCACTAGGTTGACTCTACAGTACAGTATAAGGATTTTGAACGTTTTGATTAATCAAAACAACCACAATCCAAGTCAACACAACAGCATAATACTGTGAGCCTGTTAGAATTCAAAAAACATATAACTAGCCTTTACTCCCCTGTACTGTACTGTAAGTCAACCTAGTGACATTATTAAGCAGCACCCTAGTTGGCGAAAAGATGAAATGTTATTCATTTTCCTATCAAATCTAGGTAAATTTCATACTTGAAAGAAGTGTCGTCTTGTCTGAGGTGAAATGCAAATGAACTTGTGTCACATGATCAAATGTTTCAACTCTTTTCTGTTTTTACACCTGCAGGTTGCGAGTCTGATCGCTGCGCTGATGGCGATGGTCGTCACCGTGGCTCTCGGGTTTCTGCTGGAGCCACTGCAAACGGTGAGACTGATGTCATGTCTGCATGACTTATGCCAAAATGTCACTATGTGCAATATGTGGTTGTTATGATGCGCCTTGAGGCAGGAGGTCACAGACATCAGTCTGAGAGGACATATAATCTTCTCCCACTTTATTATGATTTTGCTTTATATAGATTTATTTGGGCTAGGGATAGACTGACTTTACACATTTAGCGGCTGCACACCGCAGCCCTGGGATGAAAGGCAGAGACAAGATGGCGTGGGCTGCTTCAGTCAGCCAGACCAAATCTGATTTTTGGCATACAGTATCCAGATTGTCTCCAGATTGATTTTATGATGTCAGAACAGCAACAAAACAACGTGGATTCTGATTTTTGCAACTTGACCCAAACCACATGTGGATTGAAATGTGATTCTAATCTGACTTTTACTGATATGTCTTCAGTCCAGACAAAATTAAGTTGGATTTCAACGTGTCTTTTGCGGGGGTGAATTCACATTGAATGCAAACACGTGAGGGAGGGAGAGAAACGTAATGTTACAAGACCCTAATTTTAACAGCATACTAGCTAATTGAAGCTGTTACAGATACCGGACTGGCTGGTACCATGTAAACAGATTGTGTTTCTGTGAACAGGATAAATGAACGTGAGACAGGACGACTTCACTGCTGGTTTCAAGCTTGCTCAACAGAAAGTTTATTCACCATTTCTTTTACCATTATGCAATATAACAATGTTCTTTCTTTTACTGCACATATAAACATATAAAGTTATTTATTTTACTGCAATCTTTCAGTTACTGTTGTTTCAGTGTATTCATTTTTCTGCATTTCTCCTGTGCAAACATTTTCTTAAAAATAAAGGAAATAGAAAAATAAAGAAATACAGTCTTAACTGTCTTTTAAACATCTCAATGTTCAGTCTCTTGTACTGTTGGTTCAACCAACCAAAATGAAATAAAACTGTTGCTTTCTAGATTAGGTTGTCTCATGTAGACTTGAAATAAACCCCAGCATTCAGCTGCTATTTACATATGGTCATTCATTTTGAGCTTACAGCTGTTAACTTTAACTTATAACTTTTTATCTATTTATCTATTTAACAAATTTACACATTCAAAACATATTAAACTAAACCAACATGTTCAGGGAGCCCAGAATAACCCTCTTACTGATAAAACTGCCTGACGTGACTTCACTGTCAAAAGCCCACTGTAGCACCATCCCATACTGTAGCAGTCACGGTAAACAGAGAAATCAAACAATTAAACTACAACGACCCACATTACCGGAGTGCATTTCCTGATCACTCATATGTCAAGTAACATGTTTCTAGTAGCAAAACTGAGTTAATCAGCCTAAATTATTACTTTACCAACCTGTGAACAGGATAAATGAACGTGAGACAGGACGACTTCACTGCTGGTTTCAAGCTTGCTCAACAGAAAGACCGTAAAGCGCTGCTAACGTCGTGAAGACCGTTCTGCTCGCCGTAACGTGACGCCTGTCGTAAAAGCATCAAAGCGTGATGTAAAGCGTTGCACTGCCCCCATGTGGCTACAAGCTAAAATGTACCTGGCGTACTTAATGAAAATGTTGATTCTTAACTGCCCAAGATATAAAGGCTAGGGACTGTACATAACGTACAAATTGTGTAATCAGGCTCATTAGGAAATAAAATAAATTAACATAAATGTGACCACACATTGGTGGGCGTCACATACTCCCCGACAAAATAAAAAGATGGCTCCTGACATTTCCCAAAACCCTAGGCTCGTAAAATGTTAATACTCTAAGCTAGTACACTGGTGTAATGTATGGAATGTATGTTGGCGGTGTGAAAGGTGCAGCGTGCGAGTATGGCATGTATGGGTGTGGAGTGTAAGATATCGCTGGGTATAGTGGCTGCATGTGGCGGGATACATCGTAACCAGTCAAGTGTGGTGTAATGTATGCTCCAACTGTATTAATTGTGTTTTGTGGCTGGTTTGACGGCTGGCCTAGCGTCTCATAAGTAAACACTTGTCGTGGCCTTCTGTCACGAGCGGACCTCCTAACCTCAGTGTGTGTGGGAACTATAGGGGGGGTTAAGGGTCTCTCTTCTTGTTCTGGCTCTGAAGGTTCATGCTCGCTCTCCAGTCCCGCTGAAACAGGGGAGTGGTCCCATCTGATTTCTGGCTCCCTTTGCTTCCTTCTTGGAGATGCTTGGTTTGAACTGGGTATGTATTCCCTCACAGCTTGATCTTCATTTCCCATTCTCATCTCTCGTTGTTCTTCCCTTTCAGGTACATGAACTGTTTCCCTCTGGATTCGAGATGACTGCCCACGGTGAGTATTTTGTTCTGTTTTCTCTGTTGGTATTCTTAACCAGTAACCTCCTGTGCTTCTCTCCTCCTCAGAGTCATCGCCGGAATCGTCACTGTTCTCCGTCTGTCTTTGTGTGTTATTTACTTTTCGTTGTCTGTTACATTGTCTCGGTCTCTCCTCAGGTGTTGGCTTGGTGGAATGTGGAGGTGTCTCAAGAGGTAGATCATTGACCAGAAGTAGCAGGTTGCGGTGTAGTGTTCTGGTCTTTTGCTTGTCTCCAGATTCAGCACGGACTACGTACACTGGATTCTCGGCTACTTGCTCTTTCACTATGTAAATGGCCTTTTCCCAGTATGATCTTAATTTGCCAGGCCCTCCTCTCTCACTAAGGTTCCTCACCAAGACCCTATCGCCCGGCTGCAACACAACTCCTTTCACTTTCTGATCGTAGTATGACTTCCCTCTTGCACTGGATTGTTTGCTGTTTTCATTGGCTATTCTGTACGCTTCAGCCATTCTCCCAGCCCACTTGTCAGCATATCCTTTAGTTGAGGCTGGCTCTGGTTCTGTGTCTTCGGTTAACCCGAACAGCAGGTCGACTGGCAGGCGAGGGTGACGGCCGTAAAGAAGGTAGAAGGGTGAGTACCCCGTAGATTCATGTTGTGTGCAATTGTATGCATGCACAATATGGGGAAGATGGTCTTTCCAGCGCTCTTTCTCTTTGTTAGCCAGCGTTCTCATCATCTGGAGTAACGAGCGGTTGAACCTTTCGGCTGGGTTCCCTTGCGGGTGATATGGTGATGTTCTTGAATGGCCAACCCCCGACAGTTGCTGAAGAGTCTGGAAGAGATTGTTCTCAAACTCACGGCCCTGGTCGTGATGCAACTTCGAGGGATATCCAAAGCGGGGTATGTAATCAGTCCGCCCGCTCTTGTTCTTGGTGGGGTATGCTTGCGCGTATCTTGTAAAGTGATCAACTACCACCAGGATATATTCATACCCTCCTCGACTGGTCTCTAGGTGTAGGTAGTCGATACAGACTAGCTCAAGGGGAGAACTAGATGTGATACTGCCCATGGGAGCTCGAACATGTGCTACTGGCTTTTTTGATTTGATGCAAGGGCATTTCCGTGTCACATATTCCTCTATTTCTCTTGCCATATAAGGCCAGTAGAACCTCTCCCTCGCGAGCTGTAGTACCTTCTCTCTCCCGACATGTCCCATCTCATTATGAAGATGTCTCAGGGCTAGGCTCCTATATTTTGTAGGAAGAACTAGCTGTTTTCTCTCACTTGTTCTCCTGTAAAGGAGCCCATCCTCCATATGTAGCTTGCTCCACTCATGCAATATCTTTTGAGTGACACCACCAACTGCCTTACGCATGTCATCCGTCAGTGTTGTATTTGACTCTTTCAACTTTATCACCTCACTGATAGCTTGATCTTCTTGCTGTGCTCTCACAAGCTCATCATGACTGATTGTCGGTATGTTTGTGCAAGGCTGCGGGTGGGCATTTTGAGAGGAAATCTGCAGAGCGGCAATCCAGGCCACATCTTTTCGTTTGGCTGCTCGACATCCATCCCAAGTGGCATGCACTACATCTTGCGACAGCTCCTCCGTACATGCTTCCATGTATCTGTCTATCTCCAGCGGTATCCGAGACAGAGTGTCTGCATCGATGTTTAATTTTCCAGGTCTGTATTTTATGTCAAACTGGAAATCTGACAGCTCTCCGACCCATCGATGACCCGTTGCATTGAGTTTGGCTGTACTCATGACATAAGTCAATGGGTTATTGTCGGTGAAGATCGTAAAATGTGGGGCGTAGTAAAGGTAATCCCTAAACTTTTCACACACAGCCCATTTTAACGCAAGAAACTCCAGTTTTCCACTGTGGAGATGATAGTTTCTTTCGGCTGGTGTCAACGTCCTCGAGCCGTATCCAATGACCCTCAACTTGCCATTCTGATGTTGATAGAGAACGGCCCCAAGGCCCTGGTCAGATGCGTCTGTGTGCAGTGTTAGAGGCAGGTTGAAGTCAGGATATGCCAACACTGGTGGATTAGTGAGGAGGTTGATGAGCTTCTCCAGTGCTTGCTGCTGTCTATTTGTCCAGTTCACTGGCGTTCTTGAAGGCAGCTGTGGGCCCCGGCTCTTTCCTGTACGTGTCTGGACTTGTGGCACGCCCGGTTTAGTTTGGAGCAGCTCGTAGATGGGGTTGGCTATTCTTGAAAAGTCCTGGACGTAGGAGCGATAATAGCCAAGGAAGCCAGTGAACCTCCGGACATCGCCAACTGTTTGTGGTGTTTTACTGATAAGGGCGTGGACAGCTTCCAGGTCTTTCGGGTCAATTCTTACTCCTTCAGCAGAGACGAGGCGTCCCACATATCTGACTTCTCGCCGGAAGAGTTCACATTTCTCAGGCCTCAGCTTGACTCCATGGCATTGGAGGGCCTTGAGGACATTGCGGACTCCTTCCAGGTGCTCGTCGAATGACTTTGCATAGCAGAGAACATCGTCTAGATACGGGATACAACATTCGTCCCTGAGGGAGCCAAGCATCTCCTCCATGCTCCGCTGGAATGCTGCGGGGGCGTTGGAAAGTCCAAATGGGATTCTAACCCACTCATAGAGTCCCCACGGAGTTATGAAGGCAGTGACATGTCTGGAACCCTCTGTGATGAAGCCTTGATGGTATGCTTTGCCCTGGTCCAAAATGCTGAACCAGGAGTATCCACCTAGTGTGTCTATCAGATCTTGTATTCTTGGCAAGGGGTGTCGATCTGGAACAGTTTTCTGGTTCAGGAGGCGATAATCAACACACAAGCGAAGTGTTCCATCTTTCTTCCTAACGCAAACCACTGGGGCAGAGTAAGGAGATTTAGACTTCACTATCCAGCCTTTTACCATGAGTTCTTGGATGTACTCCTTTACTTCTTTGAACAATGGTCTTGGGACTGATGAATATGTTCTCTGAACCGGAATATCGTCTTTGAGGCTGATCGACATTTGTAAACTTGGGATACATCCAATGTCGTCTCCGTCTTGAGCAAAAGCTGCTGATTCCTCAGTCAGCAGTCTCTTAACTTTCTCCTGTTGCACCTTGTCGAGGTGGCTGACATCGACAGGAGGCTGCCACAGTGTCTGCTTGGTGTCATTGGGAGGGAGAGTAACATTGTTGACTTTGACATTGGTCTTATGTTTATGAGGTGAGTCTGTCTCCAACACTTTTTCAATGTGATTGATGCTGCCAAGGGCGGTTTTTCTCGGCAGAGTGATATCATGCTTTGTGTTATTTCCCACAGGTATGGCTACATACGGTCTCCTTTGGTTCTGAATTTCCAACAGCCCCTCTCCTATATCCAGTTGAGCTAGATGTGAATCATCCTCTTTTGGCTCAAACAATACTCGAGGATCAGACAGGTCCATGTTTTGTGGGACTTTGCACTTCAACCAAGCTACTTGGCCTGCTGGAATGATCATGTCTTGTCTGGCAGTGCGTACATGTCCTTGCTGCACTTTGGGCTTGCCCATCTGAATGAGATTCACTAGAGTTTTTGCTTTATCCATAGGTATTGAGATGGCTCCACAGAGGAGAGTGGTGAGGAGTGGGATTAGTTTCTCTGGTGGCCCCTGGATCACTGTCTCAAGCACATTGAACCCTAGCAGTGGCCGTTCAAGGGTGAAGCTGCTCACCAAGAAAGGAACACTGATAGAGAGGTTGGGGTCCTCGTTTCCTGGCAGGTTTACGGTGATAGGGACCCAGCCATCAAATGGGAGAGAGTCTCCGTTTACAGCGTACACTGCTAGCTCTTCCTCGTCATCAATGATTTCAGCGAGTTTTCTAATATCAATATCAGGCAAGTACTTATCTCTCCACTCCCTGTCTACCATGCTGACTTGAGCTCCCGTATCAAGCAGAGCACTCACGGCTAGACCATTTAGATAACACTGGGTGAGCGCTTTTTTTCCTACGAGCCTTGACATCTGTTCATTTTTCGTCTCTTGTGGGTCAGGAGGGGATGGATGTGACATTTTGCTAGACCTATGTTTAATTTTCCCCCCAGCTGTTTTGTTGTTGTTTGACCCAGTGTTTTTGGTGTTCAAGCTCTCCAGGCTCGGATTGTCTCTGTTGGTATTGTCAGGTTGGGACAGTGGTTGAGGCCCGGTCACTGTGTGTCCCTTGGCAGAGACCGGCTCCCATTTCCCTGACGTGTTGGTTTCTTGAGACAGCCAACTGCTCTGTGGCCTTCTTCACCACAGTAGAAACAATGATGGCAGTTTGGAATGTTTTTCTCAACACAGTTTGGGCAGCCATATGGTCGGTCTCTTCTGGGTGGCATTGCACCCGGGTGTCCCCGAAACATATGTTCTTGCCATCGTGGTTGCAATGGCTCTCTCATTGATTCAATGATGCTGGAAAGCTTCTCCACCTTCTCTGTGAGTTGTTGAATGTCTGATGGGGGTTTCTGCTCAGCCTTATCTTTCCTGGTACCTGAACCATGTGTAGCATTCACCTCAAGCTCCGCAGTGTGTACATTTGCCTGTCTCTGTCGCTGGCCCGGGCCTAACCTACGTTGTCTCTCATTTTCGTCACTTGTTACTTTCATCACGTGTCTCAGTATTATCTCATCAGATACTTTGCAGTCTAAAAGTAGTGGCTTGAGTTCTCGACGGATGTCATCATGTTTCTGCCCTAGGCCCTGATAAACGGTGTGGAGAAAGACATCTTGAACTGTGTCTGAGTTGTACTTCACATCTGTACCAGCATGTTTTGAGGCGAGCAGGATCTTTTGTTTTAGCCCTATCACTCGGTACAAGAACTGTTGCGGGGTCTCCCTATCATTTTGTTTGGTGCACATTAGCTCTTGGAAAAGTTCCATACTACTTTGGCCTCCTAAGTGGGACTGGAGAAATCCCTTGAGCTCTTCAATTGTTAAATCATCTTTGTTCATTAGTATCTCCTTGAAATTTCCTGGTTTAACTGCTTTCAACACACCTCTGATTATTTCTGTTTCGCCAAATTGTTCTTTTAAACCCTCATCAATTTGTCTGCAGGCACTGTTATAGCTGATGTCTGACCCTTGGTCACCAATCTGACCACCTTGAATCTTAAACTCTCTGCGGTGGAGGTATGACAGATCTCTTAGGGAGACAACTTTATCATGTTGTGCCTGTGTGGCTGGTACAGCCTGACTGCTGATGTGTGGTGGATTGTCATGACTGACTGACATATTCAGTGGAGGTGTTGGTAGCATAAGCTGTGGAGTCTGAATGGTCATGTACTGACTGAGTCGTTTACCAAGCTCCTCGTAGCTTGCAATCATACTCTGCAACTCGGTGTGTGGTATCGGCGGAGTGACATTAGTCATGGCCGGAGAAACGAAACCAATGTTTGCGTTGGGGCTTACATTACTAGCCATCACAGTTGTGGTATTGGTGGTGGAACTAATATTAATATTACTTGCATCATTAGAAAGTGAGTTAGATGTGTCCCCTGTATTGTCTTTGTCACTAGGTGGAGGCCTATTGGATATTTGTTGTGCTGGGTCAACATTACCCCCTGCATCAACGGGTGGGGTGGTAGCACGTCTCTGTATCACAAAATCAACATTATCTTTTAACACTAGCAAATCCGCCAACCCCTTATCTTCTGACTCAAGTAAACTTTGACTAAGCATGTAAGCTTGGATATAATCAAAACAACCTTCTTCATCTTCCACTTCTAGCGTTGACCGATCCTTCCCTGGCACTGGACCCACGTTGTTGGCAATCTGGAAAAGTTCATCAGATGACAGTGAGAGGAGGCTCTTCCTGATGGTCCACACCAGGCTTTTCCGCTCAGTGTCCGTCATGACTCCTTCTTCCCTATTCCTCACGTATGGTCACACAGTCCAGGATGCAGTCACAGTCTCTATTCTCAGTGGATGGCAGGTATCATGGATTATAGTTCAGTCTCTTCTCATTGGTAGGTTGCAGATCCAACCCTGGCTCGGTTCTTCATCAGTCGTGCAAGTTGTTACAACAGCTGTTGCTCCTGTTGCATGTGTCACAGACTGAAGCATCAGCTCCTCATCGGCCCAAGGTTTCAGTAATCACTGGATCAGCTCCCCTGCATCTGCTGGTGCTGATCCCGGACGACGAGCCCCCAAAGCTGTTACAGATACCGGACTGGCTGGTACCATGTAAACAGATTGTGTTTCTGTGAACAGGATAAATGAACGTGAGACAGGACAACTTCACTGCTGGTTTCAAGCTTGCTCAACAGAAAGTTTATTCACCATTTCTTTTACCATTATGCAATATAACAATGTTCTTTCTTTTACTGCACATATAAACATATAAAGTTATTTCTTTTACTGCAATCTTTCAGTTACTGTTGTTTCAGTGTATTCATTTTTCTGCATTTCTCCTGTGCAAACATTTTCTTAAAAATAAAGGAAATAGAAAAATAAAGAAATACAGTCTTAATTGTCTTTTAAACATCTCAATGTTCAGTCTCTTGTACTGTTGGTTCAACCAACCAAAATGAAATAAAACTGTTGCTTTCTAGATTAGGTTGTCTCATGTAGACTTGAAATAAACCCCAGCATTCAGCTGCTATTTACATATGGTCATTCATTTTGAGCTTACAGCTGTTAACTTTAACTTATAACTTTTTATCTATTTATCTATTTAACAAATGTACACATTCAAAACATATTAAACTAAACCAACATGTTCAGGGAGCCCAGAATAACCCTCTTACTGATAAAACTGCCTGACGTGACTTCACTGTCAAAAGCCCACTGTAGCACCATCCCATACTGTAGCAGTCACGGTAAACAGAGAAATCAAACAATTAAACTACAACGACCCACATTACCGGAGTGCATTTCCTGATCACTCATATGTCAAGTAACATGTTTCTAGTAGCAAAACTGAGTTAATCAGCCTAAATTATTACTTTACCAACCTGTGAACAGGATAAATGAACGTGAGACAGGACGACTTCACTGCTGGTTTCAAGCTTGCTCAACATAAAGACCGTAAAGCGCTGCTAACGTCGTGAAGACCGTTCTGCTCGCCGTAACGTGACGCCTGTCGTAAAAGCATCAAAGCGTGATGTAAAGCGTTGCACTGCCCCCATGTGGCTACAAGCTAAAATGTACCTGGCGTACTTAATGAAAATGTTGATTCTTAACTGCCCAAGATATAAAGGCTAGGGACTGTACATAACGTACAAATTGTGTAATCAGGCTCATTAGGAAATAAAATAAATTAACATAAATGTGACCACACATTGGTGGGCGTCACATAGGCTAGGTCGAATAGCGGTCCTACTAACAGTTCCTAGACATTAATATTCTCGAGCCAGGATTTCATAACAATTGGAGCCTTACATCAAGGCTGTTTTGTAACAATTTGTGGCTAGTACGTCCGGGGATAATTGGAACAGTTGTAGCCTCGTCCGGGGATGCAGATAAAGATGTGTATGATGTCTTTATTGATTTATACTATGTAGGCTATGGAAGCATAATCCAGTCAATATTAAAATTGGCATTTATTTTCCTCCAGGAAATATTGGCAGACAATGTGCATACCTAAACTTGAAAATGAAAATGCAAACTGTGCTTTGGCATTTGAATTTGAATGTTGTTGTTCTTGCACACATCACTGAAAATAAAATCACCTTCATTTTTATTTAAATATTGACTGGAGTATCCTTCCATACTAAGGAGCAGAGAACAAAGAGTTTTCTATGATGTTACAAGCACCGTTGTGATTACTGTATCAAATGTTATGTCAGAAAGTCAGTTGATTCTGCAGGAGGTGCGATGGCAGTGTTCATATTCCTTTATTAGCTTTTATTATTAGAGCATTTTGTTCTGCTGTTCATTATTACTTGCATTAATCTAATTTCCAGCTGTGATATCTATCTTTCTGTCTGTCTGTCTGTCTGTCTGTCTGTCTGTCTGTCTGTCATCTATCTACCTGTATCATATTTTGTTTTTATCCCAGTCTGTCTTAGGTGCCCTGGTTATTGTCAACCTGAAGGGCATGTTGATGCAGGTCAGAGATGTCCCGTACCTGTGGAGGAGAGACAAACCAGACTGTGTAAGTCCTCATTGAATGTCTTCAATAATTTACTCTGTATGACATGTATGAATGTACATAGCATTTTGGAATTAATCCCTTTACTTTTTATTTACAAATTCCTTATCCACCTTATTTTTGAATGCCCCACTGTAAAAAATAATTGTGTGTACAAGGTCCGGTTTAACGTGACTTATTGTTGCAGCTTGCCATTTCCAAAATGGTATTCTACTTGATTTGAAAAGATGGCCGCCTACACTCAGTCCCTTGTACCCTGGCTGAATTGAACATAACTTGGCCAATAAGTATTTCACATACAAAATAAAACAACCCGTAATATCTTAATTTTATGTAGAATGCAGAGGACATGTAACTGTTTAGTTAAACTTGCATTCCAGGAATATTGTGCTCTAAAGATGACGATAGTGGCTCGAGACTGTTTCGTCCTGAAACCCACACGCTTTGCGGTGGTGGTTTTAGTGTAACCTATGTGGGATTCAAGGCGTAACCTATGTGCGGTTTAGCGTAACTTATGTGGGATTCGAGGCGTAACCTATGTGCATTTTAGCGTAATTTATGTGGGATTCGAGGCGTAACCTACAGGGCCGTAACCAGGGTTCCGAAATAGGGGAGGTCCAGCAAGGGGAGACGGATTCGGTGGCGCCCGCAAGGGCGCCGGCGAAATTTTTTTTAGGGTTTTTTCCCCCCTTTTTTAGCCATATTTAGAGTAATATATCATTTTAAATCAACATTAGGATTATACTGTTGTGATGTCATTATTCAGTATATTCTCTTTCATGTCACCACCTGCTCAGCTCTCCTGTCAACATAATTGTAACTAACAAATACACACAAACTGTTTTAGCCAAATTCATATCAAAATGACACCTACAAACACAGGTACACAACCCAAGCCGTACACAACACACAAAGTCATCATCGATAATAAAAAAAAACATACAGAGGGACATTTATTTATTCCTGATAGGAACGATTGAAAAATAAAATAAAATATATTATGTTGTTTTTAACTTTACACCACCTCTTTTTGTTACTTATTGGGTCATGAAACTGAAACCATGCATATAGCCACCTGCATACCTGACTTCGGGAGCTTGGCAATTGGCATCATGCATGATTAGCCAGTAGCATCCCAACGTGTCACACAGGTAACATTACTTAACTCATTCACCGCCAAAGACGTCTTTGACGTGTTATCAAGAAATAGCCATCCACGCCAAAGACGTGTTTGACGTGTTTTTGTTTTTATTAGTACAGCGCGTAGTTCAAAGACTTCCCCAGCCTGTGACATGTTATCAGGTCCCTAGCCTCAAAGCCAAGCCGACAACACGTTATCAAACACATACCGCAGCTGTTGTTTTGAAATGGAAGAGGAGGAGAAAACGGAGAAACGCTGCCTGTTGCATAGAGGAGAAACGCCATTGAAACACCCCTCGGCGCGCTGCGCTGGTCGCCTCTGTTGCAGGGCGAACCTGGATTGAGTTGTTCACGGTAGTCAAACCAACATGATCGATCCGGTTCCAGCGCCTGGTCCCAAAGCCAAGCCGACCCCGTTCCTGTGTCGCAGCATTCGTCCCAGCCCGAACGAGAGGAGGAAAACGATGCAGAGGCAGAGGAGGCTAGACGCTGATCTTAGACCAGTTTGGTGTTCCCCTCCTATGCTAATTTGCGGGGCGATCAGTAGTGTTCCCTGGGAAGAGGTGCGATCCAGCAGCAGCTGTGGACAGAACTCTCTCTCTCTGTGTGTGTGTGTGTGTGTGTGTGTGTGTGTGTGTGTGTGTGTGTGTGTGTCTGTGTGTCTGTGTGTCTGTGTGTCTGTCTGTCTGTCTGTCTGTCTGTCTGTCTGTCTGTGTGTCTGTCTGCACACTCACTCACACTGAGTAAACTGCATTTGTTGAATGTAAAAAAAGCACTTCATGTATATATATATATATATATATATATATTTTTTTTGTCATTTGTGTCATAACGAATAATATTTACATGTCTGATGTCAATACAGTTCAAAATAAAAGAATTGAGAGCGAGTTCTGCCTGAGATTGTGTCTTTTACAAAAATGGCCTTTTCTCCTGTTTGTCTTCTCAGAGAGACCTTTTTGGTGAAAACAGGGTGTATATAAATGGCTATAAGTAGAGTACAGAACATGCTAAAAGCTCACTTTTTTTCCCCTGGTGAACCCAGAGACGTACATCTTCATTTTGAGGTATTGCAAATCACTTTGGTGCTAATAGATAATTTACTGTGGGTCTTGAAATATGACCAATAATTATGAAAATCTTTGGCCTGTGCTAAATATTGGCAGTCCTAAACTGGCCATGAATGAGTTAAGAGACAGACTAGACACTTACTTTCTTGGTTGTTGCTAAAAAATCTGTCAGTGTCACTCACTGTCTGTCGTTCACTCGCTCACTGTCTCGCAGCTCGCTCACCTTCAATTATCTCGCCAGGCAGACAGACAGTCATCACTCACCACCATGCTGCTGCTCTCTCGGAATCAAGTTACCGCGGACGCGGCATCAGATGACTTCCTGCCTGACCTGCCTTTCGTTTCAAAATAAAAGCGATCCCGTGTTTTTCATGCTTTTCCATGCAGATTGTTTTATTAACACGTTCACTGCCAACGACGTATTACTCCGTCAAAAAAAATCCAACGGTTGACTGCCACTGACGTATTACTCCGTCAAAAAAATGAATTTTTTTTTTTTGACCGTGGGATGTGCATCTAACCCTTTTACATCTCTTATATAATTATTGGAGCCACCGAACGTTTACAACCCATTCCACCGACCCACTAAGTGGCGACAGTGCTCTCCTGACTAGAGGAAGGCAAGCAAAAAGCAGCCATTCTCATGAAAATGGATGGGGGAAAACGCTTTCGTTTTCGCGCTGATTGCTGGCGATGCGGGATTGCAAATTTGCATAATAGATTACAGGTGGAACACACTTTGAAACACGCAGCATAAATATGACCAGAATCGCAAAAGCTTCATCAAAGCTCTCAACCAAAATTCCAAGAAGCGAGCGAGTCCATCCAGACTTCCTCAAACAGCGGCCGCGCAGACAGGCAGCAGCAGCAGCAAAGCAGTGAGACTGGTGACAAGCTTGTGACGGCCGCTGCAGCCAAGAAGAACGCCCACGGAGGGAGGAGTTGGAAGCAGAGGGGGGTTTCCTGCTGTTATGGAGGAAATTACTGTTCAAAACTATTGTTTAGATGTCTGACGTCTTACTGATGCCAAAAATGAATGGTTAAAGTGACTGTTCTATCGAATTTCACAAAAAGCCGTTTATCTCTGAATAATTTTTCTGACGCTGAAACCATGCTGTATTCAACTGCTAATGCTTACATAACTACTAAATCTACAAACTAACTCTTTTAGACAGAGAAAGCACACATTCTATTAGTTCTTTTGAGATATTGTGTGTTCACAAAATCTTAGCAGAAAAGAATCCTCGGGTCTTGAAAGATGAGCCAGAATCCTCAAAAAACCCCTCTGGCAGAAGCTAACTACAGTAAAAAAAAAAACGTCTGGCAGTGAATGTGTTAAAAAAAAAAAAAAAAAAAAAAAAATTCCCTCTGAAATATTAGGGGAGGTCCGGACCTCCCCGTCCTCATAGCTAGTTACGGCCATGGTAACCTATGTGGGGTTTGGCGTAACCTATGTGGGATTCGAAATAAGCATCCGAGATATAAAACGTTATGAATATAGCCACGTTATAAACAACAAACTAACGGTGGTGATCCGTATGGAAACAGTGTTACTCGAAATGGTTAAAAGTTCTATCAATTTGGTCATTTAGTGGCGTTTTACTGCCATGTAACATAACTAACTAGCGG
Source organism: Poromitra crassiceps (assembly GCF_964638095.1). Classification (NCBI taxonomy): domain Eukaryota; kingdom Metazoa; phylum Chordata; class Actinopteri; order Beryciformes; family Melamphaidae; genus Poromitra; species Poromitra crassiceps. The sequence goes on from NC_139624.1 coordinate 46,001,543, forward strand.
CTAATATTAGCCACAGCAGGCGATTACCCATGAATGCACTGCGGTCTTAGGGATATTTATCGACGAGATTTTTGCCAAGCTGGACCTGATTAGTGATTTGCTCCGTTCGCCCAGACGGGTGTCAAGCTGTCAGCAACAAGGCTGGGAGGATCACACCGTCCGGAAGAAGCACCCATCAGCAGATCAGGCAAAAATGGCCGCCAAAAATAAGGTGGATAAACCGTTTGGAACCATTCTGTAACTGATTTGCCTTTATGAGTGTATGATTTTTGCCTTTATTTTCCTTTAAAGGAGAATTTAGTTTTTTTTTAACCTGGACCCATCTCCTGGCAATAATTATGATTTGGCCACTCACCCAGCGATGTCCGCGGCGTTTCTGGCCGTCCTAGCGTTGTTTTGAGATCAATAGCGTCCAAGTCAGTTGTAAAATGGAGCTGATTTGGGGCCAAGTGTGAGCCTGTCTTTCCTGCATCTAAATAGCTATTTTTATTCCCGTTTTCGCCACATATCGTCATAATGTGATCCCTCAACATCCACCAGAGTGATATTTCGCCCCAGGCCATTTCCTGGACTCTCACAGGGATCAAATTACCTCAAACGTGATCTCGGTCACCAAGTGGTTCTTGAGGGATCAGATTATGACGATATGTGGCGAAAACGGGAATAAAAATAGCTATTTAGATGCAGGAAAGACAGGCTCACACTTGGCCCCAAATCAGCTCCATTTTACAACTGACTTGGACGCTATTGATCTCAAAACAACGCTAGGATGACCAGAAACGCCGCGGACATCGCTGGGTGAGTGGCCAAATCATAATTATTGCCAGGAGATGGGTCCAGGTTAAAAAAAAACGAAATTCTCCTTTAAGTATCTGACCACATGTCCATCCCCGCCCCCCGCCCCCTCCCCCTCCAGGTGGTGTGGTTGGGGACCTGCCTGGGTGCCATCCTTCTGGGTCTGGACCTGGGTCTGGCAGTGGGACTCGGGGTGGAGCTGCTCACTATTGTCTTCAGGACTCAGTTGTAATTACACAATTCATGATATGTGTACAGCAATTTGCAGGCATTGCATGCCTGCCCTTTCAAAACAGGCAGTGTATAGTTAATGAGGGGACTGACGGAGCAGATACAGGAGACCCACAGAGGCTAGATTTGAGGGTGTTTTTTTGCAACAGAATTCATAACCTTGTTTTAAAGACCCCAGAGACATGTTTTAAACAGCTAATACAAGCATAATATGGGACCTGTAAAGGTGCACTAAGTAATCTATGCTCTTTATTGACCACTACTGGGAACAAGAGGGAATTACAACAACATATAATTGATCTCCTCCAAAAGTCTCTGGACTCGCCAACGTTAGATCTTTTGGTATAGCATCACAGACATGGGCGAGCTGTGTGATGTTTACTGATCTCACACTGCTGGATTTCTGGGTACTGAAGTTTATTAAGTGAGTTCACATTTTTCACACAGTTACCTCACTGCCATTTGGAGTGGGCAACATGCGAAGTTGCCTAGTGCAGCTTCGGAAATAATCTGTTGTGAACCTGTGTTTATGTTGCTCCAGTCCACGCTGCTCTGTGCTGGCTAACATCCCTGGGACTGACTTCTACAGGGATTATAAGGATTACCTGCATGTAAGTAATAACTAAGAGGCCATTTACAACTGGCATTAACATGTGTTTTCTGCCATCAGATTGTAATCAGATTGTGCTTGACCACATTAGCCTGATCCATTTACACCTGGCTGGCGTTAACATGCATTTTCTCAGAAATGGGTGTCCTCTCAATCCGCATAAAGTTGCTGCATGCAGATTGAGAGGACACATTGCATTTACACTTATGTTCAATGTGTACACAATGCATCCCTGACCACCTCTGGAGGTGGTTTGGCCAATCAGATTGCAATCCATCTTCAATGTGTCTTGGAGGCGTTTACACCTGTACTTTCAAGTGGTCAAGCACAATCTAATTGCAATCTGATGACAGAAAACATATGTTAATGCCAGGTGTAAATGGCCTCTCTGATAACAACATATTTATATTTCCTGTTGTAAGCATCTGTTGGCAGAGGTCACACAACTTGGAGTCCAGTCAGACTCAAGCCCATAGTTGGTCTGGCCATCGGGAGCACCGGGACAAATCGTGGTGGGCCAGTGGGCCGCTTGACCAGGCAATTTTTTTTTTTTTTGAGACAGTGAACCCCAGCCGCCCACTTTATTAATGCTTTTTTTTTAGACCGTGACCCCCAGCGGCCCACTTTGGGAATGCACCATCCCCACAGGATTACTCCTGTGGAAATAGTGTAGGAGCTAGTAGCAGTGAGTGAATAAGCTAATAACCATAACAGCACATATAATTGACATAAATAATAAATAATCTAAATAAATATACAGTATTTACCCTAATGAGAAAAGGAGCAAATATTGATGGTGAAAACTGAATAGGCTACTGACATCACAACAGTCTAATGTTAATTTACAATTAGATATTCCTCTAAATCTGGCTTTGAACGACCAACATTTTAGAAAAACAGCAAAAAGAAATCTGCTGCGAGCTAAGGTTGGCGTCAAAACATTTTGGCTGAGACCTTTGGTCGTCACCGAATGTTGCCCCCTCCGAATTTTAGCTTGCTCTTGTGTTTGTGCGTCGATCGTTTGTTTTGTATTGTGTAATGCATGACTTTATGTGCTTGTCTTTGTATGTGAGCTCACTAAAGCCGTTTTCACACATGCGCTTTATACCGGGAAATTACCAGAAAGCGGTGTAATGCCTTCATGTGTGAAAGTTGTTTTCCGGTATAAGCGCGCCCCCGTCATCGCGGACATTTGACCACTTCGAACCTTGTGATAAGAGCAGTATGTCTGCTTCATGTGTGGGCGTGCCGATTTTCCCCCCTCCCCTCTCTGCTCGCTCTCTGGCCAGTCCTTCATTCCTCCGCAGCAGCCCGACACACAGGGACAGACACAACGAAAATGGCAGCGGCAGTCTTGCAAGCCGCCCAACGCTTGTAGAGAAAGCACATGCACAAAGCGAAATGTGGAAGTATTTTGCTTACGTTGCCGACAGCGAAGGCAAGCCCCTGGACACATCAGTCTGTAAAAAGTGCTTCAACGCGACGCAGGTGAACGGATAAACATCGAACCAGGCTATTTCTCTCCGACAGGGATCCCAACTTCTTCAAAGATTTCAGTTCAAAGACTGGTTAGCGAATGTGAAGGATACAACATACTGTACATGCCCTCTTAAGTCAAACGAGTGTGATTTATTGTGTGACAAGCAAACTTATTTCACCATCAGAGTTTTGTCGCGCGATAAGCAACAGGCGCGGCAGTTGCAGAAAGAGCTAAAACCTATAGAGGACTCATTGGGTTTGCATAGTAGCTGTCAGCAGTTAAAAGCGACGGTAAACATAAAAGTCTTTAGTCTATTTTTAAAAGTAAGTAAGGTTGGGGCAGATCTGAGGTCTTCAGGCAATTTGTTCCAGCTAGCAGAAGCATAGTGGGTAAATGCAGCCTTCCCGTGATTTGGAGCAATTCAGCTATGTATTTTGGGCCTAGGCCATTAAGTGATTTATAGACTAATAACAGTATTTTAAAATCTATTCTCTGACACACTGGCAACCAGTGTAAGGACTTAAGAACTGGAGTGATATGATCAGCTTTCTTAGTCTTCGTTAGAACTCTAGCAGCAGCATTCTGAATGAGTTGAAGTTGCCTAAGTTATTTTTGGAGAGACCAGAAAAAAGGCTATTGCAGTAGTCTAACCTACGGTACTATAAATGAAGGCGTGAATTAGTTTTTCTAGATCCTGTCTGGACATGTATCCCCTAATTCTTGCTATATTTTTAAGATGATAAAAAGCAGATTTTCTAATTGACTTAATGTGGGAGTTAAAGTTGAGATCGGAATCAATAATAACTCCAAGATTTTTGACTTGATCCTTAGGCTTCAGGGATCGAGACTCAAGGCGTGCAGTGATTTTAAGCCTTTGTTCTTTGGGGCCAAACACGATCACCTCAGTTTTGTCTTTGTTTAGCTGTAGGAAATTCTGGCACATCCAGTTATTTATTTGATCAATGCACTGGCACAATGATTCTATGGGGGCATAGTCAGCTGAGGAAAGAGTTATATACAACTGAGTGTCGTCTGCATAGTTATGATAGGCTACTTTGTTTTTTTGCATAATTAGGCCTAGAGGGAGCATACTGTATAAAGGTTGAAGAGAACGGCCCCCATAATGGATCCTTGAGGCACCCCACAGGTCATCCTAGTTAGGTCAGATGTGTAATTGCCAATGGAGACGAAGTACTTCCTGTCTTGAAGATAGGACTTGAACCACTGGAGGACCATACCCGATAGCCCAACCCAGTTTTCCAGTCTGTCCAATAAAATTGAGTGGTCAACAGTGTCAAATGCAGCGCTAAGATCCAGTAGCACTAGAATCGAATTTTTGCCTGAGTCTGTGTTCATTCTGATGTCATTTATGACTTTAGTAAGCGCGGTTTCAGTGCTGTGATGGGGGCGAAAGCCTGATTGGAGTTTATCTAGGAGATCATTTGAGGTTAGGAATCTATTGAGTTGTAGGTAAACAACCTTTTCAATTATTTTGGCTATAAAGGGGAGATTAGATATTGGTCTGTAGTTACTGATTACCGATGCATCAAGGCTACGCTTTTTTAGTAGGGGTTTAATAACTGCAGTTTTCAGGGACTCAGGAAAAGTGCCGGTCACAAGGGATCTATTAACTATTTGCAATAGGTCCGACGACAGACAGTTATAAACGCTTTTAAAAAAGCTTGTTGGAAGGGTATCGAGACAGCACGAAGATGATTTAAGGCCTTTCACAGTTTCCTCTAAGATGTTGTGGTCGATAACGCTGAACTGGGACAAATTTATCGAACTAGGGATCTGCGGGTAGGATGATGTCACAGCATTTCTTGGTGTGGAGCCACTAATAGCCTGCCTGATATTAATAATTTTATCCGTAAAAAAGGCAGCAAACTCATTACATTTGACAGTAGAGAGGAATTCAGGTGCTACACAGAGAGGCGGATTAGTCAGTCTATCAACTGTGGCAAATAGAGTGCGTGCATTGTTCACATTTTTGTTAATTATCTCGGAAAAGAACGATTGTCTCGACCTTTTCAGTTCAAGGTTGTAGGAGTGAAGGCTTTCTTTGTAAATATCATAGTGAATGTGAAGATTAGTTTTCCGCCATTTACGCTCAGCTTTCCTGCAATCTTTCTTTTTGCATCTAACGGATGCAGAATTTCGCCAGGGTGCTTTAATTTTGCCAGACAGCAATTTTAATCTAACAGGCGCCACACTGTCAATAGTATTCAGAATTGTTGAATTGAAGTTATCAAGAATCTCATTGACAGAAGCTGATGTGGGAGGAGATAAAGAAAATGTCTCCATAAACAGTGCGCTGGTGCCTGCATTAATGTCTGGTCTTTTAACGGTTTGTGACCTATTAATGATCTCAGGGGAGATTTCCATTTCAAAAAAGACGCAAAGATGGTCAGACAACGCAACATCAATAGTCGACACAGAAGAGGACTTGAAGCCCCTAGTAATAACTAAATCCAGGGTATGGCCTCGGTTGTGAGTAGGCCCTGAAACATGTTGAGACAGATCAAAAGTATCAAGTAAGATATTCAGTTCTTTGGCAAAATTATCCGTCGGGTTATCAATATGAATATTGAAATCCCCAGCAATAGATATACAGTCATGTTCAATGAAAATTAAGGAGAGAAGATCAGCAAATTCAACGAGAAAGCTGGCTGAGTATTTTGGTGGTCTATAGATATTCAGCAGTAACACAGTGGTTGAGCATTTCAGAATAGCAGCAAGGTATTCAAACGATGGAAAGTCTCCAAATGTTACCTGCTTACATTGAAACATATCAGAAAAGACAATCGCTACTCCCCCCCCCCCTCTTATCAGCTCTGGGAGTGTCAATGAAGCTATAATTGGGCGGTGCTGATTTGGACAGAACAGCCACTCTGTTGTTCATATCGAGCCAGGTTTCGGTGAGGAACATTAAGTAGTAGTAGTAGTAGTAGTTTATTTGTCATTGCATAAGAATTTACACAACGAAATTCCAGGCTCCCCATCGTGCAACCATTCAGTACAATACAATACAATCACAATCACCAATTAAATAACAATTCACCAAAGCAATTCACCAGGCGCCACAGTATATAGACACAGACTATTAATAGTAGCAGCAGTATGATAAATAATATATAGTAATAATAAAGTCTGTGATAAATGGCAATGGTATAATAATTATAGTATGGCATACATAATTATTTAATAATTATTTAATAGTTTGAGGTATGGTAATAATATAATAATATAATAATATAGTTCATGATAATAGCAGCAGTGTGATAATCTATATTATAAAACGGCTCTCTCAAATCAAGCAATCTGATTGGTTCACAGCCATTGTATAATTCCAGTAACCGAGTTCAATAACCCATGGCCATGGGTTATTGGTTGCCATGGCAACTCTCTTACATAAGGCAGCTCTGCGCTCGAGCTCCGTGTTGGGCTTTCCAGAAAGCTCTCAGCTTCTCAGCAAGCGCCAGGATTGGCCAATGTCAACTTCAGTCTCCAGAACGATCCAATCAAATCACCCGCACGTCTATCTTCTTGCTAGAGGTCCCGCCTTACAGTAGTGTCAAAACAAAAAGCTACTCGCTTGCAGCCAGACGCATGATGGCGCAACTCTCTAAGGCTTTGGTTACCTCAAAAACAAAATGGCGGAGACAGCTTTTAGATCCTTGTGAATCGATCTTCGCTTATAACTTTACTAATACTTCGCAGAAAATGATGTTTTGTACAAGAATAGACGCGGGCTAATGTCTTAACCCCTCTCTCGCGCGCCCTCACTCTTAACCCCGCATTTCTAAATAAGACGTAACGTTACTTGGTGTCGGCATACGGCTCTGGTGTAGAGCTTTTAGTCCTGTTAAGGCAGCGGGTGTTGTATGTGTCGACAAGGGTGGGAAGTTGTGTCCTGATTATTTTTCCTGCTGTTTTGATGATGTTGTGGAGTGGTTTACTGTCCTGAGCTGTGCAACTGCCGTACCAGGCAGTGAAGGCATATGTGAGCACGCTCTCCACTGCACACCTGTAAAAAGAAATGAGTAAATCCATTCTTATGTGTGTCTTTTTCAATAGTCTGAGGAAGTACAGTCTTTTTTGTGCTTTCTTTGTTGTTGTTGCTGTGTGTTGTGTCCAGGTGGCGTCCTCTGAGATGTTAATTCCGAGGTATTTGAAGGTTGGTACTCTCTCCACGGGCTCGTTATTGATCAGTAGTTGTGCTGCAGGTTGATTATTTTTTCTCCTAAAATCCAGATTATGACTGGTAATCAGATCACTGATGAGGAGAGATTTATTTGACAGCGACCTAACATTAAGGAGTGCGGCTTTAATATTTTTAGAGCCTGGAACTTGTATCGTTTGCTTCACAAGGGGAATGGCGATTAAGTCTGATTTAGAAACAGATCGTGTTGGGGGGAAAGTATTACGTCTGTATGAAATCAAGACTGGTATCGAAGCATTGGATCGATAGACCAATAGTGGTTTATCGCAGCCAGTTCCACTTCTAGTGTGTGCTGGCGCAGTTCCTTTATAAGGCTGTGGGAGCTTGTTTCTATGGGGACAGGCCGGGATGGAGGGGTCTGGCGTCGGGCTGGTCGACGCTTGGGGACTTGGACCACAGAGGGGGGGGGGGGGGGGGCAGATTGGGGGGGGTCTTGGACGGGCGGGGGTGGGGCGCGTCGACTCTGGCACATACATATTGAATCTTGAATCATGAATGGTGACACCCTCCATGCCCACAGCGTCCCATGTGGGAATTGAACCCAGGACCTTGTTGTTGTGAGGCACCAGCACTATACCACTGCGCCACCGTGCCCCTGTGTACATTTAGGTGTGACTTGAGACTTAATTGTGACTTGAAACTGACTTGGGACTTGAGCAAAGCTGACTTGGTCACACCTTTGCCTGTTGGGAATGTTGCTTTTGAGGTTGTTGAGGATCTTGGTCAGGTCAGATTCTTAAGGTTAAATAAAATGGGGTTAACCCAATACAGTTGCATGCACTCTCTCTAAGCAACAATACAATTTGATGCCGCTCTGAATCATGTTTTTTAAATGTGATCCATCCGTTCTCAGATGTACGTACCAAAGGGAGTAAGGATTTTCAGGATTCCCTCGCCGATCTTCTTTGCCAACATTGAGTTCTTCAGGGACAAGCTTGCAGAAGCTGTATGTACACCGCAGCATAAATGACTCCTCTGCTTCACTTTTCTCTGGTAGTAGACACCTTGTGAGAGAACATGAATCATAATGTCAATTACTGTTTGTTTTAGGTCGGGTTTAACCCACTGAGAGTACTAAGGAAGAGGAACAAGGCCCTCAGGAAAATCAAGCATCTCTTAAACAAAAATGATGAGTGCATTATACAAGTGAGTCTGCAGCACTGCCAAACCACTGAGAAAAATCGAGCATCAGTGATCACAAAAACAATTCTGGACACAACACCATAGGTTAGAATGATAGCACAAAATAAAAAACACTGACACAGTAGTAATCAGTCATTGAAAATGTCAAATTCCCACCATGTGAACACACACACACACACACACACACACACACACACACACACACACACACACACACACACACACACACACACACACACACACACACACACACACACACACACACACACACACACACACACACACACACTTTATCTCATGAAATTAAAGTAGTAGGGCTTTTCATGCAACCTTTAGCCCAGAGGAATAAAGGCCATTACGAACCTTTATAAAGAGGAAGCTGTGAGCGTTTTATGGGTTTACACTATTATAAAGATTTCTGTCTTTGATCAGTCAGCCGCCAATAAAAAGCAACACTCTCACAGCTATTTTGTTGCAATAGTTTGCCCAAAAATGAAAACACTGTCATCATCTACTCACCCTCGTGAAGTTTGTCCATACATTATAACACACAGGGGGTTTGCCAGCACAACTCCAGCTCAACAGTCCTGTGATGTTTCTTGCCCCAGAAGGGAATTCCCCATTAATTTTCTCCATAGACATTTAGAAAAATCCTTATAGTTTTAAGGCTTGAAGCAAGCCAACCAGTCTTCTAGAGAATCGTGAGTGACCATAAAACATTTCACTTTCACCAAAAACAAAAACTAAATGCAGGAAAAAAGATCAAAAATTTGATTTATTTTCACTTTTATTTTTATTTTTTGCTGAAAGTGAAATGTTTTATGATCACTCACAATTATCTGGAAGACTGGTTGGCTTGGTTCAAGCCTTAAAACTCGTTATATTAAGGATTTTTCTAAATGTCTATGGAGGAATTCACTCCTGGGGCAAGAAACGTCACATGACTGTTGAGCTCTATAGCAGCCTTCTCTAAGGTCGCTTTCACATATAAGCTGTTTGGTCCGCTTTAAACACACCAGAGTTCGTTTCCTCGGATAGTCCGCGTCGTTTGGGGTGGTGTGAAAGCACAAACGAACTCTGGGGCGGAACAAACGAGCGAACTCTGGTCCGCTTGAAAACGTAGGTCTTGGTTCGCTTCCAAGTGAACCCTGGCGTGGTTTGTTTGTTGTGTGAAAGCAAACCGAACTAAACACAAGAGCAAATAGCCAATGCATCTAATGTATCTGATGCACTCATGATCCACTGCATGATGCACTGCATCATGAGTAGAAGACGGTAGAAGGGAGCAAAACAAATACTGCGGCGCACACACGTAAACAGTACCTGTTCTCCAGATTTCTAAAATGACATCTTTTTACACCATCATTTTGTGCAAATCTTAACTACAGTTGATTAATTTGCCTCAAATACTGGTGTATAGATCTTTCTATTCACAGTGTGATTATTTGGTTGTTTTTGTTTTTGAACTCTAAAGAACAGCGTCCCCATTTAGTTCAGTTGTTCTTCGAGAAGACTGCTGTGAAGTTGTGCTGCAACCTCCCTGTGTGTTATATATTATGGACACATTTCACCTGTGCTTCATTTGGCATGAGGGTAAGCAGGTGATGACAGAATTTTCATTTTTGGGTTGCTTTACTGTTGCTTTAATACCTCCATGCAGGTATTTATGACGCAGAAAGGCGTTGGTGGTTTGTTTCACCAAACAACTGTGGAGTCGGAGGACAAGAGCAACATGGAGGAGCTGGACCTGCCCATTGACTTCAAGGGACCTTCCCATCCGGATTGATTGGAACGGCGAGCTTCCCGCCGACATCAGCGTTCCCAGAGTGGAGCTGCACAGCCTTATCCTGGACTTTGCCGCCATCTCCTTCCTGGACATTTCGGCTCTGAAGGGACTCAAAACGGTGAGGCTAACAGCAGATACAGGCATGTGACTTAATTCAATACTAAAGGTAGTGAAACGGAGAGAAGAATTACTTCAGCATCTCCTGCTCCAAGAATATGTATTGCCATAAAAGTGGGCACAGTACCATTTAGTATTATTTACAGGTAGATTTTTTGTTTATATGAAATCTAAACCCCATGACCTTTGACCTGTAAAATACACAAATGCTTTACTGCTGTTTGTATTTGTAGGGCAGAATAGGGAGGGGAAATCATTATTGTTTTTTCACTCGTATTTCTGTTTACTGATAAGTTCACCCCAAGATGAAAATTCCATTATTATACTCACCCCCATGCCGATGTAAGTTTTTTAGTGCACAAAACATTAATGGAATTTCATAGCAAAACTGTTGCATTATTCTCCTAAACAATTGAAGTGAATGGTGACCAACTTTCAAATGATGCCAAGTTGGCTTGAAAAGACATTATTGACTCATTTATATCCTGTTTTTAGCTGAAATCTTCACTCTGTAGCCATATGTGTCGTCCAAGAAGAGGTGCAGCAGCTACTGTAGCCTGCTAAATTACCTCTTTTCAAGTCAACTTGGCAGGCATCTGAGGGGTCTCTGAGACACTCTGTGTGTGTGTGTGTTTTGTTTTTGTTTATTTAAAGTTGGTTACCATTCACTTTAATTGTTTATGAGAATTTTGTAATGGAATGAGTGAAACTCAAATGTGTACAGTCGACTAAAAAACTGCACCCGTCCTGAAATCACCGTGAATCAGTGTCAGCCTGAGTAGGCCTATATAATGACTGGTAAAGCTTTATATTAAGGTTCTATTAATAAGCGTTAATTAATAGGTAATATGGCTCTTATAAGGTGCTTATTAACACTATTATTATGTTAATAATACTATATAAGTGTTAATAATTGCATTATAAACCTATTTCAATCATGAGAGACTCGTGAATGGACATTCTCTGTCTCTTCTTTTTCTCACCTCTCTATTTCCTCTTTTGAATTTCACGCTGTCTCTATATCTCTCCCCATTAAGCTTAGTATTATTGTTATCTACCGCCCACCTACTCCGTTTGGATCATTCCTCGATGAGCTGGATGCTCTCCTCTCTCTCTTCCCTGAGGATGGCACTCCTCTAGTCCTCCTCGGGGACTTCAATATCCCGGCAACATCACTTCTTTCTCCCCTCTTTCTCAACTTTTTCTCTTCTTTTGACCTCTCCCTCTCTTCTTCTCCACCCACACATAAGGCCGGGAACCTCCTCGACCTTGTGTTTACCCGCTCCTGCACCACCTCCAATCTCACGGTTACTCCTCTCCCTGTCTCCGACCATCACTTCATAACCTTCTCCCTTCCCATCTCCCTCCCCAAACCCTCCCCACCCCCCTCTCATACAACTACCACCCGTCGCAACATAAAAACCCTCACACCCTCGGCCCTCTCCTCTGCTGTCCTCTCTCTCCTCCCCCCAGTTGATAACTTCTCTCTCCTATCCACCGACGATGCTGCCACTAGTCTCCTTTCCTCTCTCACCTCAGCCCTTGACTCACTCTGTCCCCTCATCTCCAAACCAGCTAGATCCTGTCCCCCTGCACCATGGCTGTCCGAAGCTCTGCGGACTCATCGAACGGAGCTTCGGGCAGCCGAAAGAAAATGGCAAAAATCCCACGACCCATCTGATCTCTCAACTTACCACCTCATCTTAACAAACTTCACCACTGCCGTCACCACTGCTAAATCCTCCTTTTTCATTTCCCAAATTCATTCCTCTGCCTCCAATCCTAGAAAATTGTTCTCCACCTTCTCCTCTCTCCTCAACCCTCCTCCCCCTCCTCCCCCCTCTTCCCTATCTGCTGATGACTTCTTGACCTTCTTTTCCCAAAAAATTGATGACATCACCTCTTCCTTCCCCCTCCAGCCACTAAAAACAGCTCTGACATCAAACCTGACTCTTCGGCCCCTGTCACTAGTCTGTCTTCCTTTTCTCCCCTCTCTCCCGATGCCGTCCTTAAACTCCTCTTGTCCCATCCTGCCACCACCTGCCCCCTGGATCCTATCCCCTCCCATCTTCTCCAAACCATATCCTCCGATCTATCTCCTTTCCTCACTTCCCTCATCAACTCCTCCCTGTCCTCTGGTATAGTCCCGGCTCCCCTTAAAACAGCTAGAATCAAGCCACTCCTCAAAAAACCCTCCCTGGACCATACTGTCATACAAAATTACCGCCCAGTTTCTCTCCTTCCATTCATCTCAAAAACCCTTGAACGCGCAGTATCAGAACAACTTTCTCTCCATCTCTCTCGCAATAACCTTCTGGACCCCCTACAATCTGGTTTTAAACCCGCTCACTCCACTGAAACAGCTCTCCTCTCTGTCACTCATGCCCTTCACACAGCCAAAGCCTCCTCCCTCTCCTCGGTTCTAGTACTCCTGGATCTGTCTGCTGCATTTGACACGGTGAATCATCACATCCTCCTCTCCACTCTCACTGATCTTGGTATTTCTGGCACTGCACTCTCATGGTTCACCTCTTACCTTTCCAACCGCTCCCTTCAGGTTCTCTGGTGTGGGTCCCTCTCTAAATCATGCACTCTGAACACGGGTGTCCCCCAGGGATCAGTCCTTGGCCCCTTCCTATTTCTTCTGTATGTTAGGTCCCTTGGTCACATAATCTCCTCTCACGGGTTTTCCTATCACAGCTACGCCGACGACACTCAACTCTTTCTTTCTTTTCCCCCTGACGATACCCAAATTGAGGCACGCCTAGCCGCGTGTCTCAAAGACATTTTAACCTGGATGACCGCCCATCATCTAAAACTCAATCTTGACAAAACGGAACTTCTTTTCATCCCCGGAAAAAACTGCCCTTTCACAGATCTTTCCATCACCATAGAAAATACCACTGTACGGCCATCTAAAACTGTCAAAAACCTAGGTGTAATTATAGATAATCAGCTTTCAACCTCATCATTCATCTCTGCAACCGCCCGCTCATGTAGGTTCTCACTGTACAATATTAGAAAAATCCGAAAATTTCTCACTAGGGAGGCAACTCAACTTCTGGTACAGGCACTTGTTTTTTCCCGCCTTGATTATTGCAATGTTCTCATGGCGGGGCTACCTGCCTCGGCCTTCCAACCCCTCCAGCTCATCCAGAATGCAGCTGCCCGACTGGTGTTCAATCTACCTAAATTCTCTCACGTCACTCCCCTTCTCCGCGACCTCCACTGGCTCCCAATTATAGCCCGCATTAAATTCAAGACTCTTGTACTGGCCTACCGGGCAGTTCACCGGTCAGCCCCTACCTATCTGCAATCTTTGGTCAGTTTTCAAACAACCAACCGTCCCCTCCGCTCCTCCACCTGCACAGCTCGCCTTGCCCCTCCATCACTACGTGACCCTGGGGGCCGCTTAGCCCACTCACGACTCTTTTCCTCCCTGGCTCCTCAATGGTGAAACGAGCTCCCCCCCTCTGTTATGCTGGCTGACTCGTTGGCCATTTTCCGCCGGAGACTAAAAACACACTTTTTCGAACTACACCTGGGCCCCTCCGAAAAGTGATGTGTGTATTTTATGTTCCCGTTTTTTTTTTTTTTTGGTTTATTGTTGTTTATTGTTTCATTTTATTGCTGTATTTTTATGCTATATTGTAATATGCTGTAAGTCGCTTTGGACAAAAGCGTCTGCTAAATGAAATAAAGTAAAGTAAGTAAAGTAAAGTAATACAATTTTAACAATCTTTATTGAATCAGAATAGACAGTTTGAGTATGGCGTATAACTCCATGATGTGACGCTCCTCTTGCTATGAGGGAGGGGCGTCAGTGCTGCGTATAACTCCATGATGTGACGCTCCTCTTGCTATGAGGGAGGGGCGTCAGGGCTGTATGAGATAGAAAATCCCCCCTAAGGGGATTTGTTTCCAACAGGAGTCATGACATTGGTGGTGATCTGGGGAGGTGGTGGGATGAAGCTTTTTGCTCTGGAGATGCTGGATGAATGCGTGATGCTGACACAAGGTGAGTGATGACTGCACAAGTGTGATTTAAGCTGTGGTGATGGGGGCTTTATATAGTACCAGGAGAAGGGCATTTATGATGTCATAACTGATGTCATTTATGATGTCATAACTGATGTCATTTGGGAGAAGGGCATTTATGATGTCATAACTGATGTCATTTGGGCAACTGACGTCACACTGCAAAGGTGACGTCATAGAGAAGGTGACGTCGGAGATGGTGACGTCATTTAGTGAGGTCATTTGGGCTGAGGGGTATGACAGCATGGGGTGCTCTATCAATGCCTTATTTGGTCTTCCATGATTGAAATTCAGTCTAAGACTACACTTCAATCATGAGAGACTCGTAATACAATTTTAACAATCTTTATTGAATCAGAATAGACAGTTTGAGTATGGCGTATAACTCCATGATGTGACGCTCCTCTTGCTATGAGGGAGGGGCGTCAGTGCTGTATGAGATAGAAAATCCCCCAAAGGAATTTAAAGTTATTTCAGGAACTGGGAGAGTGAAAACAGGGGGTCATGGAGCTCGCCTGGGGTATGCTTTAGTCAGGTCATGGGCTGACAGGGGGAGAATTATGCATGCCGGGAGATGAGGGGCTGACCAAGGTTTTTAAGGCAAAGGCGGGGATGCAAGGGAGTGGACATGGATAGCCCGGGCATGGGCGCATTGATGAGAAAAAGGAGAGTTTGATCACCACCAACGAAGTGCTTGTTGCCTCTTTTAGTCATGGAAGGAGGGATCTTTGGGCTGATAATATGGCGTCTTGCTCTGGTCGGATGTAGGATGCATAGGCTGATGAGGACCAGCGCCCCAGTTGTTGAAGGGAGGCGGAGGACACCCCCTGCATGGCTGCTGATGTGGCTGCCCGATCCTGAATGAGTGACTGGAATAGTTCTCTGCAGGGATGTTGCATTTCTGGAGTGTGGTCTTGAAGTGATGGATGAACCAGGATCTCGTCATGTGATGATGGGGAGAAATGAGGAAAAGGGGGGCCAAGGGACTAGTTGGGGGCCTGATTCTAATGTATTGAATCATGGCCGAGAAGGGGCAGAAGGGAGATTGGATGTGAGCAATAATTATAGAGCAGGCTCCGCCTACTTTGGTATGTTTCAGGGAGATGCTATAGTGGTCGGGGTAGAATTTTAAATCGGAGAGAGTTATGTCGCGGGAGGGGTTAAACGTGGCGGGGGATGTGAACTCGCTGATTCTGAGGAACCCATAAAAGGCCAGGGAAAATACGCACTCTAAGAGGATGTCTAAAAAGGTGGAGTGAATGCCTTGTCTGGGGCTGGTTAGCAAGTGCCGTAACATGGGGAGAGTAATGGGACGCCGGGAGTCGGGGGCAGACGGAAAAGCTTTTGAAATGCCTTTTAATAGTAGTTTAACAACTGGATTTGAAAATAGACTGGGAAATGCCGGGTCGAGGCACCTGGCGTAAAATTGGATGCCTGCCACTAGGCTGCGAATGTAAGGAGGGCGGAGGAGGCGGACATCTACGCAGAAAGTAATGAAGGCACATACTGTGGGAATTAGAACGGGGTGAACGGGCTGGTTGACGGAGAGGCAGAACATGGCAAACATTCGCCAAGCCGCGTCGTAAGCTTTGATAGTGGAACTGGCCAATCCTTGCCTAATATAGGACTGGGCCGAGTGGAGTAAATGGGTGAGATGGGGATTACGCTCTATGAGAGCGTGAGGGCAGAAAAGGAGGGGTGAGGCGTCGGAGTCGAGTCCGCTTCGGGGTAGAGTCTGCGGAACGCCTGGAAATTGAAACGGGAGAGGTGATCAGCGATTATGTTAATATGCCATGGTGCCTGGCGACCATGATAAAATTATGGGTGACGGAAAGCCAGGTTAGGCGCCTGACGAAAGGCATAATGGCCGGGGAAGATGATCGTCCCTTATTGATGATGGCGACTACTGCAGCATGATCGCATTTGACTGCTATCCTTTTACGTGCCCAGAAGCGCCCCCATATGTGACGAGCAGCCACTATCGGGTACATTCCGTATAATGCGGAGGACTGATCCAAGCCGGCAAACTGCTGCGGCCAAGTGCCAGCGAACCAGTGGCCTTGGTAGACCCCCCCAAAACCCACAGATGGGGCTGCATCTGTGAAAAGTTTTAAGTCGTCGGCAGACGAGACGATTTCGTCATAGAAAAATGAGATTCCGTTCCAATTTTCTAAGAGGTGTGCCCAGAATTTGAGATCGGATCGGCATCCCTCATTGAGGGTAACTGAGTCAAGGAGGCTGGGGACTGAAGATGCTAAATCGAGCAGCCTGGAAATGAATGACCTCCCTTGGGGAATAATGTGCATGGCAAAATTCAGGTGGCCGAGCAGAGACAGAAGGTCTCGTTTTGAAATGTGGCTGGCTGCTGAATAGGACTGGGCTATTTCGCGGATGCGAGACAATTTCTCGAGGGGGAGGGAAGCTTGCATAAGCTTGGTGTCAAGATTAATGCCCAGGAATTCGAGAGATGATGAGGGCCCGGAGGTTTTTTCCTCAGCTAGAGGGACGCCCAGCCTGTGAAACGTCTCTTTGAGTTTGACTAGGGAGATTGAGGGGACGGACGGAGGGTCGATGAGCAAAAAATCATCTAGCAGGTGTAGCACTGTGGGGAGACGGATATTGTTTAGCAATATCCAGCATAGAGCTTCTGCTAGTGAATTAAAGATGGCGGGGCTGCTTCTGCACCCAAACGTGAGCCTTACGGAAAAATAGAATTTTGAATCCCATTTAATTCCGAATAGATGCCATTGGGAGGGATGAATAGGGATGACTTTGAAGGCGTCTGAGATGTCGGCTTTAGAAAGCCAAGCACCTTTGCCTGCCAGTTTGATTAGACGAATGGCGTGGTCTATTTTTGCATAGTGGAGGGAATAAGGTTCGGGAGGAATGAGGCTGTTTATGCTTGGAGTGGGGCCATGATGAGGTGCTGACAGGTCTATAATCAGGCGCTTTTTGCCGGAATATTTGCGAGTGGCGACGCCTACTGGACTTGTTCGGAACACCGGGAAGGGGGGAGAATCGAATGGGCCGATTATGAATCCTTTTGATAATTCCCTGCTAAGGAGTTGAGAAACTACTTTGGGCTCTTTTTGAGCCGTTTGCAGATTTTTAGAGACGTGGGAAATTGTGGGGGGAGAAATTACTCCTATTTTGAACCCCTGGGAGAGGCCGGTTAAGAGATGATCGGTAAATACGCGATCAGGGTGGCAGGCTAATTCGAGAGCCAGGGCTGGGATGTCGATGGGGGTGGATGGAAGGGATTCTATGATTTTTAGCCCAACTTTTCTTTTTTGGGGAACTGCCTTGGGGTGCGGATCCTGCGGGGGCAGACGGAGCGGGGGTGCGCTTCCCTACAGGCGCTGCAGACGTGCAGAAAAATGCAATTAGGATAGGTGCAAACTCCCTCATTAAAATTATTGCAAATAGCCATGTTGTTATGCATAACTACTTTGCGCCCCTGGCGGTCTGATTGAGATGGCAGGAAGGTTCCCTGCTGGAGGAGGGGGGGTGGACCGGCCGAAAACGGGGTGTTGCTCCCGGAAGCCTGGAAGGCAGCCTTAGGGCAAGGGGAGCCGTGTGGCCTACTTCGCCGCAGGAAAAACAGGTGATCGCCTGATGACCGCCCGTAACCAGTACCAATAGCTCGGTATCCAATATGGACCGGTCTCGACGGGTGTTGGAACGAGTTATGTACAGCGCTGCTTTTGTAGAGAACGCTTTGTGGTACTGGTAGAATATGCTTTTCCCGTACCTAAGGTGGAGGTCTCCCACCAGTGCCATGTACTCATCTAACTCGGCGCGACGGCTGGGATACACTGAGCATATAATGTCGCGGAGAACCCCGAACGCAACGAAGAATTCGGTTGGTGATAGCTCTCTGGCGAGACGGGGGTCGGAAGATTTCAGGACGGCCGATATATCTTGGCCGCCCATTATCTTCTTGCTGCACTCAGCAGACGGCAGGATAATACTGACTAGGTTAATATCTCTGCCTTGAAGGATCATGGACCGAAGCCTGGGTGATACGTTTGCTGAGAGTGGGATATAAGGCCTCCCGTATGCGGGGGAGGGGATAGCTGAGGCGAGGGTATTCATCGGGGGGATGTGTGCGGGGAGGGGAGGGAACTCGGCGCACACACCTGGATTTTGAAGCGGGGCTGGCTGGGCTGATATCACCGGAAGAGATGCCGGCTGAAAAGGGGGATACAAGCCTGAAACCTGGGGCGGTGCTGATTGGGCTGCTGCTGTGGGGAGCGTGGGGCTCCCGAGCGTCCTCAGCCGGGCATCGATGAGGGACCCGACCAGTGATGAAATCGTTGCGATCAGGGGATCTTGGAGGCCTGGAGGGGCTGGAAGCCTCGTAGCGTCCGCCGAGGAGCCGGCGGTTTTGGTGCGTTTCGCTGGGCCTTTCTTGGAGATGGACTTCTTGGCTCTTTTGCTGCGGCCACGGCCTCCGGAGTGCTGCGCGGACTGAGATCCAGGCGAGACGACTTGGACCTCCGTGGCGCTGGATCTCCTTTTGCGGCTGCGGCCACTGGTGAGAGGAGCGTCCCTTGTGACGCCCGAAGATGAAGCCTGGGGATTGGAGATTTGCCCGGGGCTGGCCTGGGGCGTTGATCGTGCTCTGGAGGAAGGCGTCCACGGCGGAGTTGACCCTCTGCTGCTCGTTTTCAGACTCAGACATGATGATGGACTGAATGAAGCTTTTTGCTCTGGAGATGCTGGATGAATGCGTGATGCTGACACAAGGTGAGTGATGACTGCACAAGTGTGATTTAAGCTGTGGTGATGGGGGCTTTATATAGTACCAGGAGAAGGGCATTTATGATGTCATAACTGATGTCATTTATGATGAGTAGTTAGTTAGGATACCTACACCACCACCCTTTGTCAGAAACCTCAAAAAACGAGGGGGCGTGTTTAGGACACCTACGTCATCAAAGGGGCGTGGCTTCTTTTTGTACAAAGTCCAAATTTCAGGTGGGCGAATATGGGATACTTACTCATTTGCCTGTGTTTACCCCCTTTTGTACAAAATTGGTAAATTCAGCTGCTCCTATAGGACACTTCCTCTTTTTACACATATCAGTATAGACCAGTTTGTAGGCTTTTGCAATGTTTTTTCACGACTTAATTTCCAGCGTAGCAACAGGGCACAGCAGCCCCGTGAGGCAACGCGCTTCCTGTATTGTGCATCCATCAGTCACGACAGAGTCTGGAACCCACAAATTGATTAAATGACGAAATTCAAACTGTTAGGGTTAGGGGGGCATTGTAACAAACTGCTATCATTTATCAGTTAGACCAGTTTGGGTGATGTTGAAATGGCCGTCACGATTTAATTTTCAGCGTAGCATTTTTGATCACGACCAAATACAATTTGGTCATTTTAGGAACTGAAACTACTATTTGTTAACACCGGCGAACATTTTCACTGCCTACAGATTCCTCTGCTCGCTCAAGTGTTTCTCTATCTCAGCCCCACCACCAACGACAGATTCCACTGCTTGTTGATGTTTTTTCTAACTCACCCATAGAGGCCCCGGCTCCCCCCTCCCACCCCCATGTCTTATTGCTTTATTAGGCCGGCCTGTAGGATATAAAGCCTACCAAGGCTGTCTGCACAATCACCCCAGTTTTAATAAACTTGTTTGTTTTTTTGACCGTCAGGTGGGCGTTCCCGGCAGCACGTAACACTCCTTGAAAGCTATGAATAGCTACTGCTAAAAACGATGAGTGTAACAGCGATGTGTGCATAATGTCTTGCGAGTGAGCGCACAGTTTTTTCACCCCATCCCCCCACATATCCTTTGCGTGTCTGTCAAGAGATAAGCATCCAGCGTCAGGTGAGGATCTGAGTCAGGGTGCCACCGGCCTATAGCCTATATTTTTTTTTATTTTTTTTTTTGTCCAGCATTCAAATATTCCATAATTGCATGCTGTGCAGGCTATCTTAGCTAGTATAGCCTATCTTATACTAATGTATACAACAAATATGCTTGATGTATTGATAAAAGTTAGACAGAGCAAAGCATTCTGGGTATTCCCAGGCTATTCTGTAGATTTCATCCGGGCAACACACACACATGTCACACAGAGTTCTTTAAAATACCAGCAATTAAAATGGTTCCACTGTTAAAAAGGTGAGACAATGACAAATAGGGAAGTTTGAATGGTTTAATAATTAAAAGTGTACCCAGGTCAATACAAAGAATAAACAATCAATTCCTAAAAGTCCAGATAAAATCTAATCAAAAATGTCAGAGGAGGAGAAGGCTCTGGTGGGGTGGGTCCAATGTCCTATTCCCTGGCGTCCCGTCACAGCACTCTGTCACAGCACTCTGGCCCGGCCCTTGGTTGGCTGTAGAGCTGCTTCCCGTCCGTGGCGACTCGTCCGGCTGCGTCTGGTCAGGCTGTGAAAGAATAAATGATGCCCTCAGTCTGGATTTGTGTAGGGGTTAGCTCACACACACACAAGGCTTGGGTTCAGCTGATCACGTTCCTTTACTTAGCTGATCAAGCGCGTTGAACCAAGGCTTTCCGCCTCCGCGTCTCGTCTGCCGCTGTGTGTGGTCCAGGTCTGGTTCACCCACGTCGGTCCGTTCCAGCCACTCCTGCCTCGATCGATTTGCTCTGTCTGTGTCGCCTCGCTCCTCTGTTGTTCTCTCTCTCCTGTACACCTGTCTCAAATCATTTAAAAGCACATCTCCAAACACCTTGTCAGCCAATCCAAATGTTTGAGGCTGTAACGGGGTGTGGTCAAGTTCATGTTCACAGCTGTTCCCGTTTAATGATCCATCAAGTCAATCATGCAATTGACACACCAAACTCATGCAATAGTCAAATGAGAATGCATGACTAAAACCACACAGCACACAATAAAAAGCAAACAAATATCATTGATAAATACTGAACCATGCTGGAGAATGATAAAAGCCACACAATAAAATAAAAGGCATAAAATATAAGGATCATAGAACAAGGGATGTACCACTGTGACATTTCCCCCCACCTTTAACAATGGTCGTCCCGACCATTTACTGATACCTGGCCGGGGGCAACCCAAGGTTAGTTCGCTGTGAGCGACGTACAGCAGAGTGCTCAGGCTCCATGAGGGCTACAGGTCCTTGTGGAGGCTCAGGTGGTTCGGCCTGGGCCATTGTCTGTGCTGCTGGCCGCTGGATAGAGCTTGTGATCAGTCCAGGAAGCCACCAAGTGGGAGGGGGCAACTGGTTTGGCTGGTCCGTGACAGGGGGTTCTAGACCTTCCGTCTGCTCTCTGCTTTCCTGTAACACATTTAATGGGCACGGTCGGAGGTTATTACGATGTACTGTGCGTGTTGGTGCTTCCTTACCCTCTGGCCGAAGGACATAAACTGGGTGTCCCTCTCGCAGCTGGGAGACCACCACAAAGGGTTCCGGTGTCCACCTCGGAGTCAACTTCCCTCTGGCCCTCCTCCGGAAGTTGCGAATAAGCACCCGCTCCCCTGGAAGCAGAGCTGCCACTTTAGCTCGTTTGTTGTAACGGGCCTGGTCTCGTTCTTGTCTGTGCTGGGACTGGACCTTTGCTGTCTGGTATGCATAACTCAGGGCCTTTTGGTGCTGCTTTACCCAGCCTTGTAGGGTGTGGGACTCTACCGTAGGGCTCAGGCCAGTTGTCCAGTCCACCGGTAGTCTGGCATGCCTCCCAAACACCACGTAGTGTGGAGTCATCCCCGTCGTGCCGTGAGTGGTGTTGTTGTAGGCCTGGAGGAGGGCCGGCAGCTGGTTTGGCCATTGCGCCTGCTCAATCTCTGTCAGGGAGCCCAGCAGCCTCAGAAGGGTTTGGTTGAACCTCTCACAGGCCCCGTTTCCCTGCGGGTGATAGGCGGTCGTGCGGCTCTTTTGACAGCCGTAGAGCTGGCAAAGCTCACTCATCAGTGATGATTCGAAGGCAGCCCCCCGGTCTGTCAGAATACGCTCGGGGCAGCCAAATGTCTGGATGAGACTGCTATACAGGGCTCGGGCCGTCGTATTCGCCGACTGGTCCCTGGTAGGTACTGCAAGAGCATACTTCGAAAATAAGTCAGTCATCACCAATATGTAAGGGTGCCGGTCATCTGGGCGTCCCAGAGAGAGGTAGTCCACTCCAACAACTTCAAATGGATATGAGGTAGATATGGGTAATAAAGGGGCTCTCACCTCCGGTCCGGCCTTGGCACACACGCACTGTAAGCAGGCTTCAGTCCAATCCTTTATATCCTGGGTCATCCGGGGCCAGTAACAGCGCTGTCGCAGGGCTGCCAGAGTTCTTTCGCCACTAGGATGTCCCATCCCCTCATGGTACGTCCTCCACACACCCTTGGCTTCCTGCTTGGGGACAACCACCTGGAATGCCTCGAGCCCAGTGCCTGTCTCACCACACAATCTCCCCAGTACACCATTTTGCAGTACAATATGTTCCCATTCTCTCAGCAGTTGTTTCATGTAAGATGAAGAATCACATACCTCAGGCCGAGGTAGTTGCTGTTCCTTCCACCGGCGTATCTGGGAAAGCTCTGGGTCTCTGCTCTGGCGTTCCTCCCACGTTCCCTCTCCTTCGGCCATGACCCAGTCAGCATGCACAGGCACATTTTCCCCTTTCCGCTCCGGCAACCTGGACAAAGCGTCAGCATTCTTGTTTTGTTTACCTGGGCGGTATTTGATGGTGTACTGGAAGTTTGCCAGTTGGGCTGCCCATCGTTGTTCCACTGCTCCAAGCCGTGCCGTGTCAAGGTGCACCAAAGGATTATTGTCTGTGAATATAGTGAACTCTGCCCCATAGAGATAGTTTTTAAACTTCAAGGTGACTGCCCAGTGCAGGGCCAGCAGTTCCAGCTTAAAGGAGCTGTAGTTCTGGTCGTTGCGTTCTGCTGGGTCTAGGCTGCGGCTGGCGTAAGCGATCACTCGCTCTTTGTCTCCTTGTACTTGAGCCAACACTGCTCCCAGGCCATCAAAACTGGCATCTGTATACAGCCTGAAAGGTAGAGAAAAATCAGCGTATGCCAGGACAGGTGCATTCAACAGGGCTGTCTTTAAAGTATCAAAAGCTTGCTGGCACTCGGGGGACCAGCAAATGAGAGTAGTCTTTCTTTCTGAGGTAGCGGTTAGGGATGGGCATTTCTAGCAAAAACACTATTCGAAATTCGCTGGCCAAATTCGAAATTCGAAAATAAAAATAAAAATGTAAAAAAAAAAAATTTTTTTTTTTTTTTTTGAGTGAAATGTTGCATTGTCTCCCCTGATTCTAAGTCTACGGCTTTATTAATTAATATAAAAAGCTTCTGCTGTGGATTTTTAGCTCAAACAAGCATTGCACCACTGAAGTAAAGAACATGTTACATGACATTGACATTTTCGAAAATAAAAAACAGTTTTGACAATCATGAGTGGTTCATTAAATATTTAGTAGGCTCAGGTCTGAGTGCCAAAGCGGTGCCAAAGTCACCCCCTCTCCCTCTTCATGGGATTTCATCCGCCATTCATTTTTCCATAAACCTTGCTTAAAATGCTTATAAAAATTGTTTTACTTGCTCAAACCAAGCGATTTGACTATACTTAGAATCAGGGGAGACAATGCAACATTTCACTCAAAAAAAAAAAAAAAAATGTTTTTTTTTTTTTTCGAATTTCGAATTTCAATAATAAAAGTCGACCTTGATAATAACAACGATTATTCGAAAATTCGAAATTCGATGCCCATCCCTAGTAGCGGTGCCATGTGTCAATGCATTCAATGGTCTTGCGATCTTAGAAAAGTCATTTATGAAACGGCGGTAATAGCCAGCAAAGCCAAGAAAAGATTTTACCTGCTTCACTGTCTGAGGCACTGGCCAGTCCCTTACCGCCGCAGTCTTGGCTGGATCTGTAGCCACCCCTTTTTCACTGATGACATGTCCCAGATATGTTACTTCTCGCTGGAACAGGTGGCACTTTTTAGGCTGCAACTTCAGTCCATGATGATGGAGGCGCTGGAACACCTCTTCCAAGTGGCGCACATGACTGTCAAAATCAAGGGAAAACACCACCACATCATCCAGATAAATCAACAGTGTGTCATTTACCAGGTTTCCCAAGCAGCGCTGCATCAGCCTTTGAAACGTGGCGGGGGCGTTGCACAAGCCGAATGGCATCCGTTCAAATTCGTACAAGCCGAAAGGTGTTGTAAAGGCCGTCTTCTCTCTGTCAGATGGCTCCATTTCTACCTGCCAATAGCCGCTAGCCAAATCCAGTGTGGAGTACCATTTAGCAGCTTTGAGTCCAGTCAATGACTCCTCAATGCGGGGTAGGGGGTAGGCGTCCTTATGGGTGAGCGCGTTCAACTTCCTGTAGTCGACGCAAAACCTCCAGCTCCCATCTTTCTTCTTAACAAGCACAATGGGAGCTGCCCAAGGGCTTGCACTGTCCCTCACCACCCCACTGTCCAGCATGTTCTGCAGCAAAGTTTGTAGTTCTGCATACAGACTTGGCGGGACAGGTCGGTACCTTTCACGACTTGGGGGAGCCGAACCAGTTGGTATCTGGTGCTTCACAACACCAGTACAGCCGAAGTCTTCATCGTGGCTGGAAAACACCTTTGTCCACCTCTGTAGCAGGTTGATCATCTCCCCCTCTTGTTCTGAAGTCAGCCCGTCTCCCTGCAAGGACAACACAGGATGTGGATCAACACCACTGCCTCCCTCTGTGACTCCCACCCGCCTTACCGCTACCTCCACAACGTCTGGTGCCACGCTCTGGAGGATCAGCTCTTGTTCTCCCTTTATGTCGGCCATGGCCACCTCAGTTACTTGGGCCAATGGCTGGCGCTGAGGGACCTCCACTGGGTAGGGGTTGGGGTTACAGACCTTGCAAGGCACTCTTCCTCCATGTAGCCTGGCCAGGGTCTGCCCCACACACCACTCTGCGTCGCTGTCAGGGAGAGGCTCTATAATCACATTACAAGATGGATTAGCTGCACCTTCAGATACCTGTGTCCACAGAATCATCTCCGATTCAGGTGGAATGATGACTGGTTGTTGTCGTGGTAATTTGGCTATGCCCTCATAAGGTGGGAGAGGACCTCTGGTGGTGACCCGCTGGCATTCAGCAAATGCTTGAGCCCAGAGCTGTCCTGCGGTGGTCTTGAATGCTGACAGCCCTGGGTGATGTCCCTGAGTGAGACCAGTCCATACAGGTTTAATAATGTTCATGCCCAGTATTCCCTTATCCGGTCCCAAGCATTCGTCATTAACAATTATCACTCCTTTGCCAGGAACATGAACACTTCCTACCATACAGTCAACCAGAGTGTAACCCACGTAGGGGATTTCCAGGCCATTAGCAGCACGCAGAGTCAGCCAGGGGACAGCATCGGCACTGGTTACGCCGGTTCCTTCTAGGTACTTCCTGAACAAGCTTCGGCTCAGCAACGTGACTTGCGATCCTGTATCAAGCACAAAAGGTATAGAACATCCATTCATTTTAACAACAACATCAGGGCACTCACCAATCAAGGCCGACTGGTGCTGTGGTTTGGGCTCTTTGTCTTTGTTGACTGCCCCCACCGCTCTGCCCTCAGCCGTAGGGGAAGTCAAAAATCCTGTGGCCTTGATGTCCGCCGGGGGCACCAGCGTTGAACATGGCCGGCTGCACCACAACTCTGGCAGATGGGTCTGCCCTGTGCATCCCACTGGTAATTTGGTGCCCTGATGCCTGGTTGCTGTCGTCTCCCCTGAGGGGTGCGTGCTGCGGCCGTATGATTGTCCATTGGTGGATTTCTAGGG
The DNA here is from genome assembly GCF_964638095.1 of Poromitra crassiceps. Lineage (NCBI taxonomy): Eukaryota > Metazoa > Chordata > Actinopteri > Beryciformes > Melamphaidae > Poromitra > Poromitra crassiceps. Next base: position 46,027,744 of record NC_139624.1, read on the forward strand.
GTTGGAAATGCTTCCAGACTGGACAGTTGAGTCTTCATTTCCTCCATTAAATTAGCCGACAGGGCTTTCATCTGTTCCCTGATTTCCTTCCTCATTTCTCCCATCAGCTCCTGCTGAAGTTCGGCCTGTATCTGGCCCTTTATTTGTTCCAGGTTTACTGCCGTGTTCCGTGGGGCTGGAACAGCAACCCTCTGAGACAAGATGGCGTCATCCCCATCTTGCAGCTCCTGTTCTAGGGCCCGCGCTTCTCTGCAGGTGGCGGCAAAAGTTGTGCGCTCGTTCCGCCGCATCTGCCGAAACAATTCTTGCTTTATGGGTCCTGCTTGTAGTCCAGTAATCAGCTGGTGGAGCAGCAGCTCATCACGGTCTTCAGTCCCATCTCCATCTTGCTCTTGCCATCTGAAAAACAGCTCCCGCAATCTGAGTATAAAAGCACTCACACTTTCATCTGCCCGTTGTTTACAATTATGAAAACTACCACGTAGTTGTGCTTTGGTGGCTGGTTTGGCATATAGTGTTTGTAAAATGTCCAGTACTTGCTGTCCAGTTTTCTTTTCATCTGGGCTGACCAGCTGTAGCTCACGCTTAGCTTCTCCCTCTAGGGCTCCCAACACAAAATCAGCTTGTTGCTGTTCATTCAGTCCTTGTGCCCTCAGCATGGCCTCCACCTGAGCCCTCCATTCTACAAATTTAGCTTTTTCACCATCAAATTTAGGAATCCAAGCAGCCCCCATAAACCATGGCATGACAAACTGTGCCGCTACAGGCGTGTTAGGACTACTCCCGTCAACACTCATTTTTTTAACAGTGGAGCTGGTATCCTGCCGACTAACGCCAAAATAGATGTCACACAGAGTTCTTTAAAATACCAGCAATTAAAATGGTTCCACTGTTAAAAAGGTGAGACAATGACAAATAGGGAAGTTTGAATGGTTTAATAATTAAAAGTGTACCCAGGTCAATACAAATAATAAACAATCAATTCCTAAAAGTCCAGATAAAATCTAATCAAAAATGTCAGAGGAGGAGAAGGCTCTGCTGGGGTGGGTCCAATGTCCTATTCCCTGGCGTCCCGTCACAGCACTCTGTCACAGCACTCTGGCCCGGCCCTTGGTTGGCTGTAGAGCTGCTTCCCGTCCGTGGCGACTCGTCCGGCTGCGTCTGGTCAGGCTGTGAAAGAATAAATGATGCCCTCAGTCTGGATTTGTGTAGGGGTTAGCTCACACACACACAAGGCTTGGGTTCAGCTGATCACGTTCCTTTACTTAGCTGATCAAGCGCGTTGAACCAAGCCTTTCCGCCTCCGCGTCTCGTCTGGCGCTGTGTGTGGTCCAGGTCTGGTTCACCCACGTCGGTCCGTTCCAGCCACTCCTGCCTCGATCGATTTGCTCTGTCTGTGTCGCCTCGCTCCTCTGTTGTTCTCTCTCTCCTGTACACTTGTCTCAAATCATTTAAAAGCACATCTCCAAACACCTTGTCAGCCAATCCAAATGTTTGAGGCTGTAAGGGGGTGTGGTCAAGTTCATGTTCACAGCTGTTCCCGTTTAATGATCCATCAAGTCAATCATGCAATTGACACACCAAACTCATGCAATAGTCAAATGAGAATGCATGACTAAAACCACACAGCACACAATAAAAAGCAAACAAATATCATTGATAAATACTGAACCATGCTGGAGAATGATAAAAGCCACACAATAAAATAAAAGGCATAAAATATAAGGATCATAGAACAAGGGATGTACCACTGTGACACACACACACACACACACACACACACACACACACACATACACATTCACAGCCAGCCACAAACATAGCGCGTGTTAGATTGTGCGCTAGTTTTCCCAGCCAAACATGACACATTGAAACATTCCAGTTTCTCCAGCTCAGATCACATCCCAGATCATCTGTGATATATGTTTTTCCCCATGTTTTTCCCACTCCGGATCCAATTGTGATGTGACATCATCATGATGATTTTGATATTGTTTGAAGATTGCGTATCGCCATTCAAGCTTTGAATTAAATTTAAACAATACAGATTGAGGTGGATTGAATAGCTACAGACATTGAATAGCTACAGACTGTTTTCAATTGAATTGAAAACGATGCCATCTGACCGTCTCTCAAACAAGAGCAGAGTTTCCCAGCATGCACTAGTGTGTTTCAACACTGTGTTTTTTGGAGATTAGTGACGTGACAGTTAGTTACGCAATATTAGTTATCTTGCAATGCTATGTGATGACTACTAGAGTTTGTACCAGCGTGAACGACATTGCTTTACATTGTAAAATGTTGGCACCATAGGTGACATGGAGGTTTAGTTTAATGACACCCTCGGGGTTCCGCTTGAGTTAACATGTTCTAAATGCAGTTCTGTTTCTGAATTGCTACAATCCTATGTAGTACTCCACACAGTATTGGTTATTATATAATAATATATAATAATATAATAATAATCTTTGTAATACAATTGCTATAAAATTAAAATGTATATCACACTTATAATATGTCAACAATAATAGCACCAGTCTAAATAACATAACTTAATTCAACTTTGCCTCTCCTCTCTTCTTGCTTAACATACACAAATAGTGTAGTAGCCATACCGTACCGCACTGCAGCTGCTACCATTACGTATGTCTAATGTTTAATTGTATGTCTCATAAGATACATGGTATTTGCACCTGTATGTCAAATACGTCGAATTTAAAATGTTTAAGCACGTCTAATGTATGCACATGACATGTGCACCTATGTGCAGTGAATATGCCACTGTCTCGGACTTGTCTTATCACTATACTGCCTTATTGCTTATTGTTGCTTATTGTTGCTTATTGCTTATTGCTTATTGCTTATTGCTTATTGTTTTTGCACTCATGCCTTGCTATATTTGTACTATGTTGTAAACGGAGTCCACAGCACAAGAATTTCACACGTGATACTTGTACCATGGAGTGACAATAAAAATCTTTTGTTATTGTACATTGCATACTTGCAATCTTTCATACCTGCAATCTTGCATACTTACAAGTGGGTTGTTTTTAATGGCATGTGATTTGCGGTACTAATTACACAGTGTGTAATTTCAGGTCATGCAAGTATGTCATACATACATACAAGCCTACATATCAGTTGGCTGTGTCAATGATTTTCTGTTTTTTAATACCTCATGATGCGTCATCATTGTTTTTGTCAGGCTTAGAAACAATGTTTAAACAGTAAACAGTTTATGACAAGTGCTGTCAGCATGTTATGCTGCACAAGACGTGTTATGGTACATAAATAATGTGTAATAGCAATGTGTGATGATCACAAGTATTGTGATAAATATTGTGGTAAATTAAATTGGTTAAGCAAAGCAAGTAATGCTTTTGCAATGTAGTTTGTAAGACGAGATTCATAACTATTAGTTATATGTATTTTCTGAGATTTGCTTATATTAACTATGTATTAACTATAAAGTATAGATGATTGTTTTGCCCACCTTATCAAAACAAATGTACAGCATGTTAAAGTTTTAAATAAACACAGCTGATCAGTTTTCAGCTGATGAGTTTGAATCCAACAGGTCTTAATGTCAATTAATTGTGCTTTAATGTGTTTTTGAAACACACACCCATACATAAAATCTCAAGTGAGATTTATGAGAAAGAAAAAAGAGTCAAGAGTGTTGGCCCCCTCTCATATACGTAACTGTCTATAACTGTACATATATTCCTTTCACACACACTTTTCAAAATAGACACTCTTTCATATTGTGATTCATAGTGATTCTTGTTTGTTTTATGTGATTCCGGTTTTTAAGCAAACCGGATCCAGTTTCCTTGTATGTGTACATCGTGTACAAGGTACATCCTGTACAAGGTACATACTTCATTGGACTCAATGATTCACAGATGTATCAAACAAATGTATGTTATACTGATACAAATGACGAAATTACCACAAATTCAACATGTAATGCAATTTTCTCAATAATTTTGGTCAAAACATTTGGTGTGCCACAGAACAGTCCTTGTAATGAGGACCTTGTTATCACATAGCCAGACTTGGCACATTTGGGGTGCCTCAGATCAGTCCTTGTAATGAGGACCTTGTTATCACTGGTGTATAGCCAGACTTGGCACATTGGATGTGACCCAGATCAGACATTGTAATGAGGACTATATTTTTTGATCAAAAAATAATACAGACAATATATATATAGTAAAGCGACTAATGTTATTTAGACTGGTGCTATTATTGTTGACATATTATAAGTGTGATATACATTTTAATTTTATAGCAATTGTATTACAAAGATTATTATTATATTATTATATATTATTATATAATAACCAATACTGTGTGGAGTACTACATAGGATTGTAGCAATTCAGAAACAGAACTGCATTTAGAACATGTTAACTCAAGCGGAACCCTGAGGGTGTCATTAAACTAAACCTCCATGTCACCTATGGTGCCAACATTTTACAATGTAAAGCAATGTAGTTCACGCTGGTACAAACTCTAGTAGTCATCACATAGCATTGCAAGATAACTAATATTGCGTAACTAACTGTCACGTCACTAATCTCCAAAAAACACAGTGTTGAAACACACTAGTGCATGCTGGGAAACTCTGCTCTCGTTTGAGAGACGGTCAGATGGCATCGTTTTCAATTCAATTGAAAACAGTCTGTAGCTATTCAATGTCTGTAGCTATTCAATCCACCTCAATCTGTATTGTTTAAATTTAATTCAAAGCTTGAATGGCGATACGCAATCTTCAAACAATATCAAAATCATCATGATGATGTCACATCACAATTGGATCCGGAGTGGGAAAAACATGGGGAGCCGGGGCCTCTATGGGTGAGTTAGAAAAAACATCAACAAGCAGTGGAATCTGTCGTTGGTGGTGGGGCTGAGATAGAGAAACACTTGAGCGAGCAGAGGAATCTGTAGGCAGTGAAAATGTTCGCCGGTGTTAACAAATAGTAGTTTCAGTTCCTAAAATGACCAAATTGTATTTGGTCGTGATCAAAAATGCTACGCTGAAAATTAAATCGTGACGGCCATTTCAACATCACCCAAACTGGTCTAACTGATAAATGATATCAGTTTGTTACAATGCCCCCCTAACCCTAACAGTTTGAATTTCGTCATTTAATCAATTTGTGGGTTCCAGACGCAATACAGGAAGCGCGTCGCCTCACGGGGCTGCTGTGCCCTGTTGCTACGCTGGAAATTAAGTCGTGAAAAAACATTGCAAAAGCCTACAAACTGGTCTATACTGATATGTGTAAAAAGAGGAAGTGTCCTATAGGAGCAGCTGAATTTACCCATTTCGTACAAAAGGGGGTAAACACAGGCAAATGAGGAAGTATCCCATATTCACCCACCTGAAATTTGGACTTTGTACAAAAAGAAGCCATGCCCCTTTGATGACGTAGGTGTCCTAAACACGCCCCCTCGTTTTTTGAGGTTTCTGACAAAGGGTGGTGGTGTAGGTATCCTAACTAACTACTATGATGTCATAACTGATGTCATTTGGGAGAAGGGCATTTATGATGTCATAACTGATGTCATTTGGGCAACTGACGTCACACTGCAAAGGTGACGTCATAGAGAAGGTGACGTCGGAGATGGTGACGTCATTTAGTGACGTCATTTGGGCTGAGGGGTATGACAGCATGGGGTGCTCTATCAATGCCTTATTTGGTCTTCCATGATTGAAATTCAGTCTAAGACTACACTTATTGGTAGCTTATAAGACATTTATAAGCACTTTATAACCACCTTTACTAGCTGGTTTTGTTACTTCATTAAGCTTAATAAATAGTGTATTACCTTATTAGCAGTTAACTATGCATTTATTGAAACAGTTAACTATGCTTTTTGCAGGTACCGGATCTAAAGCGAGAACAGTGCCTTATTAAGGTTAATAAATCCTTTATTATGCACTTATTATGCTTTGTGTAGGTACCAGATCTAAAGCGAGAACAGTGCCTTATTAAGGTTAATAAATCCTTTATTATGCAATTATTATGCTGCCTCAATGGAGCCAGATGTCTGAATGGCCAAACGGCCAGGGGAATGATTCTGAGAGATGTGTGTTTACTTTCACTCAGGGTGTTGTGTCTCTAAGAGGGTCAGAATTGCATTATGGGACAAAAATGCAAATTAAGCCTCCCAGAGCCTTCTAAACAGCCAATAAGAGGTTTTTCTTGAATAACTCTGGAATGGACGCTCGGACCTTTCTGAAATTTCCATCGCTTATCCAGGAAGTGAGCATGGGCTTTCGAACGAAACCGTCCATGATATTATGCTTTTTGTAGGTACCGGATCTAAAGCGAGAACAGTGCCTTATTAAGGTTAATACATCTTTTATTGTGCACTTATTAACAGTTAACTATGGTTTTCACAGCTCCCCTAGTGGGAAGGAGCACTATTGGTCAATGTTGATAAAATGTGAATACAAATTACAATGTTTTAGCAGGGAAGGACAAAAACACGCTTTAAGACAGCTCTTTAAAACTTTTTTTACTTTCCAAGTAGTGCCAGTGTTAAAAAAAAACTGAGGTAGGTTTCTTTTTATATAAAATAAAAACAAAACAGTGTCTCTTGATATGTAGCCTTTACAATCTAGCATTTACAACAACACAATTGTATCAAAATGGCTGTTTAAAACCTTTCCAAATAGTGCAAAATTGTACCAAAAACTGAGGTAGGTAAAGAAAACCAAAAACAACAATAATAAAAAATGTAATGATGTCTTACAACATGTAGCATTTACAATCTAGCATTGTAACAAAGTTTGTAACGAGCGAAATAGGGCCATCGGAGGAATGGCGGCTTGGGGTAAAGGTGAGTGAATTCTACATTCAGTTATTGATAATTGCACATGCTGTATCAGACAGAATAATAATGTAAATGATAGATTGTACATGCTACATGTTGAAAGCACAATTTTATTTTATATTATATTTTTTTTAAACTTACCTCACTTTTTGTTATGATGCTAGATTGTAAATGCCGCATGTTGAAAGACATAATTTTATTTTGTATTGTTTTTTTGTTTTTTTGTTTGTTTTTTACCTACCTCCGTTTTTGGTACAATTTTGCACTATTTGGAGAGGTTTTACAGCCATTTTGATACAATTGCACTGTTGTAAATGCTAGATTGTAAAGGCTACATATCGAAAGACACTTGTTTTTATTTTAAATAAAAAGAAACCTACCACCATTTTTTTGTACACTTTTGCAGTACTTGGAAAGTAAAAAAAGTTTTAAAGAGCCATCTTAAAGTGTGTTTTTGTCGTTTGTCAGTTAACTGTTAATAAATGCATAATAAATTGATTTGGTAACACTTTATAATAACTATACACTATAAAGCATTAATAACGCATTAGTAAATACCTAATTCCTTAATAAGGCACTGTTCTCGCTTTAGAACCAGTACCTACAAAAAGCATAATAAGTGCATAATAAAGTATTTATTAACCTTAATAAGGCACTGTTCTCACTTTAGATCCGGTACCTACAAAAAGCATAAGTGCATAATAAAGGATTTATTAACCTTAATAAGGCACTGTTCTCGCTTTAGATCCAATACCTGCAAAAAGCATAGTTAACTGTTAATAAGTGCATAGTTAACTGCTAATAAGGTAATAACAAACTATTTATTAAGCTTAATGAAGTAACAAAACCAGCTAGTAAAGGTGGTTATAAAGTGCTTATAAATGTCTTATAAGCTACCAATAAATATGTTTATAATGCAATTATTAACACTTATATAGTATTATTAACATAATTAGTGTTAATAAGCATCTTATAAGAGCCGTATTACCTATTAATTAACGCTTATTAATAGAACCTTAATATAAAGCGTTACCTAATGATTTTATTTAAATTTTTGGATGAACTTATCCTTTAATTAAGCTCTATTATGCAACTTTTTGGTTTGAGGGCACTGGGTGCATTTTTAGTCCCGCCCCCCTCAAGTTCCCTCCCCGACACTTGTCACTTATCTTGATGATCTTATCTGTCTGTGTTAAAGTAGAAATTCACTAACCTTGCTTGCAAGATGGATAACCTCGCGAGATCAAAAGAGATTCTCTCGACGTAATCCATCTTGTCATGCACAGGCAGTTAAGATGATTGGCTTAGAAACCCGAACCATGGCCGGCTCGACGAATCAGCGGCAGGCTTAGGCTCGTCTGGGCAAGTAGTGGGTACATGGTCTTTGTAGTTATATTCACTCATCAACATGGCTGCCGCCGCGGAAGTGACAGGCAGTCTGAATGAAATTGAATGTAACGTTCCCAATTCTATGTATTAAATTCTAAAAAACGACCCTCAACATTTGGGAAGGCTAAGCCACACAACTAGTTCGTTATAATCGAACGTCATGCTTCGAAGGCGACTTTATGACGATGAGGACGGTGAGGACTCAATCAATGATAGACTACCACGGAGATCAGGCACCTTCCTCCGGTCGCAAACGTGACGTCAGAGGCATGGCGATCTGATTGGTTGAAGTTAACACGCACCAGCAGTGATAGACAGATGGGTCATCCAATCACCTGCCAAGTAGATTGGAAAAAGTGCCCGCCTCCGTCAGCGCGTTGGATTACTGCATTGCCAGATGGACTGGTTTAGTGAAACGTAATTGTGAAGCTAAACCGTCCATCTGGCAGCGTCAGGTTAGAAATTCACAAGTTCAGCATACTACCTCCCCCCCATCTTTGTTGTTGTAGGCTAAACCATTGAAAAGATAATTTCCAACATGAGCGAGGTAGCCATTTTGGATTTGGGGCTCTCAAAAAGTTAGCCCACATTTTCGCGAGGGGCATGTAGGCTAAATGTCATGTCACACACACATTGACTGTCAGGAGACAGTCAGAGATTGACTGTCTCCTAACTCGTGCACTTGAGTCCTCCATATCTGTGTACCAGTTTTGTGACTATACATTTATTTTTGAACCTTCATAGATGACAAATATCCACTGAGAAATGAACCTCTGCACTCCACGGTCACAGAATTGCCTCTCATATCAAAACTCATTGAATTCTCCACAGACGCTGAAAGAGTTCATCCGTATCGAAGTGGATGTTTACATCGTTGCTTGCGATGGTGAGTTTTATCTGCATCCTGGAATCAGCACTGATGACACTAACAACTAGAAACCATCTTGCGATGGATCACACCAGCCGTGACACCCACGAATTAAAACGAATTTGGGCCAGGGGCGTAAAGTGGGAGGGCCAAAGGGAGGATGGGGGGCTACTTCCGGCCCGTCCCTTGCTCGGACCAGACCCATCTTTGAACTCAGCCTTCATGTGAGCTCAACTACCCACCTGTAAATGTTTGTGACTGCCAGTGTTGGGGGTAACACGTTACTGTAATCAAATTACATTTGTCGGTAACGAGTAGTGTAACACATTACGGATCCTAAATTCAGTAATCACATTACAGTTACTAAATCAAACAATTATGTTGTTACTTGTTACTTGCATTACATAAGTACCTTGACTATCTGTTGGATCAGGATGTGGAATCTGCAGGATTATCGACAACAACATCGACACAACAGCTGACTGGAAAAAGCTGCTAGGTGCTAGAATGGATGGGCTGGAGAGATGGGGAAGTGACGATTGGTTGGGTTTAGGCCAATCAGAGGCAGAGTCCAGCTGCACCAAGCACCACCAGCTCGAGACGTTCGTGGATGGGACAAAAATGGCAGAGCTGTTTACAACAACTACAACTTTGAACATTTGTTGCGCGAAAGGACAGGAATGTGACAATAGTGCAAACTGTGGCCAGACCAGAAACATCCACTGCTGTGAACACGACATCAAATCTCTCCAGACCCAAGCTGAGGTAGACCCCAAGGAAGCAGCCAAAGCTTGATTTTCAACAGCAGCGATAAACAGGCTTGTTGCATCGTACATACTAGGACATGTTGCCTGTTTAACTGTCAATTATGTGAACAATGCATCTCAGGCGATGCTGCGGAATGCAGAGTAACGCAAAAGTAATGTAACTAGTAGTGTAACAAATTACTTTCTACAGGGAGTAATTAAGTAAAGTAAGGCATTACTTTTTTAAGTAACAAGTAATTTGTAATACAATACATTACTTTTTTGAGTAACGACCCCAACACTGGTGACTGCATCTTGCACGGTTGTAACACTATCGTGTTCACCAAATCCGTCGAGACAGACAAACCTGGCAAAGTACTCAAAGCCACGTCTGTGGTAGTTCCCGCTAGAATAGGTATCTCCAGGGCCACATTTTGGCATCACACACACACACACACACACACACACACACACAGTGAAAATGATACCAGCCACACGCTGTCGCGGCTGGGAACAAAGCATAAACGCTGCTTATGCCTATCCATGTGTCTGCAGTGTACATCCTGGAAAAACTCCACAGCTGCATGTTCTTTGACGATGAGATCCAGACCTCCATGTTCTTCCCAACGCTGCATGATGCCGTGCTGCACGTGCTTCAAAAACACAAAGGCCGAAGTCGTTTGGTGAGTTAACACTAAATGTTGGTTAGTCATTCTCTCTGAACAGGTGTTCTGCCAATCCATGCTACCTCTCTATCCATGCTACCTACAGTTAGCAGTTCTGTACATGCATATGCATACGAAGAACCCACAAGCTTGGGTTCCGGTTCGACCACGTCCATAAATTTATGCAACCTTGCTGTCGGGCATCTTAAAAATATTTTTTTCAGTGTGCCTTTTGACCTGTAAGCATACATATTCGCATATACACTGGCTTTGCTGCAGAATGTAAAAAAATAGCCGATAATGGCATGCAGTGTGTGTTATCGTATTCACCTATTTCACTTAATTCCCACCCAATTCATCCATTTTGTGTCTAAAAGGCAGAAACACAGGTACCAGCAAGACATTAATGAGGGTTTCCAACTTCCAATCCATTTAGGTGTTTCAGCCCTAATTACCGGTAATGTCTTGTTTGCACCTGTGTTACTTCCTGCCTTTTAGACACAAAATGGGTGAATTGGGTGGGAAATGAAATACCGGTAGGCTAATTGCTATCCAGACTGCCGTTCTCGGTCGACATTACTGTCTATCAGTGGCTGTAGCGTGTTTAGTTTTTAAGTTATACGTTTTAACGGTTCTAAAGCTTTTAAACCACTGTTTTTATATAACTAGTGGGTTTTATTTCTCCACGTAAAATTTTAATGTATAGAATTGGCACATACTGTCTTTGGAGTAACAATAATAAAATGCAGGTAGGTATACTGTAACATTAAGTATACTGTAAGCTACATGGTGTGAGTAGCATACTGTTACAGTATCCTGTAAGCCAGTGGTTCTCAAATGGGGGTCCGCGGACCCCCAGGGGTCCGTGGCACTTTGCCAGCGAAAGGTTTTCAGGTAATTTTTTTTTTTTTTTTTTTTTTTTTATAAAAAATAAAAAATGCTACATGTTACTTATTCCTTCTCAAACTACCGGTACTTCCTACATGGTGCTAGTCTATCAAAATATCTTGGCTGTCATTGATTGTGTTGCATAGTGGTTTTCTGTACTGTTGACAAATTGTGATATTGTAAGTCGCTTTGGACAAAACAAAAGCGTCTGCTAAATGACGTAATGTAAATGTAATGTAATAAAAAAAAAATATATATATATATATTTTGCAAAATCTTCATAGTTCAACGAAAATAGTTTATGCTTTAAATCTAAAATGGTTCATGGATTACATTCTAATAACAAACCTATCAAATTAAAAGTCAAGCACGTTACCGTGGAAACAATTAAGCTTAGCCCAAAATTACAAATCAGAATGAGGGGGTCCCCGGTATATTTTCTATCTTGTAAGGGGTCCTTGGCTGAAAAACATTTGAGAACCTCTGCTGTAAGCTACATGGTGGGAGTAGTAGCATACTGTTACAGTATACTGTAAGCTACAGTACAAGGTGTGAGTAGCATACTGTTACAGTATACTGTAAGCTACATGGTGTGAGTAGCATACTGTTACAGTATACTGTAAGCTACATGGTGTGAGTAGCATACTGTTACAGTATACTGTAAGCTACATGGTGTGAGTAACATACTGTTACAGCTGTAACAGTATGCTACTCACACCATGTAGCTCGCCCTGGATTATAAAACAATACAACTTCACACATACTCTTAGTTTGGTAAAAAACAAGTAGTTCCATATTCACTGCTACGGGCAGCAACATTCGTGAATATACCGGTAGTCAGATCACCCCCGAGCTTTCAGACCTGGCCATCGAGAAGCAATGAACCCTTCTGCTTTGGTAGGTGGCTTTGAAATGTTTCTGTGACACTTGTAAATACGTCTACCTAACATAAGGGACGGTGGTCGGGCAGATGATGACATTATGCCGACACAGTTCCAAAAGGGGCTATGATTCTTGTATATAACTCTTTAACTGTTGTGTAATTTTAAATTCTTTCTCCCAGATAGCAAATACCAAACTGTAGAAGAGCAGCTGTTCCAGGATCCTCCAGTCAGATGGAAGATTTGTTCCAACCAGAGACATTACAATGAGGACAGAATGCATATGCTTCTAATACTTCTCTTCGAGAGTGCGCCCGTTCTACTATGAATTCAATGGAAAGGAATTGCATAAAAATGTCCCTGTGCTCTTTTTTTACATTTTGTAATGGGGTGTTTCTTGCTAAAAAGTTTACATAAACATTTGAACACTGCTATGATATAAAATCATTAATTTTGTTTTTACCTTCAACATATCTAAAATAGAGGATCAGTCTGTAACGTGTTATTTTGTCAATCAAGGATTTATGTTACCTACTATAGTTCCTGATGTCCTTTCATTTGTTTAAATTTTCTGCAAAAAAAGAAAAGAAAAAGGATAAATAATGTTGTTTTATCACATGCCGGGTATCTCATTTTTGCGCCCCAGGAGGGCCGGCCTAGAAAAGTGTCAGGGGCTTACTGACACACACTCACTCACTCACTCACTAGACATGTTTACATGGAGCAATCATATTGAAATAGGTTTAAAAGCCCAAACCGATTAAAAATGCTGCACACATTGGTTGCAGAGGGGGAGTTTAAACCTTTTCATAAACCGATCAAAAGAAAAATGTAATGTAAATGATGAAACTGATTACTCTCTTGCTGTGTTCTTTCTGCGCATGTCCATGATGCCCTCCGTCTTGACGTTAATGGGGACCGATTGATTTCAATCAGATTGAGGAAAAAGTCTGCATGTTACCGCAGTTATTGATCCCATCGTTGAAACACGCATGGGTGTTGAGCAGCTGAATGAAGGCTGTGACACAGATGAATGAATCAATCAACTAATTTAGTTGATTGATTCATTCACCTGTGTCACAGCCTTCATTCAGTGACAACCAATGAATCAAACTCCACAGCTCCAAGTGGTAATATTTTGGCTTTAAGCTGAATGAGAGAGCAGAGCCAAACCACAACAAGCTGGTATGTATAGGTTTTGTCTAAATACAGTGGCAATAAAAGGTGGCAACAAAGTAATCTAAAACATGGCCATCCCATCCAGTTTTCCAAACTGGGGGGAAAAAAGCAGTTGGAGATATTTGCATATAAATGAAAGTTTTTGGGGATGATCAGTGATTTATAATAATTGTGGAATTGTCATTTTAAGCTTTGTGAACTGAACTTTGAGCTAGTAAAACTGGCTTGAATATGTCAACAAAATGAAATTGTAATTTTGAACCTAGCGTTATCCAAAGTTCAGATCTCTGTTTTGGAAATGTATGCAATTTAGCACATATTTAATATTATGACCCACATCACTGAAGATGTGTCCAAGTGCATCGTAAGATGTAGGCTATGTAAGAACAAGTAGACCAAGGAGTTAATTATTGACTTTAGGAAAAACTGTGACAAAACCAAAGCTAGCATCATACATGGTGTGGATGTTGAAATCGTGGAGACATACAAATATCTAGGAACAGTGTTCGACTCTCAACTCAAGTTTGAGGCGAACACAGAGTCTATTGTCAAGCGTGGTCAGCAAAGAATCCACTTAATGCGAAAGCTCAGTTCCTTTAATGTCTGTGACACCATTCTTTGTAATTTTTACAAATCTTTTATTGAAAGTCTTTTAACTTTTTCATTTATTTGCTGGTTCAACGTGTTGCCTGTGAAGGACAGGAATAGCCTAAAACGCTATAGTTAGGGTCTGCTCCAGGATTATTGGAGTCCAGCAGAATAACCTGTGCTCCATCTGGGAGAAACGTGTGGTACAGAAGGCAAAAAAGATCATCAGACAATCTAGCCACATTTTGTCCAGTGAATTTGCTCTGATGCCCTCAGGCCGGTGCTACCATGTGCCCCCTAGGAGAACTAACCAGTACTCCAAGTCTTTCCTCCCTTCAGCTGTTAAACACAGACCGTAGTCATTTTAATTGAATGCCTTCACTTACATGAGCGAACATCGTATCCTGTCTGTGACGAACAGTAGGCTTGTTCATATATATATATATATATATATATATATATATATATATATATATATATATATGTGTGTGTGTATATCTTTTATTTCTTATACATGTTCTTATGTCTTTACATATAGAAATATATGTATACTTTTTATTTCTTGTGCATGTTTATATGAAACTGATCTGTTATCTCTGACATGATTTGTTTGTTTATGTTATGTCATGCTGTTACGTTACGTCCTGTCATGTCTGAAGTTTGTAGCTCACTGTGAGCTTTTTAAGGTGTTGGGTAGGCTGTGAGAATTGCCCTTCTGGGATAAATAAAGTTGTCTGAATCTGAATAATGCCTGATTTGCACATAACATTTCAGAAAACTTATAATACAAAAAAATCTTGTCTTAATGTACGTTATCAGCTGGGGAAGTTTCATGGTAATATCTATTAGCTAAAAAAAATACCCTATTCACCTGAAAGCAAATCGGTGGCGATTTACACTTTCTGCTGCCTGTAGATTTCCAGTAGCTAGTTGACCAGGTTGTCCACCCAGGCTATGATCCAAGAATAACATAGACCCCATTGGCATTAAAATGTGTTTTGGGTGATCAGATTGCACTCGGATAGTGCTTGACCACATTAACCTGATTACATTTACACCTAGTATTAATGTGTCTCCAGTGTCCACATTGACATCAGATTGCAATTGGATCAGACAAGCTCCATAGCGTATTAGAGCAGTAGAAAGACAGTGGCCGGTGACTGTTGTTGTATGTGGATTGAGAACACATTCGCACTTACACTTGTGTTCAATGTGGTCATGTCATGTGTCCCTGACCACCTCTGGAGGTGGTTTGGCCGATCAGCTCACAATCCGTCCTCAATGTGTTTGGGGGGAACCTGTACTTTCATGTGGTCAAGCAACTATCTGATTTCAAGCTGATCACCCAAAACACATTTTAATGCCAGGTGTAAATGGGGTCATAGATATCATTTCTGCATCACATGTCTGTCTGTCTGTCCCACTGATGACATCATCAATGATGTCATAAATCCCACTGATGACATCATCAGTGACATAGACATATATAAGGCTAGATGGCTTACCCGCGCTGCCGGTCAATGGAGAGCGACGTCGTCGCATGGTGGCCATCTTTCTACGGCACCACAGCTTTATATATATCTATGGGTTAAAAAAACGCTAACATTTTATTATTATTTTTGGCTCCAAATTACACCAAACTTAAACTGAAGCATCATCATCATGAGATGAATTCACGCACCTAGTTTCATGCAGTTTCATCCATTTTGCTAGGAGCTATGAGCATCTGTTGTTGGGTTAGTATTATCACATCAGATGATCATAACTCCTAGGGAAATGGATGAAACTGCATGAAACTTTGTGCCTGAATCCCTCTCATGGCATAGATGCTTCGGTATAATTTTGGTGTAATTTGGAGCCCATCAAAAATATAGTGTTTTTAGTGTTTTTTGTTTTGTTGTTGCCATATCTCGGGAACGGAATATGCTTGTAATAAACCAAACCGTTTGTAAATCCGTCAAGATTTCAGCAAGTTATGAGTATTTTTGTCTGTGCACCCTCCAACAGCTACCAGAGAACGTACCAGAAAGCCTGCCGTAGCAAGATGGCGGCGCTTCAACGACGCTGGTGACTCCGCCTTAAGCCATCTAGCCTTATATATGTCTATGATCAGTGATGTCATAAATCCCACTGATGACATCATCAGTGAGGTCATAAATTCACTCTCTCTCACACACACACACACACACACACACACACACACACACACACACACACACAGTCACGAGATAATGAGGGAGAGGGAGAGAGAGGAGAGGGGGAGAGAGACTGAGGGAGAGGGAGGGAGAGACGGGAGAGACTGAGGGATAGAGAGGGGGAGAGAGACTGAAGGAGAGAGAGGGAGACATTGTGCATGCACCATGATAGGGCAGGCAAGGCCACACAGCAGCCCTGTCTGTTTCTTTGTCTGTCCCACTGATATCATCAGTGATGTCATAAATCCCACTGATGATGACATCAGTGATGTCATAAATCCCACTGATGACATCATCAGTGATGTCATAAATCCCACTGTTGACATAATCAGTGATGTCATAAATTCACTCTCTCACACACACAAAGTCAGGAGAGAGACTGAGGGAGAGGGAGAGGAGGAGAGAGGGGGGAGAGACTGAGGGAGAGAGGGGGGGGGAGAGAGAGGGAGACGTGTGTGCATGCCATTAGGGCAGGCAAGGCCACACACAGCAGCCGAGCTGCGGGCACAGTTTCAGTTCTCCTTCTCCCCTCTCTTGTCTATTCTCAAGTCTTTTCCCTCTCTTTCCCCCCAATCCACTCTCTTTTCAACTTTTCTCCTTTCTTATCCCCGTTTCTCCTGAGTCCTATCCTGTCCCCTGTCTTCTTTCCTTCTCTCCTCTCCTCAACCTCCTCTCTCCTATTCTATTCTATCCCACAATGCATTGCGTTCAATCGTTGGATCATCATGGACCAAAGCGGTAAGCAGAACGTCTAGCGGCCTGACGTTAGCAAACTCCTTTTACCTAATTTGTTTTCACCACACAGTCATAAGCTCCCCGTGTTAACAGCTCTTTAGATACGAATCTATCATACTTGCAGCCCGTGGCTTTGCTACGACATCATTTTATCACCTATACGTTAGCAGCTTTCAATCTAACGTTGTCCAGGTTAGCTAGCCAGCTAATACTTGCTAGCAAGTCGGACGATAACCAAGATACTTGTGTGAATAAAAAGTTAAGTCCGTGATTAACCTGGTAACTTAGCTACGAAGTAAATACGTGCCACGCAGCCACCTTCAAACAATCTAATGAATATAACGTGGATTACGTTATTAAATGGCAAACCAGGCTATCTTCACAATGAAGTTGGCGTAACAGTTGGGGCGCGAGTGCTTCCTGCATCATGCTAACCAAGCTAACGGCAGCTGCCTGTGACGTTACTGGTTGCAACGTTAATAGTAGCATGTCAAAAATAAGATTTCCCATGAAAGAGGAGAGAGTCCAGCCCCATAAACGTTAATTCCGCGTATCCGTTTGTAGCGTAGAGCAGTAGAAATTATCGAAGTTATTTGACCGCTAGCTAGCAGCAAGTTCGGTAGCTATAACTAAACGTTAAAGTTGGATATTGACACATCCATGTTATTACATAGCGCCTACAATACATCGTTACTAGTGAAGCATGAGGTCCCAGCGAGCAGTGAGAAATGATTTAATTGAACCTGCAGAATCTCTGAACATGTCTTACGCCCTCGCTGGCTATATTGAAGCTATTTCCCTGTACAATAAATATCTCTGTTATCTAAGTTACTTATCTATTCAGCTGACACTCACTGGGACATTTTCTCTAACGTCACACAGTGGCATAGGGTGTGACCTAGCATGACACACACACACACACACACACACACACACACACACACACACACACACACACACACACACACACACACACACACACACACATCCTGACTTCCCCCTTTTCCTCAAGCGCTAGCCTCTGTCTCTAGATAGATGCAGCAGAACCATCAAAGACATGTACCGGTATGTTAGGCTTAATACTCCTGTCAGTGCCCCTGACCAAGGCAATGGCAAAATAACTGGAGTTGGTCCCCGGCCACTGCACTGCGGCTGCCCACTGCTCCTAGTTCTAGGAAGGTTCCTAGTAGAGGATGGGTCAAATGCAGAGGATGAATTTCCCCATGGGGATAAATAAAGGATAACATAACAATAACATAACACATGGGATATCAGACATCTATTACTGTATTTTGATCATTTACTGTAAAGGAACGACTGTTTTGATCAGGTTTCACCTCCCCACGAGAAATTACCCAAAACGGGGTCCATAGCCTGAGGCCCCACACACACACACACATGATCCGCAGTAAAACAGCTCACTCACCATCACCAAAGAATGGTCTTGTGGCTCTACACTACAGGATTGGGGATTCTAGAGCTGGTACATAGACATCTGTTCAGATGTGCGTTTACTGCGGTGGTTGAATCCCCGATCCTGTGCCTGGGATTGGCTAGCAACTAAATGCTAACTATGCTGAATGGGGAGAACGGGGGATTATCCCACCCTAACCATGCCACCAGCCAGCTACCCCAGCGTCTATGATGAAACATTAACTGTATCTATTTGCCACCTTGCGCTGCGCTCAAAGTTAAAATTGTTTAAACTTTGACCTAGGGCTGGGCGATAAAACGATAGCAATATATACCCGACGATAGACACGTCATCAATACAATAAAAAAATTGTTCGATAAAACGTTCGATAGTTTAACTCACGGCTGCATGAAAAAATCAAGAGCGTTTCTCCTCTGAAACAACCTCTCATGTCCCTTGTTAATAGAGCGTGCTACGAGTGACACGGAAACAGCCAATCATTTAACAGACAAACCCTGAGCGCCCCAACTCATAAACAGCCAATCATATCCCCTGACAATCGGCAGTGCTAGTGACGCAAACAGCAGGTTTGGTCTCACCCGGTACCACACCACCACACATGTGAAACAACAACACATAAAAAGAGAAAATAATGAGTGCAGGAAGAAGACGTGGAGGAAATTGTCAATAAAAGGGACGGTGAATGCAGAACACTGTTGTCTGTAAACGTTACAAAGAATTCAATGTGAGTTTCAATTCATGTTAACATAAATTGACAACGTGTTAACATGTGTTCCATTAATAACCTTACGAGCCCACAGTCTTGTGCGACCGAGACATAAACGTTAATGTTGCACACCAATTTCACAAATGCGGACGTCTGCAACGTTACTTTGCGGAATGCTGGGAAGCTCATTCACTGAATCACCTATGTTAAACAACCCTGAAATACACATTACCAAAGTTTTTTGTTTGAGAAGGCTGTCGATGCTAGGCTGTCATCAAAATAAAACGTCACCATGTCTGTAAATTACTGCTTGCACTCAGTGTATGTGTGACAGTGTTCGCATTACAATTAGAGCCCGACCGATATTATCGGCCCGCCGATATTATCGGCCGATATTGGCGATTATCGATATATCGGTATCGGTAATATTTGGCGCCGATTTTTATATATATATATATATATATATATATATATATATATATATATATATATATATATATAAGTTATAGACAGCATGGACAGCATGTTGTGTATATTTGATATTTTTTCTTAACTATTTGTTCTATTGTGTTTTTGTATTTCTAGTTATTTATAATTATTAAATTCCCAGTTAAGTTTACTGTTTCATTGCATTGAGTTTATTAATAAGCTGTAAAATATCCTGCCTACATCACTTATTTCAATTAATGTCAACTCAATCATATCTTTGTCAAGTGTTTGATATTTGAGGGTTGCTGATGTGGTGCCTCCTCTGGTCGTTAAGGGCGCCTGTTCGG
This sequence comes from Poromitra crassiceps, assembly GCF_964638095.1. Taxonomy (NCBI): domain Eukaryota; kingdom Metazoa; phylum Chordata; class Actinopteri; order Beryciformes; family Melamphaidae; genus Poromitra; species Poromitra crassiceps. Next base: position 46,047,647 of record NC_139624.1, read on the forward strand.
AGGGAGGGGAACTTGTTGGAATAGCGTGATCCTCCCACGTGCTATGTCCTACCGGTGAAGCTTCCCCTGTCAGGTGAAAAGAAGCGGCTGGCTAACTGCCCATGTGGAAGCATGGAGCCAGTTTTCGGCTCTCCCCAGATCGGCAGAGGGTGGAGCAGCAACCAGGATAAATAAATAAAAAATTAGCACTAATGGGGGATTAGCACTAATGGGGGATAAACATTTGATGATAAAAAAAAATAAAAAAAAATAAAAAATATCGGCCGATATTATCGGTATCGGTAATTTTTTATTCCCTAAAATCGGTATCGGTATCGGTTTCAAAAATCCCATATCGGTCGGGCTCTAATTACAATTATTACCTGTGTGCCTTGAAAATTAGGTGGTTCAAAATAAAGTGGTTAAATGCAAACTTTTTCTTGTTTTTTTTAATAAAATAAAATAAAAAATGATCAATTATCGATATCGACTGATATTAAATATTTCATATCGATATACTTTTAGCTATATTGCCCACCCCTACTTTGACCTACTTACTGCTGACCTATCTCCGCTCTACCTCGTGGTCAGAGAATAGAAGATCGCTTATCATGTGAAGGCAGCTTTAAGGGTATACCCAAGAGCATGGTGCAGGTTAGACACCACTTTGCATTAATATGTGGGACTTTTAGGTAGCAATTAGGATCATTTTTTTTTTTTTTTTTTTACCCACACATAGCTGCGTCTAGACTGGTTTTTGTGAAGCTTCTGGCATGCACACATAAAAACCCGCAAATCTAGCAATAACACCTGTGATGATTTTATTACACAATAAACAGTCGGATCATCATTACCTCCGTATGCCCAACGTCTGTCCCGGTCTGTCCATCCTCCAAGAGGCGGCTCGCTGCAGTAGTCTCCATGTCCTCCACTCTGCAGCTAAAACTCCTCCACTCAGTCTGGAGCTAAAACTCCTCTCCAGCGAGTGTCACTTGCAGGGAGTTCCTAAAGCCCCGGTTGTAGGTGATTTCTCTGGCCTCTGGCCTACCGGTTACTTTATAGATTTAATTTTTAGTGAGTTGAGGCAGACTGTATTAACTGCACGAATCTGCGGGCCTCGGTCCTCAGAGCCAGTCACACACACGCACACCCAATCGTCATGTGTGCGCGCACACACACGCACCCAATCGTCATCTATGGGCCGTGCGCAGAGCACATGCATATTTCCGCACGTCTTTCAACTCACGTCTGTTCTTCCCCTCAACCGCCATATTATACAGTCTATGCATCTGACCTTCACTGTCAAAACATGTAAGGTAAGCAAGCTACGTAATTAACGTGCTCTGATTCAACTTTTTGAGTAGAACTAATCGCAAATGGCTCACTGTTTGGCAGCATCGCCACTCCTGTTTGCTAAACTACGTTAGCTTGTTTAGGGACATCTGGTGGTCGAGCCACCACGGAGCAACTGTTTGTGTTTGCAATAGACACTTTTCACGGGGGCTATTTTGTGTCGAAAAGGCAGAATAAACACGGGTGCAAGCAAAACACTAATGATGGTTTCCAAATTCCAATCATGGAAGTTTGAGACATTTTATTTTTCATCATTGTAAAAACCACAGCACAGTAAACATCTAGCCTCTTAAATTTGTTCTCAAAGTCAACCAGATTCATGCATTTTAGTTTACATTTTTTTTTCTTCTTATCGGACCCCCCCAAGAGGGTCCAAGCAAGATCCACCCACCACAATCTCTCCAAATCCTGTGGGGAACATACAGTTATTAGTATTTTCTTTGTTCTTAAAAATATAAATTGCCTGCTTGTGTTTTGCAATATGGATATTGTTTTATTTATAATTAAATTGGGCCTTTTATAAGAATGTTTATTTGTATTATTTCAATTGTCACACTCATGGATACATATTTGAGGTTTGTTTATTAATTGGGAAAAGGATCACTGGAACAAACGGAATTGGAACATGAACTGGAACATGATCTGACTGGCTACTCAAAAGTTTGGGGAACTCTGCACTTGCGACTGTCTCCGACGATAAAGTTATCCACCGCCTTCCATTCTGCAGCAGTTACACGAGCTGAGATGGTCGGTCCGCTGTGCGGTCTGATGTCTCTCCAAAATTATATTTGCAAATACGTGTTATTTTGAAAAACCGATTGCATATTGGGGGTCAACTAGTTACGTTTGACTACTGAAGCGATTAAAAACTTCATAAAGTGCCATATTAACCATAGATAGAGCCCCCAAACTAAACTGAAAGTACAAGAAAACTCGGGTCTGCCGTTTCCCCACTAAAGGCAACTGAGTTTTCTTTTCTCCGCCGAAATGCATTCTGGGTCTGGGCAGTGTCGAATTATCATTCCAGAGGGTCAAAATGCTATTGGTTTTGGTGGTAAATTATCATACAAATACGATAATTATTGCACGTCTACCACCGCTGATTCTGCATGCTGTAGCCTATTGACTGTATATTATTATTATTACAGTAAGTACAGTAGCCCGAGTGACAACACATGTGTTATCTGCCCAGATGGCTTTTTGTGTGAGCATGTGCATTATAATGCCACCTTTTTCTCCATATTTCTGCCCTGGGGGCATGTTTAATTTTTTTTAATTTTATTTTGGGGTATTTTCATAAGAATCTTGAGTCCTAACTATAAATATATTTTTTTTACCTCCACCACGCTCTTTAATATGAAATAATGTGTTAATCCCTCACTAACTGCACTTAGTCCTACAGTACAGCAACGTCATGGTCTGTCCTACCTACCTAATCCTACAGATTTTTTTCCCCAGCAGACAATGATCTTCAAGGAAGCGATGGCTCTGGGAGTCTGGGTGGCCCAGACGTCCGCAGACGAATCCCCATCAAACTCATCTCCAAACAGCCCATGAGGAGCAAACCTCAGACCCGCACTCAGAGATCCACCAGCAGGCCGTCTAAAAGCCAGGCTGGAGAAGAGGGTGGGTTTCATTTATTTACAGTGTAACTTTGCTTTTTCATGGCCGTTATTTAAAAAATCAGCATAGATAGTGGGAGTGTTGACTGTTCACACACAGTATGGACATTCGGCATACTTTACATATTGTTTGAATATCTGAGTACCGTAATTAATTGTTTCCAGAATAGCTGGTTCAAATACTGTGTTTAGATGCCTTGTGATCAGTAGGTTTAAGGCTGTTTTTATGGTTTGCCACATGTCAACAGACTTATGAAAATTGTCGGAGAAGACTGAGGCTCAAACGGGAGGGATTGAGACTCTGCACACGCGGTCACACACATGAGCTGGAGAAGTTTCAAGTTACCCCTGGGTTCATTGCTTTTGGTGCGCCTTAAAAGCCCTTCATGTCGACTTGTAAGCTGTTTTACTAAAAGCCCTCCAAAGACCTCCTGGGGGGTTGGATTGGCATTTCAGAGCTGATTTTGTTGATATCGGTATGAACATGTCCCTAGCGTCCATACCCAAACCTACGCCCATGACAGTCGGGACTAAGTTTGGTTTCGTGTAATGGAAAGAAACTTGTTGAAAACTAGTTAAACCTTTGCCTATGCTATGCATATTGGATGCCGACCCGGGTTCGGGTCCGACCTGTGGTCCTTTGCCGTGTGTCGTCCCCTCTCTCCCCGCCTTTCCTGTCAGCCTGCTGTCCTGCCAAATACAGGCAAAAATCTTTATTTAATAGTGTTTAATGGAGACTGATAGGAAGTGTGTGAGAGAAAGGAGAGTTCATATGACAGGTCATTACATCTACACTGCACCCCCCAAGTATATAGCAGTGTTTACCATTCATTGATACATTCATGGCGCATCGCCACAGCGGGATTTTGACCGCTACAACCGATGTTGACGGACCCCCCACCCCCCCACCCCCCCACCCCCCCCACTCTCGCAAAAGCATCGGCTGCCGGCTTTTTGTTTCAATTAAAGTCACCATCACTTTAAATCTCTGGAAACAAGCAGCGGAGCTCAGCTCAGAGCCCCCTCCTTTGTGAACTCTCCAGGCGAACTCACTGACAACATTACGTCATCACACTCAGACACATGTGCCATACAATGTTTTGATTTTGTGCGACGTGCCGGTTGGCATATGGGCATATCACGTTAATGTTGACTTCTATAGCCTCAATTTTATGGACGCAACGAGGTAGGCTACAGTATGCCAAGGTTTGAAATAGATTTGATTGACAAAAACCGTGCACGTTTGTGATTCAATAATAGCGCTCGCTATTAGTAGCGTTACACGGACTTGACTAACGTTATCGGGTGCGTTCGTAAATCCAATCTGACGCTCTAGTCTACACTAAATGAGAGTGCGGCTATTCAAAGAGGCAGACTCAGAGCATGCTCGCTTTGTATGAATTATGAACGGGTCATTAGTTTTAGAAACACATGCTACTGGCTAGCAGTTAGCTAACTGCTACACATTAGGGCTGGCACGGATCAGAAAACCTACGGTTCGGATCGCGTGACGGATTTTCAGCCACAGTTCACGGATTTTTCGGATCAGCAAAAAAATAAAAATAAAATCTCTGATTTTTTTCTCTCAAAATTAGATTTTCGATTTCGATTAGATTTTTTAATACTATTATACAGCTCAAAAAATATTTTTTTCTCATAAGTGACACAATTTATGCTTTTACTCTGAAGGCAGAACAACCCAACTTCCTGTTTTAGCGTGGCGCTGCTATGCCTAACTTCCTGGCTGCTGGTTGCTAACCTGCAGTCACTTGACACGGGTACAGACAGGGGTGAGTCTGGAAACATAACGTTGGAGCTACTTAACGTTAAGCTAATTGGTCGCCCAACGTGTTGTTTTGTTGTTATGTGTCCTAAAGGCAACATTTCACCCGCCAGCTGATAACGTGTTTGTGAAAAGTGTGTGTGTGTGTGTGTGTTGTGGCTCTCGTTATCTTGTGCAGCCCGCAACACGCTGCTCGCATTCCTGTGCTTTTTCAGAGGTGTTGAAATAAGTTTGTTGTGATGCTGTCTTTAGTAGCCACTAGCCACAGCCTTCAGAGAGACTTTTACAGCGGGGAGAAGGGATGAGGAAGCTCACGCGCTCGCCATGATGATGCCTGTCTGTGTCTGGCTGCGCTGCAGGCATTCTCATACACTAGCGTTACGTTAAATGCAACGAAAAAAGGGGGGGGTCCGCGGACCATGAACGTTCCGATCCGTGTTCCGAACCGTGGGGGCTGATCCGTACGGGTCACGGATTATCCGTGATCCTTGCCAGCCCTACTACACATTAGGGCTGTGCGATTTTGCCTAAAACTAAAATTGACGATTTTTTCTCTCAAAACTCGATTTTCGATTTCGATTTCGATTTATTATACTATTATACTTCTCTAAACATTTGTTGCCCTGCAGAGCTCTTTTCCCCCCTTTTTTCCATAATTGACAATTTACGCTTTACTCTGAAGGTAGAACAACTCAACTTCCTGTTTTAGCTTGCCGCTGCTATGCTTAACTTCCTGGCTGTTGCTTGCTAACTTGACACTGGTGGATTTGCGTGTTCCTCCGTGAGATAATTATATTAGTGTCTAAGCGACCACCCGTGCTCGGAGTTATATCTGTACTAGAATAACACAAAGTCACAACAGGAATGCGTGGAACTGCGATAGCAGTTAGGGGGAAATTCAGACACACAGGGACAGGTGAGTCAGCTGAGGCAGCCATGAATACAGCCAATCTATCAGTACTCGGTGGCCTCACGTGTTGTTTTGTTATTATGTGAACTGGCAACGTTTCATCGTCCGGTGATAATGTCTGTGTTCGTGTGCGCGCGTGAGTGTGTTGTGGCAATCGTTATCTTGTAGGCTACAGCCTGCAGTGCAACAAGCTGGTTTTTGGTCGGAGGTGTTGAAATAAGTCCATTGTGCTGCTGTTTTTAGTAGCCAGTATCACAGCCTCTAGAGAGACTTTACACAAGTAGCAGCATGCGTACATGAGAGAGAGCCGCCCCGCGTAACGTACTTACCCTAGTTAAAGTGAAAATTATATAAAAAAAAAAAAGAAAAAAAAAACGATTTTACGATTTTCATTTTTTTAACATCGTCCTAACTAATTAATTCGATTACGATTCAAAATCGATTAATCGCACAGCCCTACTACACATACAAACCCGCTCACTCTTATCTGCTCTCAGCTCCTCTCCTCCCTTCTCTTCCTCTGTGTGCGCTCTGCCACTCCGACAGTGTAGTGCTCTGAATAGCCGAATGCTGTATTCTAACAGCGCTCCCAATTTCCGAACGGTCAAGTTTGTGCCAGTCTGCCAGAGTGCGCTCTGGGCACTCGGAGTGACATTTACAAACGCACTCGATGAACATCACCTGTCATGCTCTCAGATGTCATCTGGTGTGTGAGATTATTACTGGAAAATCCTATTTTATTTTCTTAAATGCGGTATAGCCAGGGCTCGACGTTAACTTTTAAAAGTGGTTGCCGGAGGGGCAACCTGGCAAGAGCTTTTGGTTGCCCGAATAAAAATATGGTTGCCCAATTTTAGTCGCTTTATATTTTGAGTAATTAAGATACTATGCAGTCATAAGCCGGCTTAATAATGACGATGTGACAGAAAAGTAAGTATAATAATCTATAGTATAGTATAATAGGCCTATTCAGTGTGCGCACCGGGTGTAGTAGTAGTAATAATGATAATAATAATAATAATAAATTTGTGTCATTTCGTTTTCTAAACAAATCTTATTTTTTGTTTTTATAATGCATTTGCACTGAAAGGATTTAACTAATATTTGTGAACTTTCATTTTCATATATTTTTCAACAGTTATTGTTCATATTGTGCTTAATTTATTAATTAAAAGCGTTATTGATAATTAAGTAGCCTACCCTCCTCCAGGCCCGGCTCCAGACCCAAGTTACAGAGGGGGCCTGCCCCTAGCTTGGGGGGGCCAAGCTACCCAAGGGGGGTCCGGGGGGATTCTCCCCCGGAAGAAGATTTTGTACATTTTAAAGTAAAATTCGTCAACCTGGTGCATTTGAGAGCAAAATGAAGAGGCTAAATCTGTGAAGAACTACACACATCTCTAATGTGTTGTGACTTTACAAATAATTAGGCCTAAACAATTAATATTAAGTGTATTTACACATTGTGCACAAATTGCATTCATTGTGACAAATTTACAATAGTTAATATCCAGCCAGAATCATTGCAAATGGATGTTCAAAGTAACAGTTAGCAATAGCATTGAGTTAATCAATGCCTAATGACAGCCAGATTCCATGTTAAACTTTAAAACAGAAAAACGTTTTTAGCAACAAAAAAAAAAAAAAAAAAAAAAAAAAAATTGAATGGGGGGGCCAGTTTGCTAAATGGGGGGGCCCGGCCCGGTCAGGCCCTGCCCGGTCAGGCCCGGCCCGGTCAGGCCCGGCCCGGTCAGGCCCGCCCCTAACGCCGGGCCTGCCCTCCTCATGTTCATTCAGGGATACTTTGATGACAGTGGTTTGGGGCCCCCACTCTGATGTTGCATAGGGCCCCAAAAGGCCCAGAAGCGGCCCTGCAATCCCTCTCTCTCTCACCCCGTATGAGAGGCTGACAGGCCAGGGATGCAAATAATTTCTCAGCACATATACGCGGTGGTAAAACGTTTTTGAAGGATGTCCTGGTCGAGGTGTATGTTGTAGGCTTGTTGTAGGCTACATGCTTTGCAGTATAGCGTTATGCTGGAATTATGCTTGAAGTTTGGGCTGTCGCACGGAAATGAGAGACACTGAATCTTGACGAGGAAACGTGTGGAGCGTTTATACACTGTGTGTGGGTTTCTGCTCGCGGAAGTGAGCTGGAGTCTTGAAAACTCCACTTTGTCCGCCCAGCCGCGTCCACGTAGTTACACAATTCGGGGTGTGCACAGCCAGGCGAAAACCGTCTGCACAGCAGCCTTGTGGAGGGGCGCGTCTGCTGATTTAACTAACTTTTCCGTGTGGACACTCGCCGATGCGGGAAGCATATGAGACCTAAGCGCTTGTTGTAGGCTACATGCTTTGCAGTATAGCATTCGTTTTCCGTCCCGTTCAAAGACGCACGGGTATTTCACCTCAATGACAATTTCCTCGTCCTTTGTTTCTGTGCGGGGCTGCGGGCGGACGAGGTTCTTCTTGCGTCTTGCAGCCGCTGTGATTGTGTGCGAGCAGCCCCACCTGTCCCAGTCAGTACTCGTTAAACATACCGCACGTGCAGCATGCATCACGTAGGTTCCGACTGGTAATTAGTAACATCGTTTCGATTGTAACAGCAATAAAATGTCACATATATGTCACTCACAACAAGTATTAAAACATTTATTTGGTGTATATTTTGCTGTTTGCTGCTGTACATATTTTGTTGCATGTTAAATCGTGGTTGCCCCTGGGGCAACCAAAGACCGAGAAATGGTTGCCCCATGTTTTTTTTGGTTGCCCGGGGCAACCGGGCAGCCGTTAATGTCGAGCCCTGATAGCACTCCAGCTTTGGTAATGTTTGTGGTTTAATAGTGCTAATTAAAAATTAATCACTTCAAACCATTTGGAAATGCAATTATTAATTACCGTAAATTCCGGACTATAAGCCGCGGGACCAAAATTGACTATTTTTTTCTTCTATAAGCCGCACCGGTCTATAAGCCGCGGGTGTTTTGATGTTTAATTACCATATGAAAGGGTTCGTGCACAGAGAGGAATGTCGGGAAAGAGATGGCTGTTTGGGGAAGCTCCCATTTATTAACATTTCAACAAAACAAAACAAAAGTCAGGTCACTAATCCCCAGACAAAATCACACAACAATAGGCTATATGTGCAGCAAACCTGTAACCAGAGAAGTCAAGTCACTAATCCTCGTCTTCCTCTTCTTCCTGCGTACTGAAACCACCAAAGTCCTCATCTTCAGTGTCGGAAACGAACAGGTTCAGGGTGGCTTCGTCAACCACTCTCCTCTCTCCTTCATTGTCACTCAAAACCAACGAACTCCTCTTCATCACTGTCGGCATCGAACAGCCTCTGAAGCCTCTGACGGCCCTCAGCGCCAGCTGTGGCGGCGTCATCCTCTTCATCCCGCAGCAGTCCAGCGTTTTGGAACCCGTTGGTGATTGTGGATGTTTTCACACTCCTATAATATTCCGTGCTGAGACAGTTCCTCCTGCTGCACCGTCCAACGCCTCACCATTGACTCATCGATGCCCAGGTTACGCGCGGCTGCTCTGTTTCCCTCTTTTAATGCGAGATTGACTGCTTTCAACTTGAAAGCTGCGTCGTGTGAATTTCTGCGTACCTTCCCCATGGTAAGTGAGAGTGTTGCTTCTACTGCTCGTCTTGTTGTGAATATTCCTTGATCTTCCTTTGTGTGAATTCGCCGAAGTTTGTGATTTTCTCCTGGTAGTCGGGGGAGGGAGTTGATGGCAGAGTGGCCGTTTGCTTACCGTAATTACCATATGTAAGTGGTCACGCACAGAGGGGATTGTCGGGAAAGAGATGGCTGTTTGAGGAAGCTCCCATTTACCGTATTACCGTAACATTTCAACAAAACAACATAACACAACACCACCGTTGTTTATTTTTACAGTGCACACAGTGTCCGCGGTGTGGTGAAAAGAGGGCAAGAGAGGAAATTAAAACAGAAGTGGATTTATAGTTAGAAAGAGTGCTAAAAAAGAGAGATTTTATTTGTATTTTTTTTTTTTTTTCTGAAAAAATCCATAGATAAGACGCACCGTTATATAAGCCGCAGGGGCCAAAAAACGGGAAAAAAGCCGCGGCTTATAGTCCGGAATTTACGGTATTTGCATTGGATAGTCTATAATTTACCCTATGAAAATGTAAAGGAAAAGAAATAGGCAACCCCTCATTATATTAATTACAGCATGTAGTAGAAGGAGGGATGTGGATAATGTGGCCCACAGAGCGCTGCTGCTTCCTCCCTCTCACTAACATTATATTAACAACTTCATTCTTTTATCAGATTACAGAGAAGCCCATGTCAAACAAAAGGAAGAGCGCACCAAGCCTAAACATGTAGGCATTCTGACGTTAACTTCATTTTGCTCTCAAAGTGCACCAAATTGATGCATTTTACGGTAAAATTACGGACAATTTTATTCTGGGCGGGCGGGGTCCTGCGGTCCACCCACCACGACAACTCAAAACCCTGTGGGAAACACTGTTAGTATATTGCCAGGCGTTTCCATTCAATTCTAAATAGAGATGAGAAATAGAGAAATGTATTAAAGGAAAATAAATCCTCAGATATTCTTAAACTGTTATTATCAATCTGTGATGTTCAATGACGCATTCCCTGGAGTCATGTTGTGTAATTTAGTGAACACATTTTCCCTCAACCTGCCTCCTCAACTTCTACTTCATTTAGTGATTTCCTAACTTGCAGAGAACGAGTGTCAACTTGTTGCTTTCGATAAGTTTGGCGTGTGGGCACAGAAATGCAACAGCTAGCCATGCAAGTTGTTAACGTTGGGTCTATGATAGTGGCCACGCTCCTTACTCAAAACAACAGCTAGCCATGCAAGTTGTTAACGTTGGGTCTATGATAGTGGCCACGCTCCTTACTCAAAACACGTGTCTTGTGGCTGCATTGCGTTCTGGGCAATTCAGACTACCGGTTGAGAAATTGATCTCTATATGATTGTTGAACGTCTCTTGGGGCAAAATGTCGGCTATAGAAAGAAGCCGTCGCTCTTTGACTGACACCTTGGTCGCACCAGGCCCGTCTGCGCAGCGTTCCGGCTGCGCCGTGGCTTTGCTCCGTCCTCTGCATGTCGGCATGCCCCACAGCACGCGTTTCATTAGCGGAGCGCTTCCGATCGCTGCCTGCAGCTGGATGCAAGATCGCGCGGGATTTACGAGATTGCACGATACTGTGTGTACAATGGGGTAGGCTTGTCGCGGTATTCGGTGTTACCGGGGTGACCCGGTGGCGAGACATACACCGATTACATAACGTGCTCACCGGTAACACCTTTTGTTTTTATGGAGGAAGAATTTAAAGGAAAACTCTGCAGTTTCAGCGTGCGCCGGTGTAAATTACAAGCCTCCCTCTGGGCTGCAGTGTGGCTCCGCTGTTCTGGTTAGACCACCAACTAACGTTAGTTAACGCTATGCATCTTATTAACACAAATTATGCCCTCCTCATACACATGTAGGTAAGACCCTTACTGCTGCTTGCTGGTAATGTTAATCCCATGTCAGAAAAAGTCTCCAGATTTGTCGCCAACGTTAGTCTCTTCTGAGAAAGATTGTCTCCAGGAGGGTCTGAAAAGTTGGCTCGAGTTGGATCAAGCCAAGTATTGTGAGGCAGCCAGTGTTGTGACTGTGAGCGTCCAAGCTAACACAGCAGCGGAGAGGAGCTGACTGACTGGACCGTGAGGACAGCTGATTTTTTTAATTTTTTTTATTCTTTTAATATTTTATATTATATTACCGTATATTATATATATTTATACAATGTAACCGGTAACACCGGTGTTGACACGTGTTTATTACCCGGTGTGAAAATGACCACACCGTGGCAACTAGGGCTGTGGCGATTCACTTATCTCCCGATTCGATACTATCACGATTCTTGGGTGCCGATTCGATTTATATTGCGATTCTTAAGTATTGCGATTCTACGATTATTGCGATTCGATATTACGATTTATTGCGATTTTTGTTTATTTTTTTCTTTTCTTTTTTCAGTTTGTTTGCTTTTTTAAACTAGATTAGAACATGGGAAAAGTTGAATCATACACTAGAGACTGTATATTATATATCATGAGTAGGGCTGGGCGATATAGTTAAAAACAGGGGCGGACTGGGATCATAATTCAGGCCGGGCATTAGATACCAAGCAGGCCAGGCCGATATGGGCCGACGCGCGTGAAATTTGGGCCGTTTGAAGCCCAATTTGGGCCGTTTGAAGCCAGATTTGGGCCGTTTGAAGTCCAATTTTACAATGAGATGCACCCACTTTAACCCTGAAGTGTAATTATTACTTCAGACTAACTAATAAAGTAATAAAACCACTAGTAAAACAGTAGCAGCGCCTGGCCTGCTGTTCAGTGAGTGGGCTGACTGCAAGCACCCAAATTTTTTTTGTTGTTGCGATTATCGATTCTGGAATAAAAGATCGATCCAAAAAATCGTGACATTAAAAATCGCGATACTTAGGTGAATTGATTTTTTCCCCCACCCCTAGTGGCAACCCTACATTGCCCCCCAATGTATGGATGGATGTAAAGAACACAACACACAAACAACACAGTCTATCGTTGACTTGCTTTTGATTTGGTCATTTTCCCTTGATTGTTGTGCTTCTACCATGGGTAAGTAGGCTGAAATGATTTCTTTATTTGTCATACAGTGCCTGTTAGCAGGAGGAGAACTCTTGCATTTCTTCATCTACTTGAAAGACTACAGGGGGACGGGGGGAGAAGGAGTCGGTATTGGGTCTGCACACAGTTTTTTATTATGAAAATCGACTGGATTCTCGTGCAGTTGCTGTGTCTGACTTCCGGGCTGAACGATCTGCTCTGTGCAGCTTGACGCAGCTTCCAGGCGTCATCCGTGAAAAATAGAACTGCCGCGTATCTTTAGCGGAGCGGGGCGCCGAGCCGCTTCTGGGACACTTCTGATACGTGCCGTTGCGTAGGGGTGGGACAAAATATCGATACTCACGGTATCGCGATATTTCCACTTGCGATACGTTATCGATACACTGGCACCAAGTATCGATATGTTTATTTAATTTTTTTTTTTTTAATAATAAACAGGCTAAAATATTATGCTGTGTGTGGTAGTTGAAACATAGTTTCAAGTTGACGTTTATTTATGTTTGTAGTTGAAACAAAAACATAAATACTGTAGGCTACATGAATGGAAATGTTTGATCATTAATATCTACTTTTAGAAATTATATAGGTAGGTAGGTTAAATAGGTTTTCTTGTTTTAATAATAATAATAAAAAGACTTAATGTGTAACTTTTCCTCCGTGGTATCGAAAATGGTATGAGTGAGTGAGTGAACTCTGAGAGAGTTCATGTCAATTCTGCTAATAAATACATAATACCTGCTTCTTGCCTTTTAGGGGTATTTTTTTCTCTTCAGTTACACAGGTATCGTGATGTATCGTCTTCCAATATATCGATTATCGCAGTATCGCTGTATCGTGATAATATCGTTATCGAGGGCCAAGTATCGTGACGATATCGTATCGTGAGCTACTCAGCGATTCCCACCCCTACCGTTGCGTGCCTGGTGGGATCACATGCATTGATTAAAATGCCCGCAAGCAGCTCCGACTACCACGTCGGAGCCGGAACGCATACGTTCGAACGCATACGTTCCAGGTGGGATCCAGCCGTGAGGGACGGACATCAAAACCTGCCGTTTACCGCTGATGATTAAGACCGCTGAAACATTATACAGGGTTCCCACACCTTCCTCAACATCACATTCAAGGACCTTTTCCCCAAATTCAAGGACCCAACACGGCATAGTTTGAGACATGAATCAAGGTTAATTACTATTACAACAATAAGAATTTGTATGATGAGAACTAGCAGAAGCTCACAGACCATTAAAAAGAGAGAGGCTGAAGAAATACAAAAAACTCCAAGGCACTCTAATTTTAAAAGGTTAACAGGGCTTAAAGTTATCCGTCGCTACGACGGATTTCCGTATATTGGAGCCAGATATGAAATGTGAAAAATACCAAAATTAAAGCCCCTTTGTATATTTTCAATGTATATTGTATTGAGTTTGAATGAAAGCTTTTATTTTGAAAGATTCTGACCGGACGTCCAAATGATTCTCCTGGGCTGTTTTCAAGCCACAATAAGTCTGAAAATGTTTTGCTACGGTTTCCAGGTTGAACGTCATGTTTCCTTGCCTGTTTCAATGCACCACCATGTTCACTGATAGATGTTTTGCTACGTTGTGCTATGTTTTCGGCCTGCTGAACGCATCAATGCGACCCTGCAAAGCCACTTCTAATATGTAACGCTAAACAAAACACTGTTGCAGATCTGCCTCTTAGACAGCATTAGTTCCTAACGTTAAATTATCCCTAATGACAGCATTGGACTGAAGAAGTTTGTTATTGAATTGGAGTTAATTTATTACTGCAAAGGTGGAGGAACTTTGAAAACATGCGCGATGCGGAGTTGTCTTTTATTGGACAGGTAAAACTTGCTAACACACACACGCTCAAACGTTTGCTGCAGTAACGTTAGCAAACATTATTTTCTGTGTATTTTTTCCCTTGACAGCGCGGGGGGTTGACGCTTTTTCCACGACCACATGTCACTAATTGTCATTTCCACCATAAAGATGCATGTGTCCGCAGAATAACGTTATTTGATGGAGAGAAAAAGTCTAGTGGAGTTTCACTAGCGGCAACGCTAACGTTACTGAATGAGCTATAGGCACCTATCTGTAACGCAACGTGATAACATTAACAAACAACTGTTGCTAACGCAGTAACTAGTTGGTTACTAACTTTCTGGTTAGTGTTATATGTGTCAGCTGCTGCTAGTCTCTGAGTTAGTTGATAACAAGATGTTGATTTCATCTGTTACCTGACTCCATGATACTAGTTCTGTAATTCTGAGGGATGTTTTAGATGTAACCGTGTGCAGTGGCATGTTTCCTCTTCACTTGATGCTGAACTGTAACACTAGCGTTAGGTGGTTAGCCTAGGCAGGCTAGGTGTTGTCTGACAGTATTAATTGGTGTGTTTTCATAACAGTAGGCTATCAGACCATCAGCTCAGTGGGACAGGAGGGGTGAGAGTTTGGGTGGAGCTGGGCTATGTGACTGGTGGAAGAGAACCTCCTTAGTTGGGACATATGTTTGACAATGTTGTTGTAGTTCCTGTGGCTACTGTTAGTTATTATTGTTATACTGATCCCTTAACCTACCGGTACTTGTTTGACTCGATAAAAAAACATCTACGGTATATCTTAATTGTGATTTATTATAGCCAGTAATTTTCATATGTCTCTGTTGGCATACCTACTTGGAACCTTATAACATGGCCTACTAATTCAGCCCAGAACACAATTCATGCATCATTAGGCCTACCTCATGTTTGGGAACTTGAGAGTGAAATGAGTGTGATGTACACAAATAGGCCTGGAAAATTTTTCAGTCAATTTTTTTTTTTTTTTTTTTTTTTGCTTCAACCCCTGGGTTAAAATGCTTTTATTTGCATGGCAATGTCATAATAGACTTTAAAAAACAAACGTTGACACGTTTCAGCATCAAGCCTTCATCAGGAAGTCAAACAGATATCCCTATCAAAAGAGCACCTCTCACCGCTATGTGATAGGTGTCAGGTGTTAGAGGGTACATTGTCCCATGCTTTTTGGTTTTGTGCTTCATTATCTGGTTTTTGAGCCAAAATATTTGACTGGTACTCTAAGGCCTATAGAACAACCCTTCAGCCGAAGGCGGAACTCGCCATTTTCGGCTGCTCGGAATCCTCTCTGCTCCTCCCTACGGCTATACAACAGTCTCTGACGCAGGGAACGACTGTCGCCAAGAGACTCATTCTGAGGGAGTGGAAGTCTCCCTCTACACCTTCTTTTCAGCTGTGGCTGACGGACATGATCTCGGTTATACGTATGGAGAGGCTCCGGTTTTTTAGGACAAATTCTCTTGGGAAGTTCTTGGTTATCTGGGACCCGTTTCTGGCCTATTTGGATGAGGTTAATAGCGGTACGTGACTCGCATAACTGACTTCTCATGGACCCTTTGCGTGGGATCACGCAAAGGGCACGCACATCCCTTGCAGGCACATGGGGACCTTACGTGGCAGGTAGTGCCAAGCTGTAGTATTGGAATGCAGTGTTTCCCACAGGATTTTGAGTATTTGTGGTGGGGGACCGCAGACCCCCTAGGGGGGTGCGGGGACATGCCCCCCCGCGAGATTTTTTTTAAACAATTTAAAGTAAAATGCATGAATTTGGTGTACTTTGAGAAAGCTTAAGAGCAAAATTAAAAGGCTAGATCTATGAAGAAAATGTCATTACTGTGCTGTGGGTTTACAATGACAAACTAAATTTCTATAGGTCAGGGATACTCAACTTGCTTTGCCACTTTCGTGAAATGATAGAAGGTGAGGGGCCAGTTAAATCATTGGCTGCCAGCCACTTCTGGAAAACGGATGCTCCCAGTGCCAGCCCTTTCAGAGCGTTTTCAGTGATTTCTCAAGACCCACAGAATATTGTGTGATATTACTATGTAAACACCGAACACGCCCAAAGAACGATGAGACTCTCTTGTATCATCAGCAAAAAAAAGTTTATTGATATCATTTTCCGTTCTTTAGTTATGAGCAGTAGAAGATAGGTTGGTTTCACCAAAAACAGACGTTTCAAACTAGAAGCTGAGATAATGAGCCTTTTGTGAAATGAAGCATTTCAAGCACATCACTGACTCTGAAGCTAATATTTTCTGATGTAGTGACACCTCAAAAATAATTTCCTTCAATAAAACAGCGAAAACAAAGGAATTTTGATGGAAAAATAATATTTTTTAGCTGCAACCAGCAGCGCTGGCCCCTGCGTGTGCAGACCCTACACCTTCTTGCTGGTCTTGATTTACTGCTGGTGGGCATCAGGTATTCCAGCTTGTGTTTGCCAATCTGTCCATCGAGCCTGCTGTCTGGGTCGGTGTTGTATTGTGCCCTGCGTGCCCCACCCCCCTCAACTGCAAACTCCTCCGTGGGAGTGTCTCTGGTGGCTCTCTGCTGCACGAATTTTCTGCTGCACGTTTCAAAGTGGCTCCACCCAGCGTATATTTTCACAGCGCCCGCCGTTTTTGTGAGCCCAGCGCTTCCAGCTGAGAATGATTTGGTTTTTCAGAAAGACGCTGGTGTCGGGTGCTCCTTTTCTGGCAACTAATCATGTGGAGGGGCTATCGCAGCGGAGACGGAGGGGCTCAATTGTGGGAGCAGATTGGCTGCTGTTCACAGCTAACGTTACAGCATGCATCGGTTTCCGTTTCTCCAGGCTTCTTCTACTCTTTTTTTTCCTCATCTTTCTCTAATCCGGAGAGCACTGTCGCCACCTAATGGGTCCGTAAAATAGCTTATACACCTTCAAAATCCCCCATACTTTTACAGGAGATGCATCAGGCTTTGATCCACGTCCCACCGTCAAAAAACGCAATTGACGTCTTTAGACGTCATTGGCACTCTACGTTACTATTTGAATTGACGTCTTTAGACGTCATTGGCACTCAATGAGTTAATAAACAAACAATATACATTTTTCTGTAGCGGATTGTAGGTTTTTGGGGTGTCAGCCAGCGTTTAGGCTGACAATGTTGTGCACACCGGATAGTTAGTTAAGTTAGTTAGGTTAAGTACATACATAAGTACCTGGGTAGCGAGCAGATGGCGGTATTTGACAATTTAGCAGCTAAATCATAGATTATTGAAAGATATTCCATATTCCAGACTGAAATGCTATAACAGAAGTATTGGCCAGAATGACAGAAACATTTATTGGACACTTATTCAGCGCGTATCTTGCATGTTGCGTTCAGGTGCACTGTAAAAAAATTTTTTTTGGTCAACATCTTTTTGTGGCGGTCAAAATCCTTTTGTGGCGGTCAAAATCCTTTTGTGGCGGCCCGCCACAAATTCCTTTATGTATGGGAAACACTGGGAATGTGAACTATGTTTGTTTGTTTTTCTTTCTCTGTCTGAGCCTTTTGTGTTGTTTCTGTTTTATGTTTTGAAAATTGCAAAAAAACAAACAAAAAAAGAGCACCTCTACCAGACAACTGTAGCACACATTGATTGATGCGTTGCTTGCGTATGATTGGTTGAAATGGGGTAGAAATTTGATAGTACTAGGTGACGTCGGTAAACTGTACATTACTGTTATCAATGAAATATTGAAAAATGAACTTTTGATGTGAAAAAGTGTGAAAAACTAAAGAAATTAGATTGTTGTGATTTTGTTTGCATACATTATTAAATAGGTGCACTGCATATACCCAGGTATTTGAACTAAAAGAAAAGAAAGGTCATTTTTGGGTACAGCTCGACTTTAACAAGCAATTAATCGAGGTTCGATTAATTGTGTGCATCCCTAGTCCAAACTAGTATGGCCCGGGGGCCAATTGCGGCCCACGGACCGATTTTAAGCGGCCCTCGTCTTGTCTCTCAAAATATACTATAATATAGTTTATACAACAGGTAGTTCCGGCCGAGCAATTTGATTGGACAAGAGGGATCCTACCAGTGCTGATATTTCATGATAACGCACTGGCGCTTCACTGTGTGTAGATCACTCCGCTTCACAGCTGCTCTAATCAACAAAACGCTTCACAGCTGTAGAGTAGACAGTAGTAGACAGCCTGCAATTAATTAGGCTGATTAGGCTACATTTTCGGCAAAGCAGAAAGCTGAGGGGACTATTTTTTTTGGCGGAGGAATAAATAGAGAAATTTTCTCAGCTTTTTGTCATTTTTTTAATCAGCTTTGTTTAATAGAACTGTTGTATAAAACAACTCGAGGTCGTGTTGTTGTTGGCTAATATCGGCACTGCTGTGATTATCTTCGGCACTCGGCCTGCGGCCTCGTGCCTGCGACCGAATCACAGCAGTGCCAATATTAGCCAACAACAGCACTCCCTCTCGTGTGATATTGCTTAAATATTTTGCGAGACAAGACGGCCCCCATTCAAAAAAGTTTGGACACCCCTGGTCTACACACATCAAACCTGATGTCCTACCCAAGTTTATTAGATCCAACTTTGCACAGTGTGGCCTGCAATAATCTAATAAGATTGTTAAAATCTTAGTCTGTAGGCAGCATAACACAGCACAGCAAAAAATAAATATACTGTGGGTAGACATATGCTACCCTAAATTCAAGCACTTTCAAGGACCCATGTCTATTTGCACAAACTTTTATGGCCTTGATTTCTTTTTTATTAACAAACTTTCAAATATTTCAAGGACCAGTAGGAACCATGATTATATGTATGTATGTGTTATATATCAAACTCTTGGAAGCCACAACATTTGGCGGATTCACAGATGAACAGGTCTTTCATGGTGTTTCTGGATTTGCCTCATCAGCTGTTCTTTCTGTGTTTTACAGATAGCTTTGTCTTTATAAAGCAAGAAGAGAGGTTTGATTGCGGCGCCAAGTCAGGCGATGTTTTTGCAGGTCAGAGAAGATTCCCCCAGCAGTTCTTCTGGGACTATAAGGTACATGTGCAGTGGAGAATTTCTGTGAGCTGTCAACAAACAGGCTAAACTCAATTGCCCAGTAAAGACAGAAGTGCTTTCATTGCTAACTCAAGGCAGTCTTATTTTATGCTATCTTTTCAACCTAAAAGACTTGTTGTGGTGTAATGAGGAGTATCTCAACCTTCAGAATGACCTAAAAAAGTCCCGCCTCAACATTTTTTCTTATTTGCTCGGTCAAGCCAGTTGGTCAGGTTTCCACTTGCCTTAGTATAATTTCACTACCCCAGATGGTAAAAATGACCACTTTTTCATAAATGCAAGTAATTTATGGCTATAACATGTTCATAATATATAAAAGCAAAGTGACAGAAAAATAATTACAAAAAGTGAAAAAAAAACAAAAAATAAATAAATATTTATACATACAGATCCTTTCCAAAAAATTTGAATATCAAAACAAGTTCGTTTTTTTCCATAATTCCTTTCAAAAAGTGAAACTTTCATAGATTATAGATTCATTACATACAAAGTGAAATATTTCTAGCCTTTATTTGTTTAATTTTTCATAATTTTGGCCTATAGCTCCAGAAAACCTCCAATACAGTATTTCAAGAAATTTGAATAGTGTGAAGAAAAGCAGCAGAAAAGCAGTTCTCAGTTATGACTGACTTCATCCTCAGTCCACTCCCTCTGAATCTCCGCCAAATTTTTTAATCGTCTTTGCTTAACAATCTGCTGAAGCCCACGGGTATCCATGTTATTTCTATGATATTCAATTTTTTTTGGAAAGGATCTGTATATATACATATACTTATATATTTGAAATGCATGATTTTTGACGAAATGTAAATTTGCCCTCATTGCAGTTATTACTTTCATGGATGATCTGTGATAACTAACAAGAAGCTTTTCTGTAGCGGGCAAGAACAAAACCCAGGGGCGGGCGGGGGCAGGGATTATTAGGCTGGTCATATTCTTAATTCATCCAATTTACCAACGTGTAAATTTGATGAGGGCTTGTCAACGACCATCTTTACCAACATACTGCTCATTTTGGGCATCAAGTGTGAGTGTTTGCACTGCAGTAATTATCAGCTGGTTCCATCTTACTCACAAATTGAATGGTAGGATCAATTTTGGTCATTTTCATCCCAAGGGAACTGTTGCTTCCAAGAGAAACAGCCTTTTACCTTTCACTTGCTGAAATAAGATTTGTGATCTGTGATTATTGCCCCCTTGTTCCTTTTCCGGCAGTTGAATTTGATCGGTGAAAAAGATGAAGTACCCGTTCACTTCTGTGACAACTGCGGCCTTCCTATTCAGCTCTATGGACGGATGGTACGTACTTACTAGATTTGACTTTTGTCTCCAGGAAGACTCTTTGAGGAAGTGTCAGATCTAACCTTCATCCTCTACTCCTCAGATGCCCGTGTAAACATGTATTCTACTATGACTGTGCTTTGCTCCATGAGAAGATCAGATCTAACCTACCTTCATCCTTTAACTCCTCAGATGCCGTGTAAACATGTCTTCTGCTATGACTGTGCTTTGCTCCATGAGAAGATCAGAGCTAACCTTCATCCTCTAACTCCTCAGATCCCGTGTAAACATGTCTTCTGCTATGACTGTGCTTTGCTCCATGAGAAGAAGGGAGACAAGATGTGCCCAGGGTAAGCTCTTTATGAGATGACATTTTAACTATTTCACTGTTGTGGTCTTTATTCTGGCAACATTAGACATGCCAGATTTTTGAATGTTTAAAGTTCTTCAAATTTGTCTGTGTGTGTGTTTCTGCTGCTGTGTCACTGAACATCTGTCTCTGTGTTTAGCCTACAACTCTACAACTGCACAGACCCAGTGCAGCGCATTGAGCAGTGCCAGAGAGGTTCCCTCTACATGTGTAGTATCGTGCAGGGATGCAAGCGCACCTACCTCTCCCAGCGTGACCTGCAGGCCCACGTCAACCACCGTCACATGCGGGCAGCCAAATCTTCGGCGGGCCGTCCGGAGCCGGTGCACCTGCCGCCGGCCTCCGAGGTCCCCGACCGGTTCCGCGTTCCCCCACCTCATTTGCCCAAGAACCACGTCCACCTCCAGAACCCCTTGCAGCACAGCAGCCACGATCCCTACAGCCAGCCGCCGCCGGCCACTCACGAGGCCCCGCCCCCATCCTCTGCCCTGGGTCCAGAGACGTTCCGCATTGCCACGGTAACCACCCGAAAACACAGCAACCTCATCACCGTGCCCATCCAGGACGACTCGTCGTCTTCTCGGGACGCCATCCCTGCCGGACCAGGTCCCGCGCAGCCCCCCCACCACCACCCCGGGGACTACCCTGGCCAGCCGCCCGTCGTGTCCCACTCTCACCACATGATGGCGCCCCCGCAGCAACACTATGGCCCGCCGCCTCCCCCTCCGCCTCCCATCAACCACCCTATGCAGCACCCTCCGCAGGCCTCCGGGACACCACACATGGTGTACAACCAGGCTCCTCCTCCTCCCATGACCTCCGCTCCCCCGCCCATCACCCCGCCCCCGGGGCACATTATGGGCCAGATGCCCCCCTACATGAACCACCCACCCCCGGGACCGCCGCCACAACACAGTGGCCCGCCCGTCAATGCCCCCCCGCCTCATCACTACAACCCGAACTCCATGCAGCAGTTCCCGGAAGACCAAGGCACCCTCAGCCCCCCTTTCAGCCAGCCTGGGGGGCTCAGTCCTGGGATGTGGCCCGCACCGAGAGGGCCGCCCCCTCCACGCATGCAGGGTCCCCCACCCCAGGGCCAGATGCCCGGACCGCACCACCCCGACCAGGCCCGTTACAGGCCGTACTACCAGTAAACTGCCACCCGAATGAATGGGCAATGGTCTAACTTTGTCACTCTATTCCATACCACTTGTCTGCATAATGTGATAGTAAACCTCAGGGTTACAGGTTGTAGGACTTTCACTTTGATAAAACTACCCAGATGCAAATGTGTTGGTGGTCACATTTTAGATAAATTGTACTGAACTTCATGCTGAACATGCTATAGACTTGGAGAGAGCAGGAATGTCCTTTTTTTGATAGGTTATGGTAAATGTCTGTATATATGTCAAACTGACTTCACGCATATGTACTGTACATTGAAAGACGTTAACTATGTCTCAATAAATTTTTAACGACAGATTTCCATCTCATCTGTGTTTGATACTACTGCTATAAATTGGCTAAAATATTTTTTGTAATTCTTTGGTTAAGTTTGATTAAGTTTGTAGTTTTCATCTTACAATTCAGGAAGTACCTCCCTTTTTTTTGCTTTTGATAAAGTTTGTCTTCAAAGGGTATCTGACATAAGTACGGTAGTACTTCTGCATGTGTAATTAATGCTTGGTCCATGTTTTATGAGTCAGAACATCTGGTCCTTTTAAAAAGGCTCCAAATGATCTGAATTTAAGGTCTTAAAAGGTTTCATAATGTCTTGCAACAATCGGTTATAAAGTGATATAAAGTTGTGTTTCCACCATGCAATAACGGGTTTCTTTGTGCTGCATGTCCAATCTTAGGTTAATATAGAACAATACAGTTTGCAAAACTTTCCCAATCATTTCTGCTCTAGTAGATGCAATTCATCATGACCTTTATATATGTTCTGTATCTTTTTAATTGTTAAATTGCGAAATGGTTCTGACAGCTTTGTGTCTTTATTTTTTATTTTTTTTATTTGCCTTAGTTTCAATTCCAGCTAATATTAAAAAGTCATTGTCTCTCTAAAACCTTTCATTACCCTACTAAAGGACTGTATTTAGTCAAGGATGTTACATGTATGGCACATTCATTTAGGCATTTGTTGTGATGCATTTGATTGTCTTGTACGTCAATCTGTATAATCCCCTCAAGATTGCTTCAAGATTGCTTTTATTACAGAAACAAAGATTCACTCAAAAATGAACAACACATTATATACCCAGCACTCGGGGGATTCTCAGAATTATTGCAGAAATTTAAAACAAATGGAAAAAAAACACAACGCAAACTATAGTAGGTAACAAGTCCTTTGTTGACAAAATAGTACTTTACAGACAGGATCCTCTATATTTTAGATGTATTGAATGGTTAACCTAAATTTAATTTCAATTAACCTAAATTAAATTTCAATTAAATATATCAATATACACCGATCAGCCTAATTAAAACCACCTGCATAATATTGTGTAGGTACCCCTCGTGCCACCAAAACAGCTCTGACCCGGTGAGGCATGGACTCCACAAGACCTGAAGATGTCCTGTGGTATCTCTGACCCGGTGAGGCATGGACTCCACAAGAGCTCTGAAGATGTCCTGTGGTATCTCTAACCCGGTGAGGCATAGACTCCACAAGACCTCTGAAGATGTCCTGTGGTATCTGACCCGGTGAGGCATGGACTCCACAAGACCTCGGAAGATGTCCTGTGGTAACTGACCCGGTGAGGCATGGACTCCACAAGACATCTGAAGATGTCCTGTGGTATCCCTGACCCGGTGAGGCATGGACTCCACAAGACCTCTGAAGATGTCCTGTGGTATCTGACCCGGTGAGGCATGGACTCCACAAGACCTCTGAAGATGTCCTGTGGTATCATTGACCCGGTGAGGTATGGACTCCACAAGACCTCTGAAGATGTCCTGTGGTATCTGACCCGGTGAGGCATAGACTCCACAAGACCTCTGAAGATGTCCTGTGGTATCTGACCCGGTGAGGCATGGACTCCACAAGACCTCTGAAGATGTCCTATGGTATCTGACCCGGTGAGGCATAGACTCCACAAGACCTCTGAAGATGTCCTGTGGTATCTGACCCGGTGAGGCATGCACTCCACAAGACCTCTGAAGATGTCCTGTGGTAACTCTGACCCGGTGAGGCATGGACTCCACAAGACCTCTGAAGATGTCCTGTGGTATCTCTGACCCGGTGAGGCATGGACTCCACAAGACCTCTGAAGAGGTCCTGTGGTATCTGGCACCAAGACATTAGCAGCAGGTCCTTCCTTCAAGGCAGTGGTTTCCCAACGGGTCGCAACTTTTTTTTTTTTTTACACCACAATATTTAAAACTGATGAAGAGGATTAGGGTCACATGTGAAACATTTATTTGAGTTCTGAGTTTAAGTCAGGATTCTGAAAATAAAGTTACAATTCTGAAAATGAAGTTAGAATTCTGAGTTTAATGTCAGAGTTCTGAAAAAAGTCAGAATTCTGAGAGAAAAAGTCAGAATACTTTTTAGATTAATGTCAGAATCTGAGTGTAATGTCAGAATTTTTAGCAGTATACAGTATATATATATATATATATATATATATATATATATATATATATATATATATATGGACATGTCATATATGCAAACATATATATATATATATGGACATGTCATATATATATATATATATATATATATATATATTAGGGATGTTCATCAATTATCGAAAATCGATAATTGATCGTTAAGGTTTGGAATCGATCCTGTGGCATTTGGATCGATTTTTTAATTATTAAAAAAAAAAAAAAAAAAAAAAAAAGTCTCTAGTTTTCTGGCTGGGCACGGGCCTTTGTGCCAACAAAACTGTTTTAAACATGGGAAATTCACACCGGCATGCGCCGGGGACAGCAGTGTTGGAGAGGAGACACATTGAAATAAAGAGTTAATTGAGGAGAACACGTTGTCTTTTGTATTTTCTGCCATAGGCATTCATTTTGTAAAAAAAATTGAAAATTTTCTAAGTATTAATATAATCGATAATTGATCGTTAATTTTCACCAATTATCAATTTTGGAAAATTTTCAAAATTTTCAAAAAGTTCTGTATATATATATATATATTAGGGATGTTCATTTTGAAAATTTTCCAAATATATATATATATATATATATATATATATATAGTGTGTGTGTAGCCTATGTATATATTATGAAAAAAAAACAATATACAATAATGATAATTATTATTGTTATTATTACTAGTATATTATTATTATTGTTATATCCAGACGTGGTATATGCAAAATAATATGTGTAATACTAATGGCACAAATCTACCACTATCAGATAGAAAGGCAAAATCAAGTGAATTAGACTCCCAAAATTCGACTTTCAGTACTAGGCTGGACACCATACAGTAGCATCATTCACACCAAAATGTTTTGCTTTTGCTGAGCTCAGAGCACTGTCTGGAAGTCAGTGCACGTCCCCGTGGACGAAGCAGTCTGCTGCGCGCTCCCGTTCCATGTCGCCATTTTGATTCGAAAAATATGACTGAGTTTTTCCTGCTTTGCATGCTAAACTTAGCTTCGCGTTGGAATTATTTTGTATGCGAGTACAAATTGTAAGTTCTGTATCTGAAGTAATAGATAACGCCATTGATGTCAGTTAGCTGTTAATGTTAGGGGACTGTTTGTTTGATAGACTTCAAAGCCACATTTGACTAACGTTAGCTAAGTTAAGCTAGCTAGCCAGCCTGTCGCAGACTGACCCCTTCTTCAAAACAAATCACAATTCGCTTGCGAGCTAATGTAGTTTAGCTAGCTAGCTAACGGTTAGCTCGATAGCTACTAACTTAGCCGCTGGTTGCTTGACGGAAGACCCCACCAGTCAACTAGTACAGACGAAAGGAGTAGCTGACAGCAGAACTTTCATAAAAGGTAAGTTTTGGACATACACATGGTGCTGAACGCGTTTCAGCTGGCAGCTAACCCCACTGCTACCTGGGTAGCTATAAGTTGGCTAACTTAGCTCAGGACATGTCAACTAGTAACGGTAGCCAAGTAAAGTTAGCTGACGTTATAACTGATAGGTGGATTGAGGAGGAACTAACGTTAGCTAACGTTAACTAACTGGCTTGCTAAATTAGCCAGTAGCGTTAACGTTAGTTCGCTAATAAACTGTTAGTGTTAGCTAACGCTAATCAGCTAACTTTGCCAACAGAACTGTTGTAGCTAGCTGTTGACATATTAGTTTGCAAGTTAGGTTTATGGTTCTAAGCAAGTGAGGTTGGCGTTACTTTTATTCGTTGTTGACAGATATTTTACTAATATTTACAACTTAATACTTGTTAATGCCAAGTTATAGATACGCTAACATAAGCTAAGGAGTGGTGTTCTGTTCAGCGCAGCCATTCCGAATGGCATTGGAAGTTGTCTGAGGCCAGCGGTAACACAATCTAAAGCTAAGTTACTGAAGGCAAATTATGCATAAAGTTAACGTTAGCCAATGGTTGTTGCCGATGGTTGAAGCAGAAACGGGTTTTTAATCAATGGGTGCAATGTAATTAATCGTGAGGAATGTAATTCATTTCAGTCATGTGGAGGCTTATGTTGTTGTAGCGTTAGTTGTCTGTAGCTCCGCTGGAGTTGAAGTAAACAGAAATCTGAGCTCCTACCCCAAGTCAGTTGATGTGCATTTCATGCCAAGGTTACGATAGATCTTGTGTCTTTGCATTGTTGAACAGTCTCACCATATCAAAAAATCAAAAAGAAGCACTAGGAAACCGCTGGGATGGACTCTCCTGAAGGTTACATTGAACATTCGGGAATATGTTTCTTTTGTATAACGTTACCAAACGTTTGATACATATCTGCTCTCTGAATTTCCACATTGGCGACAGGGAGAGTGCTCATTGCTTGTCCTGTTAAGTGCACCTGTGTGGAAAACAAACCCCTGGAGTTCCAGCAGGCCCCAAAGTACCTGGGCGTGCGCTTGGACAGGACATTGTCCTATAAACATCATTTGGATGAAGTGAGGGCCAAAGTAACAGCTAGGGTCTCACTCATCCGCCGCCTTGCTGGCACAACCTGGGGGGCCTCGGCCAAGGTTTTACGTATCTCCACACAAGCCCTCGTTTTCTCTGCAGCCGAGTACTGTGCCCCAACCTGGAGCAGAAGCCCACATGCCAAGAAGGTCGACACGGCCATCAATAATGCACTCCGGATCATTACTGGCTGCCTGAAACCCACCCCCGTGTTCTACCTGCCAGCCCTAGCAGGAATAGCGCCAGCCGGCCTACGGCGAGAGGCCGCTACCCTCGCCCTGGCAAGGAAAGCCAAGGAACACAGCTGGCACCTCCTCCATGAAACCACCACCATGGCAATACCTCCAAGCAGACTCAAGTCCCGCCACTCATACAACCAGGCCGCGCAAGAGATGCTTAATTCCATCCCGGAGGATCTGCCAACCAAAGCCTGGCTGGCGGCGGCATGGAAGCAGGAGTGGGAGTCGACAGGACAGACACGCCTACACCATTACATCCAGGATCCTGGAGGTGGCGTTGAAGGAGAAGACCTACCTCGCCGGCAATGGACCCTCCTGAACCGCCTTCGCACAGGGGTTGGCTGCTTCAAAGCGTCCATGAAGAAGTGGGGCCTAACCGACAGTGCAGCGTGTGAGTGCGGGGAGCCTGAGCAGACTGCCAACCACGTGATCACCACCTGTCCCCTGCATAGACCACCTTCAGAGGAGGGCCTCTTCCGAGTGGGACCTGAGACGAGGGCATGGCTACACGACACAAAGCTGGATATATGAATGACGATACACGAAAGAAGAAGTGCACCATTTGATCATTTGGTAATCCATATAGTTAGGCATTTTTAGGACAGTATGATAAACACTCAAGTTGCTTACATGCAGCAAGTGAAGGTGAAGGAACACTTGACAAAAGTGCATGGTGTGCTCCCTTTCCCTTGATTTCACCTCCTTTTAACTTGCCTAATTACAGACTATTGTTGGTTCACAACATCCACTTGTGTGCCCTTCAGCCATTGTTCCTCTTTTCATCGTCTGTTATATGTGCCAGTAGACTGTTTTTGTTGAGGTTGCCTCTGGTGGGTTCTATTTTGGATGTAAAGTCAAGCGTTTGCTTTCCTGTTCAGTGTCCACAGGGAGCGTTGTACGGGTTATTATGGCACTTGTGTACTCTGTAAATGTATGCCAGATGGACGCTGCTGCATGTGCAGGGCAGGGTCCTACTAGAAAAGAAAAAGGAGGAAGCACTTGGATTTCCCCCTTCAGTTTTACTTCCACGGTGGACAATTGGTGACATGTTGTTGGACAGACACATACTTTGTCTTTGATGAAGCAAGCAAACTTGATTTTTGTCACCGCTGGCATATGGTCTAGATTAGCTACGATAGTATCCAGGTGAAGAAGAAAATACATAAACTTACGCCATTAGTTACAAATACATTACATACTTGTATCGTCTGAAGATGCATCCATTTAGCATCATCAGGTAATGGTGGTTTAAGAGCCTCTTTTTGCACTGCCGATAATACATAAGGAAGAGGTAATGAATCTTGTTCAGCTTTATTTTTTATTTTTAGCGGGGGTTCCTATCTGGGGGAACCCCCGGGGGAGCACGGGGAGAACATGCAAACTCCATACAGAAAGGCCCTTTTGACAAGCCCGCCAGTAGGCACTGAGGACATGGGGATGGGATCACACCCTCAGCGCCCACAGCGTCCCAGGTGGGAATCGAACCCAGGACCTTCTTGCTGTGAGGTGACAGGCTGCGCTACTACTGCGCCACCGTGCCCCTGTTCAGCTGCTGTCTAAGTATAGCGTGATGGGTGTGCACTGCATGCAGTGGCTGTTTGTGGTTTTAAGCCACAGCAACTAGCCTAATTTGTTGTTTGTCAGTGTGGGAGGCTAGACTACCACATATTTCACCTCTAGGCCTAAACATTGATATAACCTATTAAGCACTACAGATTAACTTTATGATAATTTGTAGTTTGACAGTTACCCATGACCTGGGCCTACACTACGGCCTAATGCACTTTGATATTATGATAAGTTCACAAAGAAGCTTGCAGAAAACTAAAGGGAGACACTTGTTGAGACTTACCAGACGCCTTCGTTCGTGGGGAATGTTTACTATGGCATTCGTACTTTTGCCAGTGAATAGTCCCATTGTGTATACTAAACACCTTATTCATGCAGACATGGATCATCCTAATTAGGTTTGTTGGAGCTCTTAGCTCTTATTGTTTATATTTCCCAAAAGACAGCACTACATTTTGCTGAACTGTCGCTTATATTGCAGACATTTTTTGTAATCTATAATTAGCCTAATAGGCTATTGTTTTTGTAAAACCGTGGGACAAGTTAAAACATGACATCAGTGTCATGTTGTGTTCTCATTGAAGTGAAACCTTGCACATTGCCGAGGTGTTTATTTACTCAGGTTTTGCTTCTCGGACTCCACCCTGACATCATCATCATTACCTATCAGTTTGGTCACTCACAACCCCACGACTAATGCCGGGCTCTTTCCCGAACAGTTTTGTCTTCAGGTAGTTTAGAGTTTACAGTGTGGATAATCACAAATGAATAAACTGGAGATTCTGTCTGATGCAAGGTTACCCATATTCCCATTAATATCAGGTCACACTCTTGCAGTTGAAGTTACATAAATGGTAAGGTTATACTATCAGGGTTTCCCCCAGAAAAGTTGTTGTGCCCGGTGGCAAGTATCTTTTGACAGGCGATGCGCCGGCTGCGGCCAAGTGTCTTTTGCGACGGGGCCCAGCGCAGGCCAGTGACAGACTGATGGCAGCATTAAGGTAGGGCCCTATGAATTCTGGGACAACGGAATCACTAGGGTGCACTGATCGATCAGCCAGCGATCGGAATCTGACGGTTTTCAGCCTAAATATGAGATTGGAGAATTCCGATTTATGCTTTTATGTGCCGATTGCCAAAACTGATTGATGAGGCAAAACACGTTAGCCATTTTCGGCAGAGTTGGTCACATGTAAACACAGCTGAAACATATCGGCAGTGTCTTTGCAAAGTGTGTGAGACAGACACAACACGTGTCATCCATAATGTACGCCAGGATAAAATACCTTGTTGGTAGGGCTGTCCTCGACTCAGGATTCCACTGTCCAATACGAATATTCCTTGTCTTATCTTCAGTGATTATTTTGACCACATTGACAGTCAATTGCGGCATATTTGAATTGCCGACGTTGGGATAATGGAGTCTGAATGAGCCAAACAGGACACACATTTCTTTTTTAAATTGGGCTCTTAGTATATTTTTAATTTCACCCTTTAAACATTAAAACAACAGATAGCCTACATAAATAAACAAATTAAAGTGTAAAGGACATTGCCGCTGCTTTGATGACACAAATGACATGTCCAATGCCAATTCTTCTCAAGACTAATAAGGCCTAAATAAGTCTAAACAAGAAATAACTTATCAATTTAGATGGGGGGGTCGTGTCATGAATCGAATGCCACTGGTCACCCTGACCCTTCACGTCTCTGTGTGGGTTTTGCAAAATGCAACCAATGGAAAAGCATTAAAACGAGCTTGTGAGTAATTCTCGTAACGCCATTCGCCCTCAATCTGTCATTCAAACCTAGAAATTCCTCCTCTGTCTCTACTTCCCCAGCGAGGACACTATACCCGGAAAAGACACACGGGCACGTGTGTATTTCTGATATCGTTTTGTTTAATCCTGGCTTCCTCTGACGTGAATAGATCAATAAAATGTTTTCGAGTTATCCCTAGGCTGCAAACTTTTTTAAAGTCGAGCTGAACCCAAAAATGAATTTTCTTTTATTTTAGTTCAAATACCTGGGTATGCAGTGCACCTATTTAATAATGTATGCAAAAAAAAAATCACAAAAATCCAATTTCTTTCGTTTTTCACACTTTTTCACATTAAAAGTTCATTTTTCAAGATTTCATTAACAGTAATCTACAGTTTGCTGACGTCACCTAGTACTATCAAATCTCTACCCCATTTCAACCAATCATATCACGACTAGGGATGGGTACCGTTCACATTTGAACCGATACTGGTACGATACCGGTACCTGGAATTCGGTACGGTACCCAAAACGATACCATTTTCGGTACTTTACACCAGAGGTTCTCAAATGTTTTTCAGCCAAGGACCCCTTACAAGATAGAAAATATACCGGGGACCCCCTCATTCTGATTTGTGATTTTGGGCTAAGCTTAATTGTTTCCACGGTAACGTGCTTGACTTTTAATTTGATAGGTTTGTTATTAGAAGGTAATCCATGAACCATTTTAGATTTAAAGCATGAACTATTTTCGTTGAACTATGAAGATTTTGCAATTTTTTTTTTTTTTTATTACATTGCATTTACATTACGTCATTTAGCAGACACTTTTGTTTTATCCAAAGCGACTTACAATATCACAATTTGTCAACAGTACAGAAAACCACTATGCAACACAATCAATGACAGCCAAGATATTTTGATAGACTAGCACCATGTAGGAAGTAGTTTGAGAAGGAATAAGTAACATGTAGCATTTTATTAATTTTTTTTTTTTTTTTTTTTTTTTTTTTTTAACTTGAAAACTTTTCGCGGACCCCCTGGCAAAGTGCCACGGACCCCTGGCCATTTGAGAACCACTGCTTTACACGCTCTAATAACAAAAAAATTACAGTTGTAAAAAAAAAAAAAAGTCCAAACTTCTCAGAGAGCGGTCGGTATTCACTAAAGCCTTCATATCTCAGGCTCTGTAGCACATAGAAACATAAAATAAAAAGCATTTGAGAGCTTAACCCTTTGGCTTTTCGTATTATATTTGCTCTAATGTTCATAAAAAAAAAAAAGATCTTTAACCCCAAAAAATAAAAATAAAAAGATTCTAATGCATTTTAAGAAATGTTAATAAAGATTACGGCAAATGTAACCCTTCCAAATAAAAAGCCATGGGTTTAAGCTCTCATATGCTTTTTATTAGAGCCCGACCGATATTATCGGCCCGCCGATATTATCGGCCGATATTGGCGATTATCGATATATCGGTATCGGTAAAAAAAAAAAAAAAATATCGGCAGATTTTTTTTTTTTTTATATATATATAATAAGTTATAGACAGCATGGACAGCATGTTGTGTATATTTGATATTTTTTCTTAACTATTTGTTCTATTGTGTTTTTGTATTTCTAGTTGCATTGAGTTTATTAATAAGCTGTAAAATATCCTGCCTACATCACATATTTCAATTCATGTCAACTCAATCATATCTTTGTCAAGTGTTTGATATTTGAGGGTTGCTGATGTGGTGCCTCCTCTGGTCGTTAAGGGCGCCTGTTCGGAGGGAGGGGAACTCGTTGGAATATCGTGATCCTCCCACGTGCTATGTCCTACCGGTGAAGCTTCCCCTGTCAGGTGAAAAGAAGCGGCTGGCTAACTGCCCATGTGGAAGCATGGAGCCAGTTTTCGGCTCTCCCCAGATCGGCAGAGGGTGGAGCAGCAACTAGGGATGGGCATTTCTAGCAAAAACACTATTCGAAATTCGCTGGCCAAATTCGAATTTAATTCGAATTTCGAAAATAAATAAAAAAATGTAATTTTTTTTTTTTTTTTTTTTTTTTGTGAGTGAAATGTTGCATTGTCTCCCCTGATTCTAAGTCTACGGCTTTATTAATTAATATAAAAAGCTTCTGCTGTGGATTTTTAGCTCAAACAAGCATTGCACCACTGAAGTAAAGAACATGTTACATGACATTGACATTTTCGAAAATAAAAAACAGTTTTGACAATCATGAGTGGTTCATTAAATATTTAGTAGGCTCAGGTCTGAGTGCCAAAGGGGTGCCAAAGTCACCCCCTCTCCCTCTTCATGGGATTTCATCTGCCATTAATTTTTCCATAAACCTTGCTTAAAATGCTTATAAAAATTGTTTTACTTGCTCAAACCAAGCGATTTGACTATACTTAGAATCAGGGGAGACAATGCAACATTTCACTAAAAAAAAAAAAAAAAAAAATTTTTTTTTTTTTTTTTCGAATTTCGAATTTCAATAATAAAAGTCGACCTTGATAATAACAACGATTATTCGAAAATTCGAAATTCGATGCCCATCCCTAGCAGCAACCAGGATAAATAAATAAAAAATTAGCACTAATGGGGGACTAGCACTAATGGGGGATAAACATTTGATGATAAAAACAAAAATAAAATAAAATAAAAATATCGGCCGATATTATCGGTATCGGTAATTTTTTATTCCCTAAAATCGGTATCGGTATCGGTTTCAAAAATCCCATATCGGTCGGGCTCTACTTTTTATTTCATGTTGATAGCTACTATACAGGCTGAGGAAATACGTTCTGTTGAACCCTTGACAATTACTGCAGAAATGTTAACGTTAGCGTTAACGTTAGCGATCTCTGTTTTGCAGTCGTTGTGAAGACAGTGAAAAGCCCCGTTATCTAACAACAACAACGGCAGTGAAACAACTTATCCAGCTAACGCTAGCTAATTAAATAACGTTACCTGATGTTGTAGAAGTCGATGCCTCTCTCAACGTTACAGCTGAGGAAGTTCTGCTAACGTTAGCTGCGGTGCGCTGCCTGCTTCATTCACCCTCAGCCTATCTAATACGTTACAGTCTTCAGCATTTAGCTAAATATATCTTGTGTTTGACCATGCTTCCTCAAGTTTGAGGTGTTTCCCTGGCCAGCTTTGCAATTCACATCACAAATGTTGCAACCAGTGTTGTCAGAGGTCAGAGTCTATCTTGGGAAAGTGTAGCCACATTTTCGGGTGGTCCTGTTTGTTGATGTTTCAGGTAGAGTGACGTACTGACGTAGCGCGCTCTCGCGTATTGCCTTAAGGTTCCGTCGGAATTTCTATTTTACCCACTCTCTTCTATTACTCAGATGCGTTCAAGTGCCGAAATGAGGTACCGTTTTATGTCATGTGAACTGATACTCGGTAGTACCGCCCCCTTTCGGTCGGTGCCTGTAAAAGTACCGAGTTCGGTACCCATCCCTAGTAGTACCGCCCCCTTTCGGTCGGTGCCTGTAAAAGTATCCATCCCTACTCACAGAGCTGGTGTAAACATATAGAAACTAATGGAAACCCCTTTACCCGAAATGAAACATCCAGGGATTGTTTTTACCTCCAAAAAACAACTCTCTAACGTTAAGCTAACCGCGCTAGCCGGGAGTCCCACTATAAGCCAAAGGGACTTTGGAGTTGAGCTAGCTGCTGGACAGAGCCATCTAACAGAGCCAATAATAAGGAAAACAAAGGAGCAGTCGCGCACATTAGGCTACATTAAAAGCATCAGTCAACATCACATAAGCCGTTTTCCCACATGCGTACCTGAAAATTACCTGTAAGTCAATATTGGACATTTCCCGGAATTTCCCTTCACACCTCAGCGCTGGCATGTGAGAATCTAGGAGCGAAATTTCCTGTATGTTGGGGGGAGGGGGGAGCTTATTTGGGGGGTCGGGTTTAGATCAATAAGGTGTTTTCGGGTTGTCCTTGGGCTGCAAACTCATTTAAAGTATGCAAATCGAAGTTGTTTATGACAAGAATAATGTCACGTTACTCCGGGACTGCTCAACCCATGACAGAGCCACTCTCCCCGGCTTGGCAGAGGGAAGATCTCCGCCCGCGCATCCCCGCTGCCTGGAGCACAGCGGCTCGTGCTCGCGCTCTAAAAGGCAGGCTCCCACACGCTGCTGTCTGGCCAGCAGAAAGTGCTCCAGACTCGGTGTGATAATCCTGTAACAGCATTTGAGCTTATTCAGGTAAGATATTAATAATGTAATGACACATTCAGCGATAAACTGTCTACAATGAAGACATGTGTCAAATATGACAACGTGGTGTTCAGTATTTTAAGAGCACGGGTTTTTTTTCATTTCCTGAAAAGTTGGCGATTTGGAGATAAGTGGCTTTCATTGCACAGCGACGAAATGCATGAAGCGAAATGTGGAAGTAGTTTGCTTTGATGTGCGCGAATGATTAGATGATGCAAGCTGGAAGTGAACGTTAAGCAACGTGTGTACACCTCGCCCATGATGAGAGAAGGACCGGTGTCGCGGAAAATGACTGAACCCGTTTCTCACTTGTGTGCCTATCGCGGCATACCGCTCTTCTGACTGGCTCGAAACTGGTGAAATCTCCGCGACGACGGGGTCGCGCTTATACCGGCACGACGACTTTCCCATATGCAGGCATTAGACCACGTTCCGGTC
Source organism: Poromitra crassiceps (assembly GCF_964638095.1). Classification (NCBI taxonomy): domain Eukaryota; kingdom Metazoa; phylum Chordata; class Actinopteri; order Beryciformes; family Melamphaidae; genus Poromitra; species Poromitra crassiceps. Next base: position 46,082,848 of record NC_139624.1, read on the forward strand.
ATTTAGCGGTACAAAGCGCATGTGGGAAAACGGCTATAGTGTCTTTTCTTTAATCTGGTGGCAGTATTTTTCAGTAAAAAGTGAAACGACACGGATGGTTTATAGCAGAGGTTCTCAAATGTTTTTCAGCCAAGGACCCCTTACAAGATAGAAAATATACCGGGGACCCCCTCATTCTGATTTGTGATTTTGGACTAAGCTTAATTGTTTCCACGGTAACGTGCTTGACTTTTAATTTGATAGGTTTGTTATTAGAATGTAATCCATGAACGATTGTAGATTTAAAGCATAAACTATTTTCGTTGAACTATGAAGATTTTGCAATTTTTTTTATTTTTTTATTTTTTATTACATTACATTTACATTACGTCATTTAGCAGACACTTTTGTTTTATCCAAAGCGACTTACAATATCACAATTTGTCAACAGTACAGAAAACCACTATGCTATGTTTTTTGTGCTTGTGCTTCGGCAATGGGGGTGGGTTGGGGAGGAGAGGAATGGGGGTAAATTTGAAAATATGGAGGGACAACCCCCTCAGGGCTCGACGTTAACTTTTAAAAGTGGTTGCCGGAGGGGCAACCTGGCAAGAACTTTTGGTTGCCCGAATAAAAATATGGTTGCCCAATTTTAGTCGCCTTATATTTTGAGTAATTAAGATACTATGCAGTCATAAGCCGGCTTAATAATGACGATGTGACAGAAAAGTAAGTATAATAGTCTATAGTATAGTATAATAGGCCTATTCAGTGTGCGCACCGGGTGTAGTAGTAGTAATAATGATAATAATAATAATAATAAATTTGTGTAATTTCGTTTTCTAAACAAATCTTATTTTTTGTTTTTATTAGGGGTGCACCGATCGATCGACACGCAATCTGTATCGGCCGATTTGGACCTCAAATATGTGATCTGCTGTTTCCGATATTCCTTTAATGTTGCCGATCGCATAGCCGATTAGGGCTGCACGATATTGGAAAAAACTGACATTGCGATATTCCCTGCCCCTGCGATATATATTGCGATATGAAAAAATACAGATTTTCACCAGATTACCAGAATAGCTCTATTTTAAAGAAAAGAATACTTCTAGAATGATTGGGATGATTTTGTAGAGGAGTCCATCTGATTTTGGAGGGGAAATTAGGTATTTTAATGTTTCTCAACCACTGGGCTGTCGCCTATACTGTAGGCCTCAGAGCGTCATCTATCAGGGTGCATACACATTTTGACCAATGGATTTCCATGACTTAGGCTACATACATGAAAAAGTGAGTAAGTTATGACATTCTACTTTAAAATGTCACTAGCCTACACTTCACTTAGTGTAATGCAGCCTTTAAAACCAGGGAAAGACAACATGTATGCTGTATCACCATATTACCATATCCAACATCTAAGACCATATAGTCTCATATCACAATATTGATATACAATTGATATATTGCCCACCCCTAATATTGAGTGCCAGAATCTACCTCCCAATGATGCTATTTGCAGAAAAACATTAGATTTCATTGATTATAATCACTGCTTTCAACTTCTTTCGTTCTTCTAACGTTTCAATAAATCAACAATGAAACACCCCTGCCACTTTACACACTTGGTCTGACCCCCCGGAAACCCCCTCCAGAAACGACCAAGTGGTACACTCCGCATCTGCGGAGTTCCGGTTTTTGAGCGCAAGGCTGGCAGTACAGAGAGACGAGGATTCACATGCAGCCGACCGGTGACAAACAATTCATTCGTGAAAAGTAATAAATATACATTTAATTGCCCAGATATGTCTCTTCTCTTTTTATTTTCACTGACATGTTTTGTGTAAATAAGTCGCTATGTATGATTAACTCTACCGTAACGTTACTGCTATCATGTGATGCAACATCAGAGACTTGAAGGGGAGAGACAGCCACAGTGATAACACGGACAACTTCTCAGTAATCAGCCTTCGTGTCATAAGTTGCGGTCTTGCTTTTTGGTGTTTCAAGAGTAAATATCTCCACTCCACGGACATGTTGAGTTACAGCAGCCAGCCTGCTGTATGCGAGTGCGCTGCAAACTGTGGACAAGTCCGCCTCCGCAACCACATCGTTTACAGACGGGCTACTGTCTGTCAGCAACGCAACATAAGCAAAAGATAATTCAATTTAGGTCTCTGTGCATGTTTGTTGTGTTGAAGCTAAGCACTAAATGAGTGAGTACAGTAGCGGGGCGTCTCTCTCCTTTGAGAGAGACTGCATTTCACTCAGTAGGCTACCCCTAAAGTGAGAGTTTATCAAGCAACATGACGAGTTAATTTGCTTTTGACATCGCACGTCCTGCGATGTGACTATCGCGCATGCGCACATCGCAATGTCGATGTGTAAACGATATATCGTGCAGCCCTATAGCCGATCATGCTGCACGTGAGAAACATGAGGCAGCCCATTTTCATGTCTTCAATGTCTATCGTTTAACTTTCATATTGTGCTCTAACGTTTATATCATTGTGTTGCAAAGCACACGCTTTGCTTTCGTCAGTGTACTCACCTCCATGCACACACCACACCAGACTGTCAACACACCCCTTGCGTCTTTGAATCACACAAATCAGCTGGTGATTAGAGCAGCCTCAGCAGAGAGAAGTTACCTCCAGTCCTCCCGCCTACCGAGGCATTTGCATGCTGTTAAGTCCGTGTGTATTAAAGTCCCAGATTGACACGGTGCTACTGTGGTAGTCGGGGTTGTGCACGCGCACACACAGACAATTTCCACGCAAGCATTGATGTTCCCGCGGGCACTTTGAAGGAAGCGAAAGTGTGCGGCTGAGTATGTGGATGTGCGCTCCGTTCAGACGGACTTTCTTCCTTTCTTTGAACATCAGTTGAACATGTTCTAATCCCCTTCTTCCATGTGTGCGTATATGACCAACCAGTAAGTCATTATTATGTTAATATTCCTGTATTGCATTCCCTTTTGGTTTTAGATCGATCTACCTGCAATCATTGCAATAACGTTTGTTTAGGCGTGCATTTGCCATTTGATTGTCTGTTGCGCTAATTAATGCCACTACTCAGATGGAGTTTAGCTGGTGTGTAGCTTGTGATTCTGTTGTTTCTCCCGTCATGTAACCCTGTCACCATTATGTAGATCGCACTCATAGTGCTGCTAATTATAACACTGTAACTCGGCCTCGATGGGCGGGTCGTTTTGATGTTCGTTCGATGCGGATCCCAATGTATGACGGTTATTGTGCATAACCCCGGTTCTATGAGTGGGAGCTGTTTGGCTTTAGTCATGGTTCAAGACTGGTGTTTAAGAGTAACTGACTTACAGTTTACCTAATTATCATTTATATATTATTAGTTGTTAATTATCACTATAATTGGCCTATATAACAGCAAGCTTGGTTACTGACCTGTTTGTATATTTTATTGCCTCCTTTTTCCAGACCACACACAATCCTACTATTCCTGTCATAATGCTGTAAAGAGCCTATACTGCTGTACTGTACTGAAGAGAACTGACAACTAAACGGTTGAACTCCCATCTGTCTCCTGCCTTGTGTTTTTACGGACACCCCAGGGCGTATATATATATATATCGGTGATCGGTAATCGGTAGGGGTGTCACAATATATCGTCCCACGAAATTTCGCGATAGTAAAACGTCACGATATGTATCGTTGAGATGAAATCTCATATCGCAAAAAAAAAAAAAATTTTTTTTTTTTTTTTTTTTTTTTTTCCAAAAAATAGACTAAGAAACGTCTTTGTTTGTTGAAGTTCAATGTGTGGAAAGTAGTTCAGTTGAACAAGTCTCTGAAGAGACACGAGAAGTTATACAGGAGAGAAACCATTCAATTGAGTTTCTGGCAAAACTGTTTACTTGACAGGAAAAACTGAAGATGCATAAAAAATAGATTAAGAAATGTCTTGTTGTTTGAGTTTGAAGAAAAACTGAAGATGCATAATGAGAATTTATACTGCTGAGAAACCTTTTAGTTCAAAGTAAATCTAAGTGACGGTGTAACTCATTCTATTTCAAGATAAGCCTTATCTCCAATCTCATGTTTTTTCTAGTTGTTATTGTAATAACAATTTCCCACAACAGCATGTTTTGTATTTGTGCATTTCAAATAAAATACTACTTTTCCAGTCATATATTGTCATTATTCAAGTTTAAAAAAATATTGTTAAAATCGTATCGTATCGTATCGTTATCGTGAACCCAGTATCGTGATACGTATCGTATCGTGAACTGAGTGTATCGTGACACCCCTAGTAATCGGTGATCGGTCGATGATCGGTTGGGCAGATATTTCTCATAGGTGATCGGCAATCGGTGATCGGTGGCAAAAAACGTGATCGGTGCACCCCTAGTTTTTATAATGCATTTGCACTGAAAGGATTTGTTTAACTAATATTTGTGAACTTTAATTTTCATATATTTTTTTTAACAGTTATTGTTCATATTGTGCTTAATTTATTAATTAACACATTCACTGCCAGCCGTTTTTCAATACTGTAGTTAGCTTCTGCCAAGGTTTTTTTTTTGAGGATTCTGGCTCATCTTTCAAGAGCCGAGGATTCGTTTCTGTTAGGATTTTGTGAACACACAATATCTCAAAAGAACTACCGGTAATAGAATGTGTGCTTTCTCTGTCTAAAAGAGTTAGTTTGTAGAGTTAGTAGTTATGTAAGCATTAGCAGTTGAATACAGCATGGTTTCAGCGTCTGAAAATTTATTCTGAGATAAACGGCTTTTTGTGAAATTCGATAGAACAGTCACTTTAACCATTCATTTTTGGCATCAGTAAGACGTCAGACATCTAAACAATAGTTTTGAACAGTCATTTCCTCCATAACAGCAGGAAACACCCCTCTCCTTCAAACTCCTCCCTCCGTGTGTGTTCTTCTTGGCTGCAGCGGGCGTGTCACAAGCTTGTTTCTGTTGCTGCTGTAACCTCGCGTCACCAGGCTCACTGCTTTGCTGCTGCTGTGCCTGTCTGCTGGCGGCCGCTGGGCAAGTCTGGATGGGCTCGCTCGTTTCTTGGAGTTTCGGTTGAGAGCTTTGATGAAGCTTTTGCGATTCTGGTCATATTTATGCTGCGTGTTTCAAAGTGTGTTCCACCCGTAATCTATTATGCAAATTTGCAATCCCGCACCGCCAGCAATCAGCGCGAAAACGAAAGCGTTTTCGCCAATCCATTTTCATGAGAATGGCTTCCTCACACTGCTTTTTGCTTGCCTTCCTCTAGTCAGGAGAGCACTGTCGCCACTTAGTGGGTCGGTGGAATGGGTTGTACACGTTCGGTGGCTCCAATATTTATATAAGAGATGTAAAAGGGTTAGATGCACATCCCACGATCAAATTTTTTTTTTTCATTTTTTTGACGTATTAATACGTCATTGGCAGTCAACCGTTGGATTTTTTTTGACGTATTAATACGTCATTGGCAGTGAACGTGTTAAAAGCGTTATTGATAATGAAGTAGCTGGAATCAGTATCTGCCGATCACCGATATAACCGATCACCGCGTCGATTGAAGCCTTCTTTTTATCATGTAGCATTATTATTATTATTTTATTATTATTATTATTTTTATTACACTCTCTCTTAAAGACTATTTCAATATTAATCTGAATTGAAGGAGCAACCATTCAGACAGAGGACACAACCTATGTAACAGGGATGCTTTTAGGACCCTGGGGAGTCGTAGAAGCCGGACAGCATCTCCAGCTGTGTTGACTTAATAATTATTAGTAATTAGTAATTATCCACAAGCGCACGCGCTCTCTCTCTCTCTCTCTCTCTCTCTCTCTCTCTCTCTCGCTCGCTCTCTCGCTCATTGACGCAGCTGCCTGCTGCACAGTCCGTGGAGTTTTACTTCTTGGACACAGTTCTTATTTCGGGAATTTCAGAATGAGCTGGGCCTCAGCCCTCATGCACACTGCAACTTCAAGATCCATGGCACAACGAGAGAGAGAGAGACTGAGCAGGTGGTGGCAGGTGTGTGTGTCGGGAGCCGGGAGGGAGGGAGAAAGAGTGAAGTCTGTGAAAGCGGCTACGTAGTCTTCTGTCTCTCCCTCCCTCTCCCTCCCTCCTTCACTCCGTCTCTCCCTCCCTCCCGGCTCCCTCATACACACACCTGCTTCGTTCAAAGTGAAGTCTGTCTCTCCGAGAGACAGAGAGGAGTTTAGTCATTTTAGGTGCGCACAGTTAATTGTCTGGAATGCATCTGATCGGCCTGCTTTGATCGGCTATTTTGAGAACGTGATCAAAGCCGATAGAGGCCAAATCGATTGCGGAGCATCTCTAAATAAAATGTCACATATATGTCACTCACAACAAGCATTAAAACGTATTTATTTGGTGTATATTTTGCTGTTTGCTGCTGTACATATTTTTTTGCATGTTAAATCGTGGTTGCCCCTGGGGCAACCAAAGGCCAAGAAATGGTTGCCCTATTTTTTTTTTGGTTGCCCGGGGCAACCGGGCAGCCGTTAACACTTTGAGTGCCACGGCCCTTGGGCAAAAGGTGCTGTACTGTGCCACATAGGCCGCAATGCATTTTAAAACAGTCATATAATTTCTTTAATAATTACTATGTAAACACTGAACACGCACAAATAACGATGAGACTCTCTTCTATCACCTGCAAAAAAAAGTTTATTGATCCCATTTTCCGTTCTTTAGTTATGAGCCGGAGAAGATAGCTTGATTTGACCAAAAACAGCAATTTTTTTCTAGAAACCTGAGATATTCAGCCTTTTGTGAAAGGAAGCATTTCAAGCACATCATTGACTCATTGCTAATATTTTCTGATGTAATGACACCTCAAAAATAATTTCCTTCAATAAAAGAGTGAAAACAAAGGAATTTTGTTTGGCCAAATAATATTTTTTAGCTGCAACCAGCAGCGCTGGCCCCTGCGTGCGCAGACCCTACACCTTCTTGCTGGTCTTGATTTACTGCTGGTGGGCATCAGATAGCCTATTCTAGCTTGTTTGCTCTCTGTGCATCGAGCCTGCTGCAGCTGCCTGGGTCTGTTGTATGCTGTAGTGCCCTGCGTGCCCCACCCCCCCCCTCCTCCTCCCCCCCCCGTTGTGGGAGGAGTGTCTCTCTGGGCTCTGCTGTGAGTGCGTTTGCTCTGCTTGTGCTCTGCACTGAAAAGTCCGCTACATCCAGCTTTTTTACAGCCGCGTGTATTTGTCACCAGCTCCCATGCTTCCAGTTGAGAATAATAACAACTCCACATGCGGATGGGCTGTAGCAGCGGACACGGAGGTGCTCAATTGTGACAGCAGATTGGCTGCTGCAGGCACAGCTACGTTATGCTTCAATGAAGCAGCTGCATACGGACGGATGCGATGCGATTTCCTTTTCCCCAACGACTTCTTCTGTGTGTTTTACTCCACGTTCTCTCATCTGGAGAGCGCTGCCGCCACCTAAGGGTTCTGTAAAATAGGTTAGACACATTCAATAGCTCTCATATTGTAAGAGGCGATGTAAGAGGCTTAGATCGACACCCCCCCCGTCAAAAAAACAATTTGGAGTTATTGACGCCATTTGGCGTCGCTGGCAGCGTACGGTAAATTTCTCTTGACGCCATATGGCGTCGCTGGCACTCAATGTGTTAACACATTCAGTGCCAAGGACGTCTGTGCACGTCCTAAAAAAAAGTAACGTTCAGTGCCAAGGACGTCTGTGGACGTCCTAAAATCATAATTCATATTATTCCATAATTCTGCTGTTTAAGGTCGTACCCAGCCAGTGAGCATGAATCCCTTCAAGGGATCACACGGCGCCACCTTAAACATCGTCACAGGAGCTGCTCCACCCACCTCAGATCCTTTACTTTGTACAGGAGACAGCGGAGAAAGCCGTGGAAACCGATGCATGCTTTCTGCCAGAGCCGTATATATTGCTCCGTCTACAGCGAGAGTGGGCTCGGCTGCATCCGCGCTCACAACTGAGCTCTTATGCTTCTATCTATCTCCACACGATTTCCTAGAAAGCCAGCATGCGAAGCCGAACGGGCCAAGCCTTTTCGTTCAGTCGCGTTTGCCAGCGCGCATCATTTCCTTGATGCCCATCAAGGAAATGATGCGCGCAGCAAAGCTGGGATCTGTGGGGCAAAAACGGAGTCGAGAAAGCAAACTCTGTGCGTGTGGGAGGAGCCCGCAGCTCAGAGGTGGAGAGGGGGGGGGGGGGGAGAGGGGTGTGTGGCTGCACAGAAACCACACCACACGCCACCACATCAGAAAACACCAGCCAGAGTCAGTGAATGTGCTCGAAATTAGAGTGCAAAAGGTATTCATAAAAGGGGCTATATCTTGGAAAGAAAAAAAAAACGACAGAAAACCCTTGAAAGTGCACTTTTTTGAGAGGCTGTAATTTCATAATGGAACTGTCTAGAAACAAAATTTCTTCTTTGGAAGAAGCAGGAGTGTTCAATGTTTCATTAAAGTCCAGCCCTGTTAATATAGCCATAATAGAAAAAATTCTATAGCTGTTTTCAACTGAATGGAAGTGAATCTGGCACAGGCTCCAGACAATTTTACTGAAGCGCTGTGGCACTGAATGTGTTAACAACCTGCCTGCTCTGACCAGACAACTATAATGGGCTTGTTCTGTGATATTTGCGGTACATTCGGGTACATGATTTACCTTACTACATAGCCTACACAACGGTTCTTTGTTGGCAATGTTTATTGACAAAAGCACACTGGCAGATACATACCAAATGGTTCAAAGTAAATCTCTCAAAAGTCTCAAATCTGTGACTGTCAGCATTATATTGTCAGCATTTGGCTTATGTTATTGCAATATAGGTTGAACAACTGATGATCAACAATATTCTCACAGTAATATGCACATGGGAATCAAAACATAGCATTAATTTTCACAAATCATTTGACCAGGTGACAATGTGCCTCTGTTGTGTTGTTCCTGCTCCACCATGGTAGGCTACTCCGGCGGCCATCCCTTGAAGAAACAAATGACACCGTGTTATATTAATCACTATAACATTAACGCCACCAAATTTCAGTTAAAGGAGGACTTACCCCCTAGATATGTATCAGAACAGTGATTTGAAAATACCTATGGAAAAAACCAAGAAATGACATATACTCTTGTCTATACTAAACTCTTTGGCTGTGTTCAAGTCAAGATTTTTTTTCTGAAATCGACGCCATTACAGTTTGCCTACCGCCTCAAAAATAATTTATTTGAGAGGGGCAATATCTTTTATAAATATCAACAACTAGCCAACGCTGGTGGTCTGTATGGAAAGAGTGTTGCTCAAAATGGTTGAAAGTGATATCAATTTGGCCATTCAGTGGCGAACTAGAAATTTAATTATTTTTGTCCCATTTTGTCCCATGTGTGTGCGCGTGGCTTGTCTAAACTTACGTTAAAAGAGCCTCGCTGCTCGCAGCACACAGCACAGTGAGGACAAACCTCTCGCTGTGGGGTAACACAATGCGAGATTTCTCCACGTAATTCCCTCGTCTAACTAGAGATAAACCGCACAATGAAATCCGTTTTTAATTTGCGTTTTGGGGCTTTTCGTGATTCTTGTTGAAAGTTACAGCACCTCTGATTTTTCCTCTCAGGGCGCAGGAGGCAGCGCAGAGCTCTTCTCCTCCTCAAATCCCCCCGAGGAGCACACACACACAGACAGAGCCAGTCGCTCTGCTCTGCTGACTTGATTTCGTGAAAAGTTGGCGTTGGCTTGTACACAGTGATGATATTATATTAGCCGATATGTTTAGAGAAGCTTTGTCACGTTGTCACGTCGTAGTATAGCGTTATATTTTACATGTCCGCTAAACTGCGACGAGATTTGTTTGCTGAAATGTCAGACTGTTGAAAGCCCCCGCCTCTCACTGCTGCTGTGTGCTGCTGCTGCGCGCGCCCCCGCGGGTGCATGAGAGAGCAGACTCTCCCGTTTGACTGGCCGAGAGAAAGTGCTTCCAAGTCGGACTGATAGCCGCGGAAATGTCAGACTGGGCTCTCTGCTCTGGCCGAGTCCGAGAGAGCCCAGCTGCTGCTGCGCGCGCCCCCGGAGCTTGGGGCTAGTGCATGAGGTTACAGTACGACTCTCTCCCGCCCGCTCCTGCCTGCCTGGGCTGGAGACAGTGCTTCCAACTCGGACTGATAATATAAACATCATCATTCGAGCTTATCCAGGTAAGATATTAATAAAGTAGTGACACATTCAGCGGGAAACTAACTATAATTAAGACATGTGCCAACTTTGACGACGTTTGGTTCAGTATTTTAAGAGCAAACTTCAATAGGAATAGGCTTGGAGTTCTGAGGAGCCGAAAGGGTACAGGGGGAGTAGTGGAGTAACTATCTTGAAATCCCATAGTCTTTGGGGACAACCTGACGTCAGGTTGTACCAAATCTCCCATTCATTTGAGAGAAAAAAAAAAAGCAGTGTTCGACCCTTAGAGGGCGCTTATGCCAGATATGCTGCTGAAAAATGATACAAATGGTCAAATGGCAACAGTTTGGTGTCAAATGTGGAAATTTTGACCAGAATTCTTCACACATCACCCCCAAAGTCATATATATTGGTTAAAAGCTGAAAAAAAGTGTTTTGGAGGTAAATTCTCCTTTAAAGTATAGCAACGGCGCTCACCAACTTGCTCACATGTTTACGTTAGCACACAATGCTAATCGAGCTGGCGTTAGCTTACAAACATGAGCATCACTCATACAGTCCAACATAGCAGAGCACCAAGTGCGCGATCAAATCCACCTCAGTTATAAAGTTTAGAGTTTGCCCAGAGATATAATAAGTATAATAGCAGTTTACCTTGTAAAGGCTTAGCAGTAGCTAGCAGGCTGGCGACTCACACCAAAGGCTTAGCAGCAGCTAACAGGCTGGAGACTCACACCAGGCTCACTCACACCACACCATGGGCTCTTGGCCAGGCCCCGGACAAGACGGTGGTCGGCTGGCTGGACTGCTACTCGCCCATACCAACTAGGGCTGGGATGGATCACGGATAATCCGTGACCCGTACGGATCAGCCCCCACGGTTCGGCACACGGTTCGGAACGTCGTTGTCCGCGGACCCCCCCCCCCCCCTTTCGTTTCATTTAACGTTTAACGTTAGTGTATGAGAACGCCTGCAGCGCAGCCAGACACAGACAGGCATCATCATGGCAAGCACAAGTGAGCTTCCTCATCCCTTGTCGTCGCTGTAAAGTCTCTCTGAAGGCTGTGGCTAGTGGCTACTAAAGACAGCAAACTTATTTCAACACCTCTGAAAAAGCACAGGAATGCGAGCAGCATGTTGCGCGCTGCACAAGATAGCAAGAGCCACAACACGCACACACACACACACACACACACGTTTCATGAACACATTATCACCGGACGGTGAAATGTTGCCTTGGACACATAACAACAAAACAACACGTGGGGCCACCGAGTAGCATAACGTAGCATCAACGTTATGTTTCCAGACTCACCCGGTCTGTACCACCCGTGTCATGTGACTACGTTAGCAAGCAACAGGCAGGAAGTTAGGCGCAGTGCCACCTAAAACAGGAAGTTGGGTTGTTTTGCCTTCAGAGTAAAAGCATAAATTGTGTCATGAGAAAAAAATATTTTTTGAGCTGTGCAGGGCAACAAATGGTTAGAGAAGTATAATAGTATTAAAAATTCAAATCGAAAATCTAATTTTGAGAGAAAAAATCTGATATAGCCTATATATTTTTTTTTTGCTGATCCGAAAAATCCGTGATCCGTGGCTCAAAATCCGTCACGCGATCCGATCCGTGGGTTTTCTGATCCGTCCAAGCCCTAATACCAACAGCTTAGAGGTGCATTACCGCCAGCTACCGGACTGGAGTGTGGAAAGACCATTACCGTGTGTGGAGTCGTGCATAATGTGTCCCGGCGACTGAGTCGAGTGTAGGGGGGCTGATGCATCACGATGCACCACCCCCAAAAATACCCCTAAAAGGCAAAAAGCAGGTATTATGTGTTTATTAGCAGAATTGACATGACAGATTGACATCACTTACTCACTTTACCCTCATTAGCCGTTTTCACACATGCGCTTTTTACCGCTAAATGACCGGAAAGCGGTCTAATGCCTTCATGTGTGAAAGTTGTTTTCCGGTATAAGCGTGACCCCGTCATCGCGGACATTTCACCAGTTTCGAGCCAGTCAGAAGAGCGGTATGCCGCGATAAGGGACACAAGTGTGAAACGGGTCCAGTCATTTGCCGGTTCTTCTCATGGGCGAGGTGTACACGTTGCTTAATGTTCCAGCGGGCATAATCTAATCATTCGCGCACATTAAAGCAAACTGGCAAAATGATCTTGTGATAATAAGAGCGGTATGTCAGCTTCATGTGTGGGCGTGCCGATTTCCCCCTCTCCCCTCTCTGCTGCCTGCTCGCTCTCTGGCCAGTCCTTCAGTCCTCCTCCTTCAGTCAGCAGCCCGACAGGGACACAGACAGCTCTGAGAGTCTTGCAAGCCGCCCAACGCTTGTTGAGAAAGCAAATGCACAAAGCGAAATGTGGAAGTATTTTGCTTACTTTGCCGACAGCGAAGGCAAGCCCGGACACATCAAACGAAGCCAGTCTGTAAAAAGTGCTTCAATGCGACGCAGGTGAACGGATAAACATCGAACCAGCCAGGCTACACGGATCCCAACTTCTTCAAATATTTCAGTTCAAAGACTGGTTAGCCAATGTGAATGATACAACATACATGCCCTCTTAAGTCAAACGAGTGTGATTTATTGTGTGACAAGTAGGGATGCAGCGGTTTCCGGTTTGAAGGTATACCCCGGTTTGAAAAAGTCACGGTATCAAAACCACTAAGATTTGCCGTCATACCTTCTCCACGGTATCAGCTGTTTCCCCAAAACAACGTGCCGGTTGCTTGCAGAGTGCAGCTTACGCGGCCCCTCCCCCTTGTTGCATGCCTACCTAGACGCACAGTAGTGAGGAGCTGTCCTTGACTGTGTTTACAACCGTGTGTGTGATAAAGCAGGAGAACGCAAGGAAGGACCCCCCTGAACTTTCCCCCCATCTAAAAAGACGACGTCGGCTGTATGGGAATATTTCGGCTATTGTAAAATCACAGATGGCCATAGCCTTAACGCGAGACTCACGCGTTGAGCCTAGGATGGCCAGGGCTTAGATCTGCGTGAGCACGACCCGTCGTTATTTGTCAAATTCAAGCTACATTAAAACGTTGTCTTGCTTCAACATACATCGCATTGGACATAAACTATTTCCACCCGCAGGTTTGAGGAGTAGCTAACAAACGTCAGATAAATGCTCTCTCTATGCTAACGTTACCTACTGAGGCAGCTAACATGGCTAATTAGCTAGCTAACACCAGCTATCTTTCTCCACTAACTAACGTTAACGTTAGTTGACTGAGTGAACGTCGCTGTACAGCAGGTCGTTATCAAAACGTATTGCACTGAAGAGAAGTAACATTAGATAATGACGAAAGACTCCTCCAACCTGTCAGTGGAAAAGTATGCACAAACTTTGTGTGTGTGAGTGTGAGAGAGAGAGAGAGAGAGAGAGAGAGACAGAAACAGGGACAGAGGCTGTGTGTGTGTGTGTGTGTGTGTGTGTGTGTGTGTGTGTGTGAGGAAACAATAATTGTGTCCAGTGTTCACCCATTACAAAAGAGAAGCGTGTATTTGATATTATTATGATGTTTTAGTTTCACATCAAATTAATTCGATTAAATCGTTTACATTTATAAGTAAGAACAGTACTATATTAACATAGTATAATAACAAACTATATTAACACATACTTGCCAGTTAACTGTCATTACAGTTGGAGGTTACATTAACATTTTTTCTCAGTCCACAATTCAGCAAACTGTTAAAAATAAAATAAATTTTGTTCATTGGCATTTTTTACACATAAAGGTCCGCAATACCGCGATACCGTGAAACCGTGGTATTTTTGTCCAAGGTTATCATACCGTCAAAAACTCATACCGTTGCATCCCTAGTGACAAGCAAACTTATTTCACCATCGGAGTTTTGCCGACCCCCAAAATAAGGAGGATTCCCCATCCAAGTGCACACGTCACTCCCCACCCGCTCCGCAGTGCCGCCCCGCCCCCCAACATACAGGCAATTTCGCTGCTATATTCACACATGCGAGCGCTTAGGTGTGAAGGGAAATTCCGGGAAATGGCCGATATTGATTTACAGGTAATTTTCCTGTACGCATGTGTGAAAACGGCTATAGATTGATATGTGCCACCACGAGGCGTCATGTTCTCACAATACTAGAATTTCAACTTCGATAGCCTATCAATACCCAGGAAATAGATACTCTATACCATTTTCAATACCACAGAGGAAAAATGACAACAAGAGGCTTTTTTTAAATATTATTAAAACATTTGAATAATTGTCTGAAGTAGTGGGGGCAGGGGGTTCCAGTTTCCATGTTTCGTGTAGGCTACAATTTCCTCTAAAGCCTACCTCAAGCTGCTGCTCCCAGTAGCCATTATGCTCAGAGTTCAGTCCAACACAGTCCAAACACCAGCTTTGGATGTCCAGGACTCAGTTATAAATTGCAAGGTAAAGTTGCTACCATCAGTGCAGTGTTTCCCACAGGATTTTGAGTATTTGTGGTGGGGGTCTGCAGACCCCCTAGGGGGGTGCGGGAGCATGCCCCCCCGCAAGATTTTTTAAAAACATTTTAAAGTAAAATGCATGAATTTGGTGTACTTTGAAAAATTAATTAAAAGGCTAGATCTATGAAGAACATGTCATCATTACTGTGCTGTGGGTTTACAATGACAAACTAAATTTCTCCCTATAGGTCAGGGATACTCAACTTGCTTTGCCACTTTTGTGAAATGATAGAAGGTGAGGGGCCAGTTATAAACAAACAATATACATTTTTCTGTAGCGAATTGTAGGTTTTTGGGGTGTCAGCCGGAGTTTAGGCTGACAATGTTATGCACACCGGATAGTTACCGTAATTTCCGCACTATAAGGCGCACCTGAGTATAAGCCGCAGCAGCAAAATTGCCTGTTTGTTACATATATAAGCCGCACCGGACTATAAGCCGCGGGTGTTTTGATGTTTAATTATCATATGTAAGGGTTCGTGCACAGAGGGGATTGTCGGGAAAGAGATGGCTGTTTGGGGAAGCTCCCATTTATTAACATTTCAACAAAACAAGCATATCCCGCTGGGGATCTTTTCTTTTGGCATTGTGAGACGCTTAAAAATCACCATCGGCGGGAGCTTTACTCCAGATGCTGTGCAGCCAAGAACACAAGTGAAATTCGTTCTCTCGTGACCTGTGGTTCTCAACGTGATGGACGATTCACCTTTCTTGTTAACAGTCCTAGTGAGAGGCAGGTCGAACGTCAAAGGCACTTCATCCATATTTATGATCTGCTCCGGTCCGATGGAATATTCCTTGATCTTTCTTTGTGTGAATTCGCCGAAGTTTGTAATTTTCTCCTGGTAGTCGGGAGGGAGTTGCTGACACACAGTCGTCCGCGCCCTGACGGACAGTCCCTTTCGTCTCATAAATCTGAAACACCAGGATGGTCCACCTCTAAAATGTTCAATTTTCATTTCGGTGGCGACTGTTTTGGCCTTCAGTCGGATCTGAACGGTGGACACACCTCAACCGTCTGCTCTCTGTGTCAACACCCTGATGCCAAGGTTACGTGCTGCTGCTCGATTTCCTTCTTTCCTTCTTCTTCTCGCCGCCATCGTCGTAACACAGCCAGTTCTCCATCTTTTGAAGCATGATGTTAGATTACAACGAGCTAGTTGTGTGGCTTAGCCTTCCAAAATGTTGCCGTTAGTTTTTTAGAATGTAATACATAGAATTGGGAATGTTACATTCAATTTCATTCAGACTGTCTTTCAGGCTCAATCGCTGCCATTTTCCCCCCGGAGCGAGGGAGGAGGGAGGGTGTTTTACTGTAGTGGCTGAGAGAGCGTAGTGGCACAGTGCTCCAATCAGGTCGCGAGGCACATTTTTTGCAACATCATCCAATCAGGGTCTCGCTCTCGTAATGTCTGTCTTGCTCTCGTTCTGCCTCATACCAACATCCATAGATTTTGGAGGTCTCCGAGCGGCCGTTAGCTGGAAAAATCCATAGATAAGCCGCACCGTTATATAAGCCGCAGGGCCGAAAAATGGGGAAAAAGCCGCGGCTTATAGTGCGGAAATTACGGTAGTTAAGTTAAAGGTCCCATTCCGTGCAAAAGCTGTTTTTACTTGTAAATGCATATATACTGCTGTCAGCCCTCCCTGTAATGAGTGGTCACAAGCTCAGAACTGCCACAGTTGGATTTGTCCCTATCCAGCTTCCCCCTGCAGTCTCCTCCAAGCCACACCCCCAAACGCTTCGTTTGCCCAGAGGGGAATTGGGACGTCACGAGCTTCCTCACGCATACTGCGCGGGTCTCTCTCACACAAGCTACCTGCACCATTTTGTCTATAGCCACAAAATTAACACTTCTAGCTGGAGTGACGCCAACTGTACGTGATCCAGCAACTGCGGAGGTGCATTCGGTAAGTCTAGGCATTTTGAGATGTCCTCTTTAGCGTAGCAACGTTAAGTTAACGTTAGCGTTAGTTGTAGACACAACCTAGCATGCTTATCCACAGACGCTAATCTGATTGGCCGCTGGGAGCCTGGGGCGGGCTCTCCCTCAGCGGCCAATGGGAACTGTTAGTTCTGAATATATTATAGAAACAGACCTTTCTTGGGACGAGGAAGGGACAACTCCGTCACGACAAACGGGGTTGCTATATTTTCGACAAATTAATCCAGAATCATGTTTTATGGACCAGAGACACACGTTTTTAAGAGGTTACAGCTGCACGAATTGGGACCTTTAAGTTAGTTAGGTTAAGTACATACAAAAGTGCCTGGGTAGCGAGCAGATGGCGGTATTTGACAATTTAGCAGCTAAATCATAGATTATTGAAAGATATTCCATTCCAGACTGAAATGCTATAACAGAAGTATTGGCCAGAATGACATGAACATTTATTGGACACTTATTCAGCGGGTATCTTGCATGTGCGTTCAGGTGCACTGTAAAATCTTTTTTATTTTTTTTATTTTTTTTTGGTCAACATCTTTTTGTGGCGGTCAAAATCCTTTTGTGGCGACCCGCCACAAATTCCTTTATGTATGGGAAACACTGCAGTGTGCTTCCTTCTCTGCTGCTCCAAAGCAAAGCAGTGGTCCAGTTGGAACAGAGGTCTCTACACGGTGTAAACGGGCATGATCCATAATCATAATAATAATAAATGTGCATAAATACTCTCCTACATCCCCATTTATCTCCTTTGCTTCTTGTGACTTGCATTTATTTTCGTTGCTGTTCAAATACTGTTGATAGGGTAGGCTCAGGCTGTGAGTGTTTAGGTCAGTTGTTACAGGATGACTTTCCTCAGCTTCAGTCTGGGACTATAAGAGAAACATCACACTTGTCAGGCAAAAAATCATTTTGAATCTTGTTAAATTAACATTTGATTATCCGGGCAAGCCGGTAGCAGCTAGCTCTATGTAACGTTATTTGGTATAGCTTAGCAAACAGCGGCTAAATGTGGCTGAACGGCTAATTCTGAGGGAACGTTATGTTACGTTAACATTTATGATAAATGTGCTTAGGTAACGTTGAAACGGGAGCTTACCTCTTGAAATTCCTTATAGAGACCAAAACTGGTCACGGAGGATCTGCTGCCCTGTTGACAAGGCTCTTTCATTGGGGGAAACACACACTGTTTTGCTAGCAACAACAAGAGCACAGAGAGGAGGGAGGTGGGGCTGAGCTCAGCTCAGCTGCAGCGGTGCCGGGGTGTGTGTGGAGGACGCAGTTTGGAAGCGCTGCTGGTATCGATAAACTCGATACTGTAGCAAAGGGGTATTGTATCCGTTTAAAATGTTTAGTATTGAGTAAGTACAGAAGTATCAATATTTTTGACAACCCTATGAAGTAGTGACTCTGTTTATCAAAATGGCTGCGGGGAATCAGTTTCAATCAGATTCTGCATATTTTATTAATATATCGATACTTGGCGCCAGTGTATCGATAACGTATCGCAAGTGGAAATATCGTGATATCGTGAGTATCGATATTTTGTCCCACCCCTAGTTAAAAATAGTGCATTGTTGTGTAAATTGTAGGGGTCGACCGATTATCGGTTTGGCCGATTATTATGGCCGATATTCATAATTTTGCCGATTATCTGTATCGGCATTTTCATTGGCTGTTTGCCGATATCATAATTTAACAAAAAAGTGCGCTAATTTGCGGCTGCTGCACCTGGAAGAATCCTCTCCTACAGTAATTCCCTCTGTGTGTGATCTGGAGCAATGTCCCGCCCACAGCGCTATCTGATTGGTTACACATCAAGCAATAGCCTATCAGAGGGCTCAGAGATGAAATCTTGACACCTCACCTCAGTGCTCTCTGTTCAGCGCAGCCTGCACTAGACAGGGGGACAGTGCGAGGCTGCCTGAAGCGAGAGCAGCGGACTAGTTGGCTGTTGTGACTGTAACAGTCACACTGTGTTAAGGAAAAGCAGCAGATATTGCCATGCCAAAGTTGTAATAAAGTTAACACATTGACTGCCAGCCGTTTTTTTTTTGCTGTAGGTAGCTTCTGCCAAGCCGTTTTTTGAGGATTCTGGCTCATTTTACAAGAGCCGAGGATTCGTTTCAGCTTGGACTTTGTGAACATACAATATCTCAAAAGTACTAATAGAATGTGTACTTTCTCTGTCTAAAAGAGTTAGTTTGTAGAGTTAGTAGTTATGTAAGCATTAGCAGTTGAATACAGCATGGTTTTAGCGTCAGAAAAAATATTCAGAGATAAACGGCTTTTTGTGAAATTGGATAGAACAGTCACTTTAACCATTCATTTTTGGCTCTCTCTCTCTCTCTCTCCCTCCCCCTCTCGCTCTCTCTCTCTCTCTCCCTCCCTCTCGCTCTCCCTCCCTCTCTCTCTCTCTCTCTCTCTCTCTCTCTCTCCCTCCCTCTCGCTCTCCCTCCCTCTCTCTCTCTCTCCCTCCCTCTCGGGAGGGAGACGCACTAGGTTTAATCCTAGTGAGAGGGGGAGAGGGAGAGAGAGAGAGAGAGAGAGAGAGGGAGGGAGGGAGAGAGAGAGAGCGAGAGAGAGAGAGAGAGAGAGGGAGAGAGCGAGAGGGAGAGTTGCTTCAACTCCTCCCTCCGTGGGCGTTCTTCTTGGCTGCAGCGCCGTGTAACAAGCACTTTCCTACCTGTGCAAATTCACTTTCTCATACTCTCGACCTCTCAAATAAATTTCTGAATAGAAATTAAATTACTCTAAATTAGAGCGAAAAAGAAACAAAAAAGAATGGGTTGAAAATCCCATTCTAAAAGCCTTTTATGGCTGTTTCCAATTTGGTGCTATTTTGCAAGGCAAAATGGCCTGCTGCTTGTCACCAGCCTCACTGCCCCGCTGCCGCTGTGCCTGGCTGTGCCTGTCTGCGTGGCCGCTCCCCGAGGAAGCCCGGCTGGACTCGCCCGCCTCCCGGAGCCCTGGCCGAGAGCTCCGATGAAGCCCCTGCGACTCTGGTCATATTTACGCTGCGTGCCTCAAAGTGTGCTCCATCCGCAATCCACGATGCAAGTTTGCAATCCCGCACCGCCAGCAATCAACGCGAAAACGAAAGCGCCTCCGCCAATCCATTTTCATGAGAATGGAAATGGATCACACTGCTTTTTGCTTGCCTTCCTACTTCCTTGTCGCCACTTAGTGGGTCGGTGGAATGGGTTGTACACGTTGTACACGTCCAATACTTATATAAGATATGTAAAAGGGTTAGATGCACAACCCCCCGTTAAAAAAAAAAAATCGATGCCAAGGACGTGTTTACACGTTGTTGGCAGTCAACAGCTGGATTCTGAAAACGTGTTTACACGTTGTTGGCAGTGAATGTGTTAATATACATAATAATTACCTACGCTGACATTGCAAAAACACCACGATCTTATGAGCCATTCGTATGAAGCGCTGCATCGCACAGTGCAAAGTGTGGAGTGTGGAGAGGTCTGTCTATCATTGAGAGAGATGAAGCAGTTTAATTGAAAATGCGCGCATGCACTTTGTTGCAGTGATAACGATAACAAGATAACAGAGATTATTTGTGTACTGATAGCATAATATATCTTTGAGTAACGTTGGTGCCTGCAGTGCTGTCGCGCTGCGTGTCCGAAAAATACATTGGCAGCCAGGCATGTCTGGGCAAGCTGCAGAGCGGACTTTTTTTCTCTTCTCTGCCTGGAACAAGGAACCGAATAAACTAGGATGAGACATTTCGTCAGCGGAGCGGACTCTGTTTGGAATGAAACAAGGAACCGAATAAACGAGGATGAGACATTTCGTCAGCGGAGCGGACTCTTTGTTTGGAATGAAACAAGGAACCGAATAAACGAGGATGAGACATTTCGTCAGCAGACTGTTTGTTTGGAGGATGCACGGATGAACATGTTTGTTTCAGTATTCTCCTTTGAGAGCCTGGGGGTGAGGTTATCAGGTGTAAGCGGAGGGAAACCCTCTATTATCTTGTTACTGTAGTGAGTCGGTGTTAGTTTGTTAAAAGTATAAGTCCACAGATTTATCTTGATAATATGCCCAAGTCTCCACTAGATTGAGCACACACGCACACACACACACACACACCACTTTGCTTAATGTTAATAGTGTGACTATTTTCAATTATTATTGCAGTTGGATAAACTGAAGAAAATGCATTTTAACAATCGGTCGTGTTATTCAAAATTTTGACACCAAGATTTTCTATTTTACTGCAAATATATATCGGTTCCAAAATATCGGTTATCGGTCTGCTTGACGCGCGATAATCGGTATCGGTATCGGCCATGAAAAAGCCATATCGGTCGACCCCTAGTAAATTGATTGTTATATCTGATTAAATTGTGGACATTTATTCATCCCCACATATTAGACACTATTTCTGATGGTAAAATGAGCGTAAAAAGCAAAACACAGATTTCAGAACAATTAAAACGGAAAAAACAGAATTTGGGAAAACATCAAATGGAATTTGGAAAAAAACTAAACGGATTTCATATGGCTCTAGTTGTACCGTTTTGGAGAGCAAAAAAAAGCAGGTTTGAACCCATAGAGGGCACTTATGCTGTTGAAAATGATAAAGATTGTAGAATATTATAAATTTGGTTTCAAATGTGGACATTTTGACCAGAATTCTTCACACACCACCCCAAAACGTTAAAAGCTGAAAAAAAGTGTTTTGGTGGTAAGTCCTGCTTTAAAGGAGAATTCTGTATTTCAGTTTTTTTACACCCCCTTATTTCCAGCTTAAAATATGTTGTTTTACTCACCCAGATAACTTTGGTTTCATTCGGATCCTCCTAGAAGATATTCACCTCAGAGTAGAGTCCTGGAACAGGCCAAAACGGGCGGAAATGGGGCATGCGAAATACACTCTGTAAACAACATATTTTCTGTCACGCCACGGTTCATTATGGTTGTTATATAATAGAGAGAACATGAATTAGCAATGTAACAAACCTCCGTGCTGCCGACAGCCTGCTTTGTTTGCTGTCCGTCACATACTTTGTGACGTTACTAGGCTACTGCCCTTACAACAGCGGTGGTGATAAGTTTGAGTTGCACAGCAGGCACCAACGTTACTCAAAGATATATTATCCTATCAGATTCAGTACTAGGGATGTTCATTTTGAATCAATTTCCATAATCGAAATTCGGGAAAATTAACGATCAATTATCGATTATCGATAGCGTAATAATAATAATAATAATAATATATATATATATATATATTTTACTCTGTTCTGGTAATAACGTTGCGTGTTCTCGGCCAGCTATAATGGCGATGCCGCTGTGTAGTAAGAATATCAGACACTAGCGCTGTGGCCAGGTAAACAAACATGTTACATGTCAGGTTACATGATGTAAGGCAGTGATACTCAACTTGCGGCCCGCGGGCCACACATTGCAAAAAAAAAAAAAAAGAATTACAGTGCACCTGAACGCAACATGCAAGATACCCGCTGAATAAGTGTTCAAATGTTCATGTCATTCTGGCCAATACTCCACTTCTGTTATAGCATTTCAGTCTGGAATATGGAATATCTTTCAATAATCTATGATTTAGCTGCTAAATTGTCAAATACCGCCATCTGCTTGCTACCCAGGCATTTATGTATGTACTTAACCTAACTAACTTAACCTAACTAACTATCCGGTGTGCACAACATTGTCAGACTAAACTCCGGCTGACACCCCAAAAACCTACAATCCGCCACAAAATTGTATATTGTTTGTAGGGCTGCACGATATGAGGAAAAGCTGCGATGTGCGATAACACTGTTCAATATTGCGATGACGATATGACCTGCGATAAATGAAAAAATGCTATAAACAAAAATATAAAAGGGTACATATTAGCTACAGTAGCGTGTTATTTTACCACGCTAGCCGGGTGCTTCTCGCTCATACAGTATGAGCCCGGCTAGCGGGGTAACGTGTCATTCTGCTTTAATAGACAGCTAACAATAGACAATAGACTCAGCTGGAAACCACACATAGAGAACATAAGAACAAAAATATCAAAAACAATTGCAATACTACACAAAATGAAATATATAGTGAACAATAACTCGCTGTATCTTCTGTACTGCTCCCTCATACTTCCATACATAACATATTGTGTGGAAGTATGGGGGAACACATACAAAACTACCGTCAAACCAATCTACATCCTGCAAAAGAAAGCCATCAGAATTGTAAATCGAAGTGATTACCTTGCACCATCCAATCCACTCTTCATCAGTACAAATACACTTAAACTAGAAGATCTGGTCAACCTACACACTGCTGTAATAATCTATAAGGCACATAACAACCTACTTCCACCTTGCATACAGGAGCTGTTCACAGTCAGAGACTCGCCATATCCACTCAGGGGAACTTGTATTTTTAAGACATCCAAGGCAAGGACCAACACTAAAGGCAAATGCACATCTGTAAATGGAGTACACTTATGGAACAACCTCGACAAAGAATTAAAAACATGCACTTCTGTCACCAAATTTAAAAAGATGTTTAAAACTCAGGTACTCAATAAATATAAAACATTATGAAAAACAATCCAACCACCAATAAAACCGAAGATAAGATTGTACAATGATCAACCAAAACCAAATTAAATAAACAAGGACCAATGTATTTGTTACTAACCTGAAACAACTGCATTGACTTGTCTAACATGGTGTAAATATGGTATATTGAAGTATATGTATATATATATATGTTAAAATAAATCTATATATGTATGTATTATATATGAGCACGATCACTTGTAAATTTCTTTCTAATTTTTTTTTTCTTCTAAAGTTCAGTTAAATACCATAATTGAAACTGCGTTAACATGTTTTGTTTTTGTAATTTTCTCTTATTTACATAGGGTAGGCAAAATAAGCTGCGGCTTCAGCCTACACCTTTTCGGCCCATCTTGCCTCAACTCATTGTATGTGTGTATTGTCATGATTTGTTGAATGGACCGAAATAAACTAACTAACTAACTAACTAACATAGACCCCAAACATTGAATAGCCTATGTCTATTAACACATTGAGTGCCAAGGACGTCTGTGCACGTCCTAAAAACAAGTAACGAGGAGTGCCAAGGACGTCTCTGGACGTCCTAAAATCATAATTCATATTATTCCATAATTCTGCTGTTTAAGGTCGTACCTAGCCAGTGAGCATGAATCCCTTCAAGGGATCACACGGCGCCACCTTAAACATCGTCACGGAAGCTGCGCCACCCACCTCAGATCCTTTACTTTGTGCATGAGACAGCAGGGAAAGACGTGATCAAAGAGGAAACCGATGCATGCTTCAGCCAGAGCCGTACAGATTGCTCTGTCTGCAGCGGAGAGTGGGCTCGGCTGCATCCGCGCTCACAACTGAGCTCTTATGCTTCTATCTATCTCCACACGATTTCCTGCCAGAAAGCCAGCATCCGAAGCCGAACGGCCAAGCCTTTTCGTTCAGTCGCGTTTGCCAGCGCGCATCATTTCCTTGATGCGCGCTGGGATCCGTCCGGGGCAAAAACGGAGTCGAGAAAACAAACTCTGTGCGTGTGGGAGGAGCCCGCAGCTCAGAGGTGGAGAGGGGGGGGGGGGGGGGGGGGGCACGCAGGCTGCACAGAAACCACACCACGCCACCACATCAGAAAACACCAGCCAGAGTCAGTGAATGTGCTCGAAATTAGAGTGCAAAAGGTATTCATAAAAGTGACTATATCTTGGAAAGTAAAAAAAAAACGACAGAAAACCCTTGAAAGTGCACTTTTTTCAGAGGGTGTCATTTCATAATGGAACTGTCTAGAAACAAAATTTCTTCTTTGGAAGAAGCAGGAGTGTTCAATGTTTCATTAAAGTCCAGCCCCGTCAATATAGCCATAATAGAAAAAATTCTATAGCTGTTTTCAACAGAATGGAAGTGAATCTGGCACAGGCTGCAGACAATTTTACTGAAGCGCTGTGGCACTCAATGTGTTAAATAAAGAAGTAGTATTCAGCTTGACTCACTTCTGTCTCCACAGCCTCCCTGCAGGTCTTGTACATTTTGGGGAACCCGTCTTTGCCCACTGCAAATAGGCATCATGTCCTTTGTCAAACAACGAGTTATGGAGTCTGTTATTTCTTTGTGGCGTTTGGATGTTGTCTCGTAAGGAGTCACGCTCGCTAAACTCCAAGAAATTGACGGTTGCTGCAACCGCTTCTTGCTGCTACTCGACGTTGTTGGCTTTGCGGCTTGGCTTTCTTGTAATTGTTTGTGCAGTTCTTTGTGGTTATATTGCAGGTGGTGATGAAGGTTTGTTGTTTCCCCACAACTGCGCCGCATGTTTTACACAGTACCTGTGTTTGCAGCGTGTCATCTCGTTTAAATCCGAAATTATTCCAAATCAGAGAAGTGCTGTGCCTTTTCGCCACAGTGCCGCTGATAAGCTAATGTGAGCTAGTGTAGCTAGAGACGAGTGTGAGCAGATAGATAGACCCAACTCCATGCTACCGCATGCTTGCTACGCCAAATGGTACTCTTCCGGGTCTCCTGGTCATCAGCTTGTGATTGGCTGTTTGTCAATGACGCGGCGAAAACACAGATACAGGGAGTCACTCGAAGTTGAAGTGTCTTGCTTTATAGTGTCTTTGGTGAGAGCAGCTTTTGGCTGCATGTGAAAGACATTGAAAGAGCATTTGCTCCCGTCACGTAACTCAGTTTTTTTTATTGCGATAACACGTGACTTTTGCGATGTGTTCATCGCGCATTTTCATATCGCGATGACGATGAAAATACGATACATCGTGCAGCCCTAATTGTTTGTCTATTAACTGGCCCCTGGCCTTCTATCATTTCACAAAAGTGGCCCCCGGGCAAAGCAAGTTGAGTATCCCTGATGTAAGGCAATCGGCGTCTTCCAGCTTACTGACAGCACAAGAGTCAAATCAACAGGCCTGAGCTCGGCGTGTCCTTATAACGCCATGAGCGCGCCCGCGGTAACGTTGACAACCACAGTGTCACACAGCCTTACACTAGCTAGCTAGGCTACTGTACTCACATTTTGAAAGTAGGACTCAGCTCACCGGCTGCGGATTCCAGGCTTATAAACTCGTGACAAAAACCTCATCTGTCCTAATGGTCGAGTTCCATCCAGCTGTTCTCAGTCCGACGCATGGATATTATTAGCCACGAGATGTGTGTGAATTGATTCAGGTGGCCGTTAGCTGAGTCCATGCTGACTGCTGCTACTACTTCATAGTTCATAACGTTATAAACAAATAAAATGACTTGAATTCACTTAAACACGTGTACCGTTACTCACACTTTGTTGAAAATTAGGAGAGAAGTGTACGAAGTGTCATAGTTATAACTCACTGAGGTCCGCAGACCGCTGGGTGCGTTTGTGTCCCCGGCGCATGCCGGTGTGAATTCCCCATGTTTAAAACAGTTTTGTTGGCACAAAGGCCCCCGCCCAGCCAGAAAACTAGAGACTATATGAAGCTCCACCTCATGTTAGTCGGCTGTGCAATGGAGTGGGGCGAGGAGGAACAAATTCCACCCAAACCTAGTCCGGGAAAAAAAAAAACGATAAAAATTCCACGTGATCGAATTCATTCCTCAACGATCAATTATCGATTATCGATTATTGATGAACATCCCTAATCAGTACACAAATAAGCTCTATTATCTTGTTATCGTTATCACTGCAGCAAAGTGCATGCGCGCATTTTCAATGAAACTGCTTCACCTCTCTCGCATCGATAGACCTATCTCCACAGCGCTTCATACGAATCGGTCATAAGATCGTGGTGTTTTTGCAATGTCAGCGTAGGTAATTATGATGTATTTTATTGCAACTTCGGCATGGCAGAATATCTGCTGCTTTTACCTATAGCCAAGTTGCCAACCAGTCGAGTCTGCTGCACTCGCTTACAGCCAAGCCCCGACGAGCCCAATGCAGGCTGAACAGAGAGCTGAGGAAGACATCTCAGATTTCATCTCTCTGATAGGCTATTGCTCGATGTGTAACCAATCAGATAGCGCTGTGAAGGGACATTGCTCCAGATCACAGAGGGAGCATGAACTACTGTAGGAGAGACAGAGGCTTCTTCCAGGTGCAGCAGGGACAACTTACCACAGTTTTTAATTTATTTATTATATCGAAAAATGGCCAATAAAAATGCCGATACAGATAATCGGCAAAATGCTGAATATCGACGCCGATAATTGAAGATGCCGATAATCGGTCAACACCTATTGCGGGCATAAGGTGGCTTCCAGGATTTTCCAGGACCTTCCAGGTGGTTCCATGGCTTGATACCTGGCTATGACCTTCCCCGGATCATAACCCACCACCACCATGCAAATTTTCATTAATCCAATCCCACCCGGGGAGAGGGTGGGGCCTGAAGTGTTTTCCAGGACTTTCCAAGTGGCTCCAGGACTTGATGACGTGTTCATGACCTTCCCTGGATCAGAGCCCACCGCCATGAAAAATTGCAGCCCAATCTGATCTTGATGACGGGACTATGACCTCCCCCAGATCATAACTACCCTGGTAAACCAGCCGGTCACGTGAACTCACATTTCATTTGGTTCTGCGAGACGGTCTGGCCTCAGGCCCTGGGAGGGTGTTAAGCAGAAGCTGCAAAGCAGAAGAGCCAACTGCGCTCAGTGCCCTGTGATTGACAGCGCAAGTTGGCCAATCAGGAACGGCACTAGCACTGCACTAACAAAAGAATAATGGCCGCCTCCTTACCTGATCAACTCGAGGAGTACTAGTTTAAACAGTCATAAAGTGCAGTTATTGCAGAAATAGACTCAATAACAACAATTAAACAAGTACAGGAGTATCGCCGCAACCGCCGAGTTTCTCGGCGGAAAATGTATTTTTGCCGATCTCACGTGTGGATTTGGGTTTGACTGGATCCAACACTGATTGGCTGAAGGAGTTGTCTGTCAAGTCAAGTACACCCGCCCAACCTCCACCCACTGCAAAACACTGGGTGAAGGCTTAAGGCCAGACGGTCTCGCAGAACCAAATTAAATGTGAGTTCACGTGACCGGCTGGTTTACCAGGCTAGATCATAACCCCCCTGACAGGCAAAGTTTCAGGCCAGTCCTCATGGGGTGTGGGCGTGAGGGGATTTCCAGGATTTTCCAGGTGGTTCCAGGACTTGGTGACATGGCCATTACCTTCCCCAGATCATTCCCCACGCCATGCAAAATTTCAGGCCAATTTCAGGCCAATTTCAACTTTATTGTGTAGATACAGCAGGGCTATAACTCTATTTTTCCAGTCAGGTTTCCTACAGTAACCGGCGGTGTGCGCGTGTATAGACAACAGACACACAGAGGGACAGACAATTATTATTATGTAGCCGCAGCGCATCCCCTCGCATCGCGATGCGTGCAGCGAGAGTTTCGACGTCGGGTCTATTTTTGACACGTGCCATGTGCAGCTAGGCATGAAGTCAATACAAGTTGTGACCGACGCGGGGCAAAACAGAGCGAGGCGTGGAGCAAAGCAGATCGCTTCTGGTGTGAATGGCAAGGCTCCTGCTCGATGCTTCCGTGACGCGTTGATTCTGAGATGCTTTTGGTGTTAACCGAGCGTAACAACTGATGTATAGGAATTTGTCTTGGTCGCATTGGTGCATTGACATTATCAACAACTTTAGATTTTGACACAATGGTATGAGTTTGAAGTATAACAGGACCTCACATAGAGTTGTGAGAGCAAAAGGGCAATGAAGACCCAGAATAGACACAGGGTATCCGCGGGGTCTTGAAAGTTGGGAATTCAATTGAGGGAAAATCAAGACCCTTGAAAAGTATTGAAAAGTCTTAGGTGGATTTCAAATTCAAGACCCTTTAACACGTTCACTGCCATTGACGAGATATCTCGGCTTACAGAATCCAACGGTTCACTGCCAATGACGAGATATCTCGGCTTAATTTTTTTTTTTTTTTTCCGACGGTGGGACGTGGATCAACGCTCCCCACGTCTCCTATAAAAATATTGAAGCCAGCGAACGTGTACAACCCATTCCACGGACCCACTAAGTGGCGACAGTGCTCTCCCAGACTAGAGGAAGGCAAGCAAAAAGCAGTTTGAGGAAGCCATTCTCATGAAAATGGATGGCGAAAACGCTTTCGTTTTCGCGCTGATTGCTGGCGGTGCGGGATTGCAAATTTGCATAATAGATTACGGGTGGAACACACTTTGAAACACGCAGCATAAATAAGACCAGAATCGCAAAAGCTTCATCAAAGCTCTCAACCGAAATCACAAGAAACGAGCGAGCCCATATCCAGACTTGCCGAGCGGCCGCCAGCAGACAGGCAGCAGCAGCAGAAGCAGTGAGCCTGGTGACGCGAGGTTACAGCAGCAGCAGCAACGAGCTTGTGACATGCCCGCTGCAGCCAAGAAGAACACACACGGAGGGAGGAGTTTGAAGCAGAGGGGTGTTTCCTGCTGTTATGGAGGAAATTACTGTTCAAAACTATTGTTTAGATGTCTGACGTCTTACTGATGCCAAAAATGAATGGTTAAAGTGACTGTTCTATCGAATTTCACAAAAAGCCGTTTATCTCAGAATAATTTTCCAGACGCTGAAACCATGCTGTATTCAACTGCTAATGCTTACATAACTACTAACTCTACAAACTAACTCTTTTAGACAGAGAAAGCACACATTCTATTAGTTCTTTTGAGATATTGTGTGTTCACAAAATCTTAGCAGAAAAGAATCCTCGGGTCTTGAAAGATGAGCCAGAATCCTCAAAAAAAACCTCTGGCAGAACCTACCTACAGTAAAAAAAAAACGGCTGGCAGTGAATGTGTTAAATGTGTTATTTTTTCAATGTGAATAGATGCGTTTTCATGACGTTCATTTACGCTGAGTTAAAAATAATTTGCGTGCTTTTAACACATTCACTGTCAACAGTTTTTTCAATACTGTAGGTAGCTTCTGCCAAGGTTTTTTTTGAGGATTCTGGCTCATCTTTCAAGAGCCGAGGATTATTTTCTGCTAGGACTTTGTGAACACAAAATATCTCAAAAGAACTAATAGAATGTGTGCTTTCTCTGTCTAAAAGAGTTAGTTTTTATCATGTTCTGTTATGTAGGCATTAGCAGTTGATAGAGCTGTCGCGATTCCTCGAGTACCTCGAATAACTTGAATAATTAAATTGATCGAGGCCAAAATGATTCGCCTCGACACGGCATTTAGAGAGACTGTTTCTCATGGACGCTTACTGGTGTGGCACAGCGCTCTTCCTGTGTAAACACGTGAGGACACAGACAGACCAGAGAGCAGCTATAGTGACTAGCGAGCGGACCCCGCAAAATGGAACGAGGCGACGGAGAAAGCAGACAGGAGGAGCCGGGAAGGGAAGAACCAGGGCCGAAAAAGCGACCGAAACTGTCTAAAGTGTGGGATCATTTCACGCTGAAAAAGGACACTAACTCAGTGGTGTGCAAGTACTGTAAGACGATCCTTGCATATCACAACAGTACCTCGTCAATGCTTCAGCACCTGAACCGTAAACATCCAGTCTACGCATCCACCAGCGCATCTACGTCGAGCGGAGCAAGGTAACGTAACGTTAACTATACACAACGCTAATGTAAATGTATGCTAATGATTGCTACTTGATATTAAGACTAGTAGTAGTTGTGCTGCTGGCTTGCCACGTTGCCAATATGACTATTAGTAACTGCATTCACGCTGCATTTTTTTGATGTGGCTTGCCGTTTTCTGTGAGAAATACAAAGCTCAACCTAACGTTAACCTAACGTTAGCGGCTAATTTAACAGCGTTGTGTGTGTGTGTGTGTGTGTGATCACACTAGCCTGTTGGTGTGTGAGAGAGAGAGAGTGAGTGTGTGTGTGTGAGAGAGAAAGAGTGTGTATTAGGGCTGCTCGATTAATCGAATTTTAATCTAGATTACGATTTGGGCTGTCCACGATTATGAAAACAAGATAATTGACATCAAACGATTTTGCGGCTCTTGTCTCTCTCGTTCTGTCTTGTGTTGTAAATCAAGCGCTCCCCTTCCTTTGCTCGGCCCCTCCCCCAAAGCACACCAGCTCGAGTTGTGACTGTCGTGTGAAGAGCCACAGGCTTTCTCCTCCCCGCTTATTTCACAGAAAGAGAGCCGCTGGTCGAGAAGAGAGGTGAAACAACGTATGTGGGGTGGAAACACTATGGTTTTGCCGAGTTTAAAGGTCCTTACACTGCGCATATCTTGCACTGTTTGTTCCAAGTCTGTGGCTGTGACAGGTGGGTCAAAACTCGCATCGCAATTCCGTGCTGTATATACGCATCGCTCTTGATGTATTGTGTAACTGATGAGCGATGCAAATATACAGCATGGAATTGCGATGCGAGTTTTGACTCACCTGTCAAGATATGCGCGGTCGTGGCAGCACACCGCAACACGACCTCTCCCTCTGTTTAATCTCTTGAAATCCACTCACAAAGTGGTCTATGACCAAGAAATAACAAATGAACAAAAAGACAAAGTCCCATCTAGTTACTCCTGCCACAACACAGTCATCGATTCAGGACACTCTTTACAATGCGACCGCATTGATATGATGCATGAATATGCATTCAACAGCTAACGATCTCACAGATAAACATTAACAATAGCCTATTATGAACCTAAACGTAAGTCGCTTTGGATAAAACCATCTGCCAAATGAGTAATTTAATGTAGCCTAATGTAAACGAACGTTACTCAATAGCGTTCTCATTTGGTTAGATTTGAGGTTTAAGGACTACTAGTTCAGATGTTTACCAACATATTGAATGTAGATTAATAGTTGCAGTTGGTTGTGGCAGTTCACTGCAACATAGTAGGCCTACATATACTGTATATTTATTTTAGTTTTTATTTTATTTCTAAATCTTTGCACTTTTATTATTTATTTTCAATTATATCTAAAATCCAAAGACATCCAATGTTAAAAAGAAAAGCCAGTGTCAATGTTCAATAAATGCATGATGTTCTCAATGTCAATGGTGTCAATAATCGTGTTAAATAATCGTGATCTCAATATCAATCAAAATAATCGTGATTATGATTTTTGCCATAATCGAGCAGCCCTAGTGTGTATGTGGAGAATGTACATTTACACACCCTAGACCGGTCGACTCTTCTCATGATGATTGCAAACAACTATTTAATTGGTGCATTTTAGGCTCCAATTATTACACCACCTGACCTGTTATCTTGCTATCCTGATATTTGTGTCAATAATAGGCAACAGGTCTAGGGTGTGTAAATGCGCATTCTCCAGTTTTGTTATGAACTTACCTAATAAATATCAATATTAATTATTATTTCACCTCTTTTTCAGCGGATCACAGCGTACAATGGACAGCTTTATAAGGACGGGTCCATCATGTTCAAGTGAACAAGCAGCTGAGTTCAGCAATAGCATTTTAAATATGATTGTGACAGACATGCGCCCTCTGTCCATGGTGGAAGATAAAGGATTCAGAAAGATGATTTCGAGTTTCAACCCGAACTACACACTTCCCTCAAGGACCTTCTTCACGAATAAGATGGAGAAAAAGTATGAGGAGGTCAAAGGCAAGTTGATCGAGAGGCTTAAGACGCCAAACATGATGGCACTCACTACTGACATTTGGACAAGTGTAGCGACAGAGGCCTATATGGGGGTGACGTGTCACTTTCTGAGAGAGGATTGGGAAATGGAGTCCCACTGCCTTACAACCATGCCCCTTGAAGAGAGACACACGGGTGCACATATTGCAGAGTGGATTGAAGAGGTTATTGCCAAATTCGAAATTCCACCAGAGAAGATCAAAGCTGTTGTCCATGACAACGCGTCCAATGTCATATCAGCTGTGGCCATTCTGGGGAAAAAACATGGATGGGCATCAGTGCGATGTGCAGGTCACACCCTAAACTTGGTGGTGCAGGCTGGTCTCAAGAGCAACCCAGCTATCTCCAAGACTGTGGGTGCTTCAAGATCCCTTGTCGAACACTTCAAGAGAAGTGAACTGGCATGCACCAAGCTAAAGGCTAAGCAGAAGCAAATGGGCTCAGGGCACTCCAGTGATGAAAAAATGCTGGTGCAAGATGTAAGTACTCGCTGGAACTCTACTCATAAAATGTTATCCAGGCTGGTGGATCAAAGGTGGCCAGTGACTGCTACACTCTCCGACCCAGCAGTGACACAGAGAGGGAAGCACTACCTTGACCTCAAGAACGAACAGTGGGACCTGATTGGGGAGCTGAGCGAGGGCCTTCAGCCATTTGTTGGAGCTACCGAGTTTCTGAGTGGTGAAAAATATGTTACTATCTCTGTTCTTCCAAAGATGGTGCAAGGCCTTACGAAATCCATCAAGAGTATTGCTTTTGAGACTACACCAGTAAAGGCATTCCAGGCTCATGTGGTACAAGAGATCGCAACACGATGGGAAACAAACCAAGAACTATTTAAGTTGAACCCTCAATCGCCAAACACCATCCTGCTCGCTGCTGCTCTGGACCCCAGGTATAGAAAACTGAAGATCTTGCCTGATGACGTAGTCTTCAAGGTCCAAAGCACAGTGCAAACCATGGCACTTGCTGCCAAA
This sequence comes from Poromitra crassiceps, assembly GCF_964638095.1. Lineage (NCBI taxonomy): Eukaryota > Metazoa > Chordata > Actinopteri > Beryciformes > Melamphaidae > Poromitra > Poromitra crassiceps. Next base: position 46,116,061 of record NC_139624.1, read on the forward strand.
AGGGAAGAAAGGGCTCCGCCCTCCAGCACAACACAAGAAGACGGCGACACAGGGGCACGTGCCACTGCCAAGGATGCACCATCCTTCCTCGATAACATACTGGGATCAGACTCCAGCACCAGTGATGAAGAGGATGAGCAGCAGCAGTTACACCAAGCTGTGCAGAAGGAGGTCTTGATGTATTTTGGAGAACGTGCCCTGGCCAAAAAGGAGGATCCGCTGTTATGGTGGAAAACAAACGCAGCACGGTATCCAACGCTGGCAATGCTGGCAAAGTCCCTCTTGTGCATTCCAGCAACATCTACGCCATCAGAGCGCCTGTTTTCTGCAGCAGGAATCATTGCATCAAAGCGCAGGGCAAGCCTCAGTGCTGAGCATGTCGATATGCTCACGTTTCTTCATTGCAACCACGCATTACTTTAAAAGGTTACACCAGAGAGTGTTGTGAGGGACTTGGATTTTTTTTTTCAATATTTTATATATAAAAAAATCAGCCCTCAAAGTCTTGGGACTTGACTTGGACTTGAGCTGAAGAAGACACTAGTTTAATACACACCAGTATGTGTAGAGACATTTATTTTTATTTATTTTATTTTTTAGGCACTGCTTAGCAAGGCAAGGCCCAGATTACGTCACCTCGCTCAAATGTACAAGTCTTTAACAGTGTCAAATTTTGATCTTGTTCAGGTACACTGTAGTGGTGAAGGGCTAAAGGAAGTAGGCAGTGAAGGAGAGAGGAAGTGAAGTGGTGAAGGGCTAAAGGAAGTAGGCAGTGAAGGAGAGAGGAAGTGAAGTGGTGAAGGGTTAAAGGAAGTAGGCAGTGAAGGAGAGAGGAAGTGAAGTGGTGAAGGGTTAAAGGAAGTAGGCAGTGAAGGAGAGAGGAAGTGAAGTGGTGAAGGGTTAAAGGAAGTAGGCAGTGAAGGAGAGAGGAAGTGAAGTGGTGAAGGGCTAAAGGAAGTAGGCAGTGAAGGAGAGAGGAAGTGAAGGGTTAAAGGAAGTAGGCAGTGAAGGAGAGAGGAAGTGAAGGGCTAAAGGAAGTAGGCAGTGAAGGAGAGAGAGTGTTGTGAGGGACTTGGATTTTTTTTTCTTCAATATTTTATATATAAAAAAATCAGCCCTCAAAGTCTTGGGACTTGACTTGGACTTGAGCTGAAGAAGACACTAGTTTAATACACACCAGTATGTGTAGAGACATTTATTTTTATTTATTTTATTTTTTAGGCACTGCTTAGCAAGGCAAGGCCCAGATTACGTCACCTCGCTCAATAATGACAGAAAAAAGAAAAAAAAGCACTGGTTGGCTTCATGTTAAAACTAAAGCAGTAAATACCGTAAATTCCGGACTATAAGCCGCACCTTTTTTCCCGTTTTTTGGCCTTTTTGGGCCCCTGCGGCTTATATAACGGTGCGGCTTATCTATGGATTAAAAAAAAAAAAAAAAAAAAATCTCTCTTTTTTAGCACTCTTTCTAACTATAAATCCTATATAACTATAATAAGTTTTAATTTCCTCTCTTGCCCTCTTTTCACCACACTGTATGACACTGTATGACACTGTGTGCACTGTAAAAAACAACACAGGTGGTGTTGTGTTATGTTGTTTTGTTGAAATGTTAATAAATGGGAGCTTCCTCAAACAGCCATCTCTTTCCCGACAATCCCCTCTGTGCATGAACCCTTACATATGGTAATTAAACATAAAAAAATAAAAAAAATAAAAATACCATTAACACGTTCATTGCCAACGACGTATTGATACGTCAAGCAGAATCCAACCGTTGACTGCCAGCGACGTATTGATACGTCAAAAAAATCGTTTTTTTTTTTTTGACGGTGGATCGTTGATCTGGCCCTTTTGCATCTTCTATTATACTGTTAGAGCCGCCGGGCGTGTGCAATCCATTCCGCCGACCCACTGAGTGGCGACGGTGCTCAGACTATTGAGTGTTGTTTGGCCAGAAACGCACGCATTCCAGCTGAGCTCAACCGAGGACCCAGAAGCGAACGAGCCTCATTCTCATACTGTAGGCGAAAACCTTTCACACGGGCGCACGGCGGTGGGGGGTTCCAAAGGTGGACTGGGTGGAAAGCACACTTTGAAGCGCGCAGCATAAAGCCTAGAGTCACACAAGGCTTCGTCAAATCTCTCAACCGAAAATCCAAGAACGGATTAAGCCACATCCACGCTCGCCGACGAGGGGCCGCCAGAGAGGGAAGCTGCTGCTCACTGCTCAGACAGGCAGGAGAGACTGGCTTGTGACTGACAAACGCTGCTGAAATCCACCAGACACGCCCACGGAGGGAGGAGTTGTAAGGAGAGGGGGTGCGGGTGCTGCTATGGAGGAAATTACTGTTCAGAACTATATTGTTTATGTCTGATGTCTCACTGATGCCAAAAATAAATGGTTAAAGTGACTGTTTGATATTGAATTTCACAAAACTGCGATTATCTCAGCTTTTTGTCTCAGACGCTGAAACCATGCTGTACTCAACGGCTAATATCTACATAACTACTAACTCTACAAACTAACTCTTTTAGACAGAGAAAGCACACATTCTATTAGTACTTTTGTGAACTTTGTGTTGACAAACTCCAAGCAGAAAATTATCCTTGGCTCTTGTAAAATGAGCCAGAATCCTCAAAAAAACCCTCTGGCAAAAGCTACCTACAGTAAAAAAAAAAAGGCTGGCAGTGAATGTGTTAACACGTTAAGTGCCATAGCCGAGATATCTCGTCTTACATAATCCAACGCTTGAGTGCCAGAGCCGAGATATCTCGTCTTACATAAACATTTTTTTTTTTTGACGGTGGGACATCAATCAACAACTTTTACATCTTCGAGATCACTATTGGAGCAAGAGAATGTGTATAATCTATTTTACCGACCCACTAAGTGTTGACAGTGCTCCCCCAGACGAGCGAAATCAAAGAAAAAACTGCCGCGGGAGCAAGCCATTCAAGGAAATGGCGAGGCGATTTTACAGTAATCCATTCCAGACTTGTCTTGCCCGAGAGCGGCCGCGCAGGCAGCAGCACACAGAGAGCGGAGAGCGATTTGCAAAATAGATTATAGGTGAAACACACTTTGAAACACCTCAGAAAGGCCAGAATCAACATCTGCCCATCGCCCACGCATTCCCCGGCCCATCTTGACTCGCACAAGGAGCGTCCGCACGCAGGCAAGCAGGCAGGCAGGCACGCAGGCAGGCAGGCAGGCAGCAGCAACGCGCTTCTGACACGCCCGCTGTAGAGCCAGGAGGAAGGAGGAGAAGACACACGGAGGGAGGAGTTTGAATGAGAGGGGTGTTTCCTGTTGTTATGGAGGAAATTACTGTTCAAAACTATTGTTTAGAATGTCTGACGGTCTTACTGATGCCAAAAATGAATGGTTAAAGTGACTATTCTATCGAATTTCACAAAAAGCCATTTATCTCTGAATAAATTTCCAGACGCTGAAACCATGCTGTACTCAACGGCTAATATCTACATAACTACTAACTCTGCAAACTAACTCTTTTAGACAGAGAAAGCACACATTCTATTAGTTATTTTTAGATGATTGGTGTTCATGAATTCTTAACAGAAAATAATCCTCGGCTCTTGTAAAATGAGTAGGGATGCACCGATATGAAAATTTTGGCCGATGCCGATAACCGATATTAACATTGCTGTTATGGCCGATAACCGATATTTACCGATGTCGATATGATCTGTATAAAACCACATTTTTATGATCATCACATTTTGTACATACTGAAAAACACATGTTAACACTGAATTTGAAAAAGTTATGCATTTCTTTATTTGCAAAGCCTTTGGAAAAGCCCATAAATCATAGATTTACTGCATTATTTCATATCAATGTGAAGAATTTGGCTGATAATGATAACCGATATTAACATTGCAACATCTGACCGATACCGATATGACCGATATGTTAAAAAATCGGCCGATACTGGCCGATACCGATATGATTGCCGATATATCGTGCATCCCTAAAAATGAGCCAGAATCCTCAAAAAAAACCCTGGCACAACTTACCTACAGGATGAAAAAATGGCTGGCACTCAATGTGTTAAAACACCCGCGGCTTATAGTCCGGTGCGGCTTATATAAGAAAAAAATAGTCAACTTTGCAGGTGCGGCTTATACACCGGTGCGGCTTATAGTCCGGAATTTACGCTATGTGCAATTACCTTGAGTTAATAAATACAGTTTTCTACAATTTAACTTGGTTGTGGTTTCCCCCTTTTTGCATGCAAGTTTGAAAGTGTTCCAATATAAACCACTAATGTGTGTACTCTTCCATTTTCCTTTGTTGTGAAGCTATCATACAGCGACCAGCGTGCTTGTGCACAGTTTACTGACATCACATTACAGGATTTCTGGGTCTTAAAGTTCAAATGTTTCAGTTATCTCCCGCTGCCATTTGGAAGCAGCAATGTGTGAAGTTGCCTCATGCAGCTGTAAGGTAAATGAACGATGTAAACTAGCTAGTAAGCCATTCATTCATATTATTTAACGGTTGCTGTACACTGGAAGAACTCAAACGTCAGGTTGAAAAGATGACACTGCCAGTTCTATGCAATTTAAAAATAGAAATGTTGTTTTTTCTAAGAAAGAAACTAATGTAGTTGTTTATTTGAAGAGATTTATCTTATTTTTTGGTGTATAGTTACGATAAGCCTTTGAAAACACAAAAAAGGGTTCTTATCCGATTACTCGATTAATCGATGGATTATTCGGTAGAATACTCGATTACTAAAAGAATCGATAGTTGCAGCTCTAGCAGTTGAATACAGCATGGTTTCAGCGTCTGAGAAGGAAAGCTGAGAAAAATGCATTTTTGTGAAATTCGATAGAACAGTCACTTTAACTATTTATTTTTGGCATCAGTGAGACATCAGACATCTAAACAATATAGTTCTGAACAGTAATTTCCTCCATAACAGCACCCCCACCCCCCTCTCCTTCAAACTCCTCCCTCCGTGGGTGTGTCTCTGATGGCTTTGCAGCGTTTGTCACAGGCGAGTCTCTGCCTGTCTGTGCTGCCTGGCTGTTGGCGGCCGCTCGTCGGGCGAGTCTGGATGGGGCTCGTTCGTTTCTGGGTTTTCGGTTGTGAGCTCAGCTGGGATGAAGCTGCGTGCGATTCTGGGCTTTCTGCTGGTGTTTCAAAGTGTGTTGCACCCAGAATCTATTTTTGGAATGCCCCACCGTGAGCTCCCAGCGCAAAAGCGAAAGCGTTTTCGCCAATCCATTTTCATGAGAATGGCTTCCTCACGCTGCTGTTTTTGCTCGGCTTTCTCTAGTCTGGAGAGCACTGTCGCCACTTAGTGGGTCGGTAAAATAGGTTATACACATTCAATAGCTCCCATATTTTTATAGGAGATGTAAAAGGGTTTGATCCACGTCCCACCGTCAATTTTTTTTTCTTTTTTTTCTTTTGGCCGTCCCCCCCTCCTCTCATTCAGTGCTTGCTTCAACACAACAAACATGGCTGCTGTGAGCGCATGCGGTCTTGTCCGGTCTAGAGAGCGAAAGAGTTATTTTGCTTATGTTACGTTGCTGACAGGTAGGGCTGGCACGGATCAGATTTTTCGGATCAGCAAAAAAATATGTATATCAGATTTTTTCTCTCAAAAGTGTTGCCCTGCACAGCTCAAATTTCTTTTTCTTCTCATAAGTGACACAATGTATGCTTTTACTCTGAAGGCAGAACAACCCAACTTCCTGTTTTAGGTGGCACTGCTATGCCTAACTTCATGGCTGTTGCTTGCACCAGTCACATGACACGGGTACAGACCTACAGACCAGACCAGGTCAGTCTGGAAATATAACGTTGATGCTACGTTAAGCTACTCAGTGGCCCCACGTGTTGTTTTGTTGTTATGTGTCCTAAGGCAACATTTCACCGTCCGGTGATAATGTGTTTGTGAAACGTGTGCGTGTGTGTGTGTGTTGTGGCTCTCGTTATCTTGTGCAGCGCGCAACACGCTGATCGCATTCCTGTGCTTTTTCAGAGGTGTTGAAATAAGTTTGTGTGACGCTGTCTTTAGTAGCCACTAGCCACAGCCTTCAGAGATACTTTACAGCGCGACAAGGGATGAGGAAGCTCACTTGTGCTTGCCATGATGATGCCTGTCTGTGTCTGGCTGCGCTGGGCGTTCTCATACACTAACGTTAAACGTTAAATGAAACGAAGGGGGGGGGGGTCCGCGGACCATTGACGTTCCGAACCGCGTTCCGAACCGTGGGGGCTGATCCGTACGGGTCACGGATTATCCGTGATCCGTGCCAGCCCTACTGACAGGGATGGACACTACATAGCCCGTCTGTAAACAATGTTTAAAAGTGCGAAAGAGGCGAACTGGCGAAGAGAGCTGACCAAACGCCGACAAACATCGCGACTTCAAAGAGCAACAGGTAGCAAATGTGATCGATAACATAATTACACTCGCTCAAATAAGTCGTCAAACGATTTTTATTTTGTGACAGCAAACATTTTCACCGTCAGTTTGACGAGGACGAGCGACCCTCTGCCAAGTAACGTTATTGAGTCATGACGCTGTTTATTTAATAGGGTGATCTGGTTGTAAAAATGAAACAATAGGGTGATCTGGTTGTACAAATAAAACATTTATATCAGAAAGACGTTGAAAGCAGTGATTGATAATCAATGAAATCTAATCTTTTTCTGCAAATTGCATCATTGGGAGGTTGATTCTGGCACTCAATATTACCGTACGGGTGGTAGGGCTGTGAATCTTCACTGGCCTCACGATTCGATTCGATTAGGATTCAGAGTGCTACAATTCGATTCGATTACGATTATCGATGCATCTCGATGCATCTTAAATCGATGCATCACTTTTTTCCGCAATACATTATTTATTTTTTCTCACTTTCTTTTTTCTCACTGTGTGGCTACTTTTAAAATAAAAGTGCATTTGGAATTGCATTGTATTATGATCCATAATTAAAATAAACAACTGCATGTACTTCCACCATTATATTTGATTTGATTATTAATTCTTTTTTTTTTTCTTTTTTTTTTAAACAGGGCTCGACATTAACGGCTGCCCGGTTGCCCCGGGCAACCAAAAAAAACATGGGGCAACCATTTCTTGGTCTTTGGTTGCCCCAGGGGCAACCACGATTTAACATGCAACAAAATATGTACAGCAGCAAACAGCAAAATATACACCAAATAAATGTTTTAATACTTGTTGTGAGTGACATATATGTGACATTTTATTGCTGTTACAATCGAAACGATGTTACTAATTACCAGTCGGAACCTACGTGATGCATGCTGCACGTGCGGTATGTTTAACGAGTACTGACTCGGACAGGTGGGGCTGCTCGCACACAATCACAGCGGCTGCAAGACGCAAGAAGAACCGCGTCCGCCCGCAGCCCCGCACAGAAACAAAGGACGAGGAAATTGTCATTGAGGTGAAATACCCGTGCGTCTTTGAACGGTGTTATGCCGAGAAATGCCCCCACGGCGCAAATGCCCCCCCTGCTCTATAACGAGTGAGAGCGAGCGGGGGGGGGAAGGGGGGGGTTGAGTAAATATGAAGCCTCGTTTCCTTGTCTCACGTATATAACGAGTGAGAGCGAGCGGGGGGGGAAGGGGGGGGGTTGAGTAAATATGAAGCCTCGTTTCCTTGTCTCACGTATATAACGAGTGAGAGCGAGCGGGGGGGGAAGGGGGGGGTTGAGTAAATATGAAGCCTCGTTTCCTTGTCTCACGTATATAACGAGTGAGAGCGAGCGGGGGGGAAGGGGGGGGTTGAGTAAATATGAAGCCTCGTTTCCTTGTCTCACGTATATAACGAGTGAGAGCGAGCGGAGGGGAGGGGGGGGGGGGGTTTGAGTTGTGAGACACAGCTCCCAACGTAGGTCAACATTAGGCTACTGTTTAAAGACTAATCTTACATAGGCTATAAGTACAGGGTACCAGATTTGGCCTAATTGCACAACAACACAACACTTGCCCTGTAACCTAAGTACAGATTTGGTACAAGTAGGCTTCTTACAGGGTAAATTCACATCATACCCTCTACTTAGCCTGTAAGTACAGAGAAATGACATGTTTTTGGAGTGTGTAACCCTCTGAAATTCTGGTGACATTGCGAAGAAACGAGGCTTCATAGATTTACTCAACCCCCCCTTCCCCCCCGCTCGCTCTCACTCGTTATAGAGCAGGGGGGGCATTTTCGCCGTGGGGGCATTTCTCGGCATAACAACGGGACGGAAAACGAATGCTATACTGCAAAGCATGTAGCCTACAACAAGCACAGGTCTCATATGCTTCCCGCATCGGCGAGTGTCCGCACGGAAAAGTGAGTCAAATCAGCAGACGCGCCCCTCCATAAGGCTGCTGTGCAGATGGTTTTCGCCTCGCTGTGCACACCCCGAATTGTGTAATAGGGCTGTCACTTTTTCCCAAAATAAAATTCGAACGAACTTTAATTGCCCGAAATTCGTTCGAATATATTCGAAGTTTTTTGGTTAATTAAAAAAAAAAAAAATTTTTTTTTTTTTTTTTTTTTTTTTTTCAGTCCAGCAGCCTGTTGCACCAGCTGAACGTAAGTTCTGTCTTAAGTTAGGGTGTAAAGTCCACACTAACTGCTACGTTCAAACTAGTTAGTTTGACACTAAAGTTGTGTCTTTGTTTGGTTGCACCACTGAGACGTAAGGTACATCTTAACTAGTAGACCCTAAAGTCCATACTAACCAAAATAGTGTCGCAGACAATGACGTGTACAGTATCTGTGACCAATCAGTGAAAAGCACGGTGGAAACGGTGTTTATTTACGGTTGTTTAAGTGGAGTGAAAACAGGACATGTTGCCCACCGCAAATTAGTGCTTTCATATTTCATCAACACTAATCAAATGAGAACGTTATTGAGTAACGTTCGTTTAGGTTCATATTACTGTTAACGTTTATCTGTGAGCTCTTCATCAGTATTGTAGGCTATACCACCATCCTGCCTCACTAAATTGTTGCGGTTATTTTAATTTGTATGCAGTGCTGCAGCTTGTGGGAAACAAAAGCGTGAGTCATAAATATCAAAGGGTGTAATTTATCACGGAGAGCGCGTTGCGGACGCAAAACAACGATGCGCCACGGTGCCAAGTTGCAATCCGTGCCAACTGCTATTTTATGGAGGACTTTACACCTAGTAAGACGTAGGTGTAAATTTTAAGTTCTAACTTATGCCTACGTTGTAACTATTTCACTTGGTGCAACCCAAATATTTTTAGTAGTGCGTAAACTCGGACTTAGTGAGACTTTACGTTCAAACTAGCTTACGTTTCAACTTACGCACAGCTGGTGCAACCCACTGCAGGCCACCGGGCATCAGCCCGACGTGTTAGCTTGGACGCTCACAGTCACAACACTGCCTCACAAACTTGGCTGCATCCAACTCGAGACAACTTTTCAGACCCTGGAGACAATCTTTCTCAGAAGAGACTAACGCGACAAATCTGGAGACTTTTTCTGACATCGGATTAACATTACCAGCAAGCAGCAGTTGGTTAATTTTGGTTCATAAAAAAAAAAAAAAAAAAAATGAATAATAAAAAAAATTAAAAAATTCGAACATCAAATTACATTTCGAAAACGAACCCCCTCCCCCACATTCGAAGTTGCATTCGAATTTCGAATGAAAAGTGACAGCCCTATTGTGTAACTACGTGGACGCGGCTGGGCGGACAAAGTGGAGTTTTCAAGACTCCAGCTCACTTCCGCGAGCAGAAACCCACACAGTGTATAAACGCTCCACACACGTTTCCTCGTCAAGATTCGTGTCTCTCATTTCCGTGCGACAGTCCAAACTTCAAGCATAATTCCAGCATAACGCTATACTGCAAAGCATGTAGCCTACAACAAGCCTACAACATACACCTCGACCAGGACATCCTTCAAAAACGTTTTACCACCGCGTATATGTGCTGAGGAATGATTTGCATCCCTGGCCTGTCAGCCTCTCATACGGGGTGAGAGAGAGAGGGAGTGCAGGGCCGCTTCTGGGCCTTTTGGGGCCCTATGCAACATCAGAGTGGGGGCCCCAAACCACTGTCATCATAGTATCCCTGAATACGCTTTTAATTAATAAATTAAGCACAATATGAACAATAACTGTTAAAAAATATATGAAAATGAAAGTTCACAAATATTAGTTAAATCCTTTCAGTGCAAATGCATTATAAAAACAAAAAATAAGATTTGTTTAGAAAACGAAATGACACAAATTTATTATTATTATTATTATCATTATTACTACTACTACACCCGGTGCGCACACTGAATAGGCCTATTATACTATATACTATAGACTATTATACTTACTTTTCTGTCACATCGTCATTATTAAGCTGGCTTATGACTGCATAGTATCTTAATTACTCAAAATATAAGGCGACTAAAATTGGGCAACCATATTTTTATTCGGGCAACCAAAAGCTCTTGCCAGGTTGCCCCTCCGGCAACCACTTTTAAAAGTTAACGTCGAGCCCTGTTAAATAATCGATTTTTATGCCTCCGCCGGCGAAGCCAGGCCGAAGGCATTATGGATCCGGGTTGTCCGTCCGTACGTACGTACGGCCGGCCGTCCGTACGGATGTCCGTCCGTACGGATGTTTGTTAACGCCATATCTGAGGAACGCCTTGACGGAATTTAATCAGATTCGCCTTAAACATTCACTTAGGCTCAAGGATGATCTGATTAGATTTTGGTGGTCAAAGGTCAAAGGTCAAGGTCACTGTGACCTCTCGAACGCCATTTTCAAGCTTGTTAACGCGATATCTGAGGAACGCCTGGACGGAATTTCATCAGATTCGCCTTAAACATTCACTTAGGCTCAAGGATGATCTGATTAGATTTTGGTGGTCAAAGGTCAAAGGTCAAGGTCACTGTGATCTCTCGAACGCCATTTTCAAGCTTGTTAACGCGATATCTGAGGAACGCCTGGACGGAATTTCATCAGATTCGCCTTAAACATTCACTTAGGCTCAAGGATAATCTGATTAGATTTTGGTGGTCAAAGGGCAAAGGTCAAGGTCACTGTGACCTCTCGAACGCCATTTTCAAGCTTGTTAACGCGATATCTGAGGAACGCCTGGACGGAATTTCATCAGATTCGCCTTAAACATTCACTTAGGCTCAAGGATGATCTGATTAGATTTTGGTGGTCAAAGGTCAAAGGTCAAGGTCACTGTGACCTCTCGAACGCCATTTTCAAGCTTGTTAACGCCATATCTGAGGAACGCCTGGACGGAATTTCATCAGATTCGCCTTAAACATTCACTTAGGCTCAAGGATGAACTGATTCCATTTTGGTTATCAAAGGTCAAAGGTCAAGGTCACAGTGACCTAACAAATGCCATTTTCAAGCTCGGTAACGCCATATCTCAGTAACACATTGACTAAATTTCTTCACATTTGGCTCAAATATCCAATTCTGCACAGAAACGCCTTGATGCAATTTCTTCCAATTTGGCTCCAACATCCACTTGGACTCAAGAATGAACTAATGGCGGAGGCATAAGTCCGCCTTGTGGTCGTTCTAGTTGATATTTGTGAATTGATGCAGAATCGTGCACGTCCGCATCGCGATGCATCTTATAATCGATTATTTTTGACACCCCTAACGGGTGGGCAATATATCGATTTTATATCAATATTGTGATATGAGACTGTATGGCAAGCAAGGGTGTCCAAACCTTTTTGAATGGGGGCCAGATTTGATCATGTGAAAATACCTGGGGGTAGCTCTCAAGAGTGCACCAGATTGATCCTCAGGGAAACACTGTTGTGTGCATGTGTGAGTGAGTGAGCGAGCATGTTATTGTTATAAATATACTTATATATAATATATAATATACTAATATACTATATATTTTTAAGTTTAAATAAACCTTGCCTTTGGGTTAGTCGCTCAATTTATTCTCTTGAGCTTGATTCCTTCCCGGCCTATCTGAATTCTGTTGTATAGACCAAATCACCGTGACGTCACCATGTAAACAAATTTACTTCCGGGTACCACTTGGGGAAGGCGGCAGGTTTAAATGTGCGTGTTGTCAAATAAATGCTGTCAAACCCTCTCGTTGTTTTCGGCCGACTACTTTCAATTTAAATGGTTAAACGGTTGGTAAACATGCTTGTCCGACGTATCTAGCCTTTCTTCTGTGTTTGTTTTATGTAGTGTTAGCTAGCTAATAATGTTTGTTTGTCTGTCAAACTCGCTGTTTTTTTACGTTACAGACAGAGTAACCTCTAGTCTGGTCCAACAGGTAAATTAGCTAGTCTGGTCTCCACTAACGTTAGTGAAAGTGTTGTTATGAATGATATTAAACAACAACACAACACGGACGAACCATTTTTGTCTTCTTTGTCTGTTTTTGTCTTCAACACGTCAGTTTGTGCCGTCCACCGCCATTATAATGTGTGGACCTCAGGGGTACCCGGAAGTAAATGTAAACATCCCGCTGATTTGGTCTATAGACACAGTGCATAGAAGTTAGGGCTGCCCCCTCCAGGTCGATTGGTCGATTGTTTGGTCGACGAGATTCACGTTGGTCGAGCAATCGCTGTTGTTAATAATTTTGTAAAAAAATACCTTTTTTTTTTTTTTTTTTTTGCAGGCCATGCCAGGCCACCGGGCTACTATAAACTTTAGTTCCAAGGCCGTAAGCAGTAAATAAATGGTAGCATATTTTAATTTTGTTTTAACAGTAACAGTTTTGTCATAACAGTAATTTACAAATTCCCCAGTTACTGAATGGGCTGCACAAGATGTTTTGTGCAAGTGAAGTGAAGTTGCATTGTTCAAAAACTACCTAATAGTCCAGGCAAAGTAGCGTTTTACGACAAACTAATTGTAAAATAATGTTTTGCAGCTTAGATCATTTCTATGAGGTGTCCAGAACAACATACTAAAAGTCCTAAGAAATCCTAGTTGAGGAAATATGTTTAATTCTCATCAATCCAAGATGTGTGCCAGTAAGGCCAGACAACAATACACCCCAATGGGGCTATTTTTTTCCTTTACTCCTATCAAAATAAAACTTTATACAATGAAAGTATCCATGAAAAGTAACATTTTTTGTATTACAAGTTTCTTTGAAAATGAATTTGAATATGCAAATGAGCTATACACTAATCGAATATAGGCTACCCAAAATATACCCGCATAGGAGGAAAGGAAAAAATGAAGCCTATCACAATCAAACCTCACACAGTGAAAGTATACATGAAAAGGAACTTTTTTGTTTTACAAGTTTCTTGGAAAAATCTATTTTAAATATGCAAATGAGCTCAACACTAGGCCTAATTGACTTGTCCAATAAGCCATAAAGTCACAAGTAAAACAGGGGCCAAATAACTAACACATTCATGTCTATTCAGTAAGTTAACCTATGCATAAACAAGATAAATTTGAAGTCAAAGAATGTTGCTTTTCATGGATACTTTCATTGTATAAAGTTTTATTTTGATAGGAGTAAAGGAAAAAAATAGCCCCATTGGGGTGTATTGTTGTCTGGCCTTACTGGCACACATCTTGGATTGATGAGAATTAAACATATTTCCTCAACTAGGATTTCTTAGGACTTTTAGTATGTTGTTCTGGACACCTCATAGAAATGATCTAAGCTGCAAAAAATTATTTTACAATTAGTTTGTTTTTTGGTTCCAAAATGAGTTACTTTGCCTGGACTATAAGGGACTGTTTGTTATTCATGAGAGGGGGGGTATGGTGCAGAAAGGGGGAGGGGTATCAAATATTTTTTTGAGTACTGGGGAAGGACTTGTGTTTTTTATTTTGGCTTTAGGGAGGGTTATACAACTTTCATTTTTTGTATTTCGTATATATTTTGAAATGCCTTTTTTCGTTCCAAAATTCGTGTTTACTCCCCTATTTATATCTATGGTTTACCTGTATGGTGACTGGACTCCGCTCCAGGCCGCTCGATACAGATTTCACCCACTCGCACTCACCGCTCCGCTCAAAAGAATAAAAGAGATAAAAAGGCCAGGGTGTTTTAATTTGCGTTTAAACGCCTGGGCAATGGGCATTGCTCACTACAAATAACATGAGCTCAGCAGAGTCGGCTGCATGCTCGTTTCTCTTCCTTCTCTCTCGCAGCAGCTGGCAAGAAAATAGTGGGCGTGCACATGAAGTACGCCAAGTCTTATTTGAGGCTGGAGCGGACATCACAGTGCATCAGTGTCACTCACCCAAATAACGTTGAAATCTGCAAGGGATATATATAGCACCTGGATTACATACATGTTTCACATAGGGATGTGTTTTGATTTTTTATTGTTTTATTTTGTCCAATATTGAAATGTTCTACAATTGCATGTTGTGCTAACATAAACATTATTTATATCTACCACTTAGCCTATTTAGGCTGATTTGGTTGCTATTTCTTGTCAATGTATTACCCTCAATGCATGCTGGGAGATTTCACATGTGGCTCAATTAGCCACGCACCGATGCATTCTGTTTCGAACATGTTGTGATTGAAACTGGAGTGGGACTGAGCGGTACTGAGCGGGTGATCGGCTTTATAACTAGGAGATGAGGCCGTTATTGGGCTGGGTACTAAACGTTATAGGCCCCCCGCCCCCTCTCTCCCCCGATGTCATAGGGCGCTACCAAACGTAGCCAAATCATCGGAAAAGGTCATATTTTCTTACCTTTGGTGTGAATATGATAAAGTGTGGTTATTTATGGTGGAGGGAGGGTCATGCATTTATCTCCAGTCACTCAGGGAGGGACATGGAAAAATATTTATAGATCTGGGGAGGGTGAAGGAAAAAAACGAAAACAAAGTTTGACACTAAAGTTGTGTCTTTGTTTGGTTGCACCACAGAGACGTAAGGTACATCTTAACTAGTAGACCCTAAAGTCCATACTAACCAAAATAGTGTCGCAGACAATGACGTGTACAGTATCTGTGACCAATCAGTGAAAAGCACGGTGGAAACGGTGTTTATTTACGGTTGTTTAAGTAAGTGGAGTGAAAACAGGACATGTTGCCCACCGCAAATTAGTGCTTTCATATTTCATCAACACTAATAGAATGAGAACGTTATTGAGTAACGTTCGTTTAGGTTCATATTACTGTTAACGTTTATCTGTGAGCTCTTCATCAGTATTGTAGGCTATACCACCATCCTGCCTCACTAAATTGTTGCGGTTATTTTAATTTGTATGCAGTGCTGCAGCTTGTGGGAAACAAAAGCGTGAGTCATAAATATCAAAGGGTGTAATTTATCACGGAGAGCGCGTTGCGGACGCAAAACAACGATGCGCCACGGTGCCAAGTTGCAATCCGTGCCAACTGCTATTTTACGGAGGACTTTACACCTTGTAAGACGTAGGTGTAAATTTTAAGTTCTAACTTATGCCTACGTTGTAACTATTTCACTTACGCACAGCTGGTGCAACCCACTGCAGGCCACCGGGCATCAGCCCGACGTGTTAGCTTGGACGCTCACAGTCACAACACTGCCTCACAAACTTGGCTGCATCCAACTCGAGACAACTTTTCAGACCCTGGAGACAATCTTTCTCAGAAGAGACTAACGCGACAAATCTGGAGACTTTTTCTGACATGGGATTAACATTACCAGCAAGCAGCAGTTGGTTAATTTTGGTTAATTAAAAAAAAAATATATATATATATATATATATATAATAATAATTAAAAAAAAAATTCGAACAGTCAATTTACATATCGAACACGAACCCCTCCCCCACATTCGAAGTTGCATTCGAATTTCGAATGAAAAGTGACAGCCCTAGCAGGTAGTAGCGCGATCCCGCTCCGCTCGACTCGATAAATGGTCTCATTCCACCACTAAAAACTATCCCAGCCCGGGTTGTATTTGGGTCGAGTCGTGCTACTTTTCGTACCTGCCTCGTTGTGGTTCTATTCTGTGAACCCGGTACCATACGGTGACGTGAAAACATTGTTGACGACTGATTGGTCAGGCAGAATCGTGTTTACTCTGTCTACTGACTGTCAATGCAATGCTGGCGGCTGCATACCAGTTTAGTGGGCTTACCTTCTCTTCTGTTATGTATATTTCAATCAGTCTTTTCTGTTGCTGCCTTCGCCTCCGGTGAAATAAAATCGTGGCGGGTGTTCAATTGTCTGAGAGAGAAAAAAGTCCGCTGCTCAGGAAGCTCTGTAGCTGAGTGCAGGCTGCAGCGCTCCGCTAGGCCGCAGCAGGTGTTTGGTGAAGCCGCGGTCTTGCCTGGTGAGAGGCCGCGGGGTACAGGCTTCACTCTGTTGCGCCTCTCCCGTCCCCGCGCAGCGCAGTGCATGCCTGTGAGTTTGACTAACTACAAAGTGATATCCATTCTCCTGGCCATTTGTCACATTTGCCCATGTACACTGTAGGTCATTTAGAGGCACCAGTATTTCATAAACAGTTTAAAAGTTCTGTGGATGGATTTAATTGTAACGTTATGTTATAGCCTACTTCGGCTATAAGCGAAGGACAGATATGCGGTCGCTATGACGACCAGCTGTGGGCGGGGGTGGGTGGGGGCAGATGATCCGCGGTGGAAGCAAAACGTCCATCGGGCCGAAACGAGTAGAGCCGAGTGGTGACGAGCTGTGCAGGGCAGTAAAATGTGGTGGAAATGAGCCATAAGTAGACTGTAACAAACACAATGTTGCTGCAATAAAATGGTTGAAGTCAGATGTACAGACAGAAAATTGTTCTTATATAAACCAGATGTTGACAAAGTTTTCCTTTGGGGACATCATTTGCAGTTGAAAAAGTAAGAAATCGCAATATATCGAAATATTGCAATATTCAATATATCGCAATATTCAATATATTGCAATATCGGCGATATCGCAATACTATCGTATCGTGACTCAAGTATCGTTTTAGTATCGTATCGTGGGCATCTGGTGATTCCCACCCCTAGTAGTCAGTAAGTACACTGCACAAAATAAGAAAAAAAAAGTACACTGCAAAAAAAAAAAAAAAAAAAAAAATATATATATATATATATATATATATATATATATTACGGCTGTGGCGATTCACTTATCTCCCGATTCGATACTATCACGATTCTTGGGTGCCGATTCGATTTATATTGCGATTCTTAAGTATTGCGATTCTACGATTATTGCGATTCGATATTACGATTTATTGCGATTTTTGTTTATTTTTTTCTTTTCTTTTTTCAGTTTGTTTGCTTTTTTACACTAGATTAGAACATGGGAAAAGTTGAATCATACACTAGAGACTGTATATTATATATCATGAGTAGGGCTGGGCGATATAGTTAAAAACAGGGGCGGACTGGGATCATAATTCAGGCCGGGCATTAGATACCAAGCAGGCCAGGCCGATATGGGCCAACGTGCGTGAAATTTGGGCCGTTTGAAGCCAGATTTGGGCCGTTTGAAGTCCAATTTTACAATGAGATGCACCCACTTTAATCCTGAAGTGTAATTATTACTTCAGACTAACTAATAAAGTAATAAAACCACTAGTAAACCAGTAGGCGGCGCCTGGCCTGCTGTTCAGTGAGTGGCCTGACTGCAAGCACCCAAAATTTTTTTTTTTTTTTTTTTTTTTTTTTTTTTTTTTTTTAATTTGCGATTATCGATTCTGGAATAAAAGATCGATCCAAAAAATCGTGACATTAAAAATCGCGATACTTAGGTGAATCGATTTTTTCCCCCACCCCTAATATATATATATATATATATATACCGTAAATTCCGGACTATAAGCCGCGGCTTTTTCCCCGTTTTTTGGCCCCTGCGGCTTATATAACGGTGCAGCTTATCTATGGATTTTTTCAAAAAAAAAAAAAAAAAAAACGGAATTCTCTCTTCTTTAGCACTCTTTCTAACTATAAATCCACTTCTGTTTTAATTTCCTCTCTTGCCCTCTTTTCACCACACCGCGGACACTGTGTGCACTGTAAAAAAAAACACAGGTGGTGTTGTGTTATGTTGTTTTGTTGAAATGTTAATAAATGGGAGCTTCCTCAAACAGCCATCTCTTTCCCGACAATCCCCTCTGTGCACGAACCCTTACATATGGTAATTAAACATTAAAACACAAAAAAAAAAAAAAACATTAAAACACCCGCGGCTTATAGTCCGGTGCGGCTTATATATGTAACAAACCGGCAATTTTGCTGCTGCGGCTTATACTCCGGTGCGCCTTATAGTGCGGAAATTACGGTATATATATATTTTTAGATCCCCTTTCGACCAATCGATTGGTCGGAGCTGTGGTCGATTTCTGGTCGACCAGGATAATCTTTGGTCGAGGACAGCCCTAATAGAAGTTATGGCAAACTAACATCGTTTAGTTTTGCAATCTCAAACTCAAAATGTATAGTAAGTATTAGTTAAAGGTGTGTCGCTGATGTAATCGGTCACAGCTCGAAGTGGCGATGGGGTCTTGAAATTTATTGGAAGGGTCTTGAAAAAGTCTTGAATTTAACCTCAGGATTGCTGCATATACCCTGAGACTGTACACTATACATTATGTATACTGAATCCTTGTTGCACAATAGAATAATAACCCCTGCTGTCTCCTGTCCCAGGTTATGGTGAGCCTCTCAGCATCCCATGTCCTAAAGAGGCCTGTGTTCTAAGAGGAGACCCATGCTGATAAATGCCAGGCCTCGCCACACACTCTGCCGACTGCACAAACACAAATGCCTGCCTGCCCGTGGGGGAGGTCTGATTAAAGATACCCACATTTCATCCACTGGTATGTAGCCCCCCCCCCCAAGAATAAAAATATGTTTGCTTTATTTGCATAAAATTTATGTGCATCCATTTCGTTTCAGCTCCATGTTAGGGTCTCTATTATGTTTTGCAATTGTTAGTTTCTCTCCTGTGCTTCACGTAGGTCAGACAAAGAACAGAGAAGTGACCTGAAGTTAGCCTAGCACACATCCATTAGTTCTGTTGACCATCTCATTGTTTTAATCTGATCGTTTCTTAGCACCAGCCAGCAGCCAAATGCTGGTAAAGTGGCTGGTAGATTTTCTTCACTCACCAGCCCCCTTAAAATAACATAACCTAACCTATTGGTAGCTGGTAAAATGTGAACATTCACTAGCCATTTGGCTAATTTTGAACCCCCCCTTCCCAAAAGCAGCAAACCTAGGGGAAACACTGACAATGATACAAATTGGTATAAAGTGATTGTGCCTCATTGCCATTCCAGCCCTGTAGTGTTTTTATCCTCTGGCTTACATCCTCATCTATTTACATCCACTTTTGTCCCCTGCTGCTGTCTCCATCCCCTCTCTTCCCTCTCCCACCTCCGTTTGTCTTTCATTGTTTCTGGCCACTGCTGGGCCTGCCTCTGTTCCCCTCGTCCTCTCTCCCGCCTCTGTTTTCTTTCCCTTCCCTCCCCGCCGTCCTGTGGCCCAGGGCTGCGTCCCCCATCCCAGCGGCCACCATGTTTTGGAAGTTCGACCTGCACACCACCTCCCACATCGACCAGCTGCTGGACAGGGAGGACGTGACGCTGAGAGAGCTGATGGAGGAGGACGACGTCCTGCAGGAGTGCAAGGCCCAGAACCGCCGGCTGCTTCTCTTCCTCTCCCAGGACCACTGTATGCAGGAGCTGGTCAGCCTCATCACCACAGAGCCTCCCCAAGACCTGGAGGAGAGGAGCCGCTTCAAGTGAGGCCAGCCCCCCCCCCCCCCCCCCCCCCCCCCCCCCCCCCCCCCATAGGGTTGTGAATCTTCAGAGGGCTACGATTCGATTCGATTACGATTATCGATGCATCTCGATGCATCGATAATTGATGCATCACTTTTTCCGCAATACATGATTTATTTTTTCTCACTTTATTTTTTCTCACTGTGTGGCTACGGTACTTTTAAAATAAAAGTGCATTTGGAATTGCATTGTATTATGATCGATAATTAAAATAAACAACTGCATGTACTTCCATTATATTTTATTTTATTTTATTTTATTTTGTTTTTTAAATAATCGATTTTTGACATTTGTGAATCGATGCAGAATCGTGCACGTCTGCATCGCGATGCATCTTATAATCGATTATTTTTGACACCCCTACCCCCCAATAGGCAGAGTCTATTTTTTTTAGCTATTTTTTTTACCGTGATGGTGAAAAAGACAAGAGTTGTCTGGTTATAGTCGATATAGCCGTTCTATATCTGGCTAGAAATTAAAAATACCTGGACAGAGACAAATTATATACAGGGTTCCCACGGGTCCTTCCTTCCAATCCTTGAAAGTTTGTGAATTTGACAGAGAGAGAGAAAGTTTTTGAAAATAGGTATAAATAGACACATGGGTCATTGAAAGTGTTTGAATTATGTTTTGTTAAAGTATATAAATTTTATTTGTTTTATTTAACATGCAATGGCACAGTTGAGCTGTGTTCCTAGGGCTGGGTACTTTTTTCGATACCAATTTTCAAAAAGAAATCCATTTTCAAAAAGAAAACTACATTACACATTGAAATTACAATAGAAATCTTTTGTTTTATTTTTTTGAAAGCCATTTTAAATTACAGTTACAGCATAAATAATGCCTACTGTATTGTGCCATCTTTCACATAGTGGACTACTGTAATTGTCACGTAGTAGTCCTGCGCCACACTGGTCCACCCGTCACAGCCACCTCCCTCACATTCTGCAACTCTTTCTTGATGTTTTCCTTCTCCACTGCACACCATGCTGGGATTAGTGTATCTGACAGCATCTTTGCAGGGGGGCAGCTGATACTTGGGGTTTAAGGTTCTTATCATCTCAATTGACCTATCGCTAAGCCCCACCCCTAATGCTCACTCGGACAAACACAGGGCACGCTGACTAGAATAAATGGCAGCCGTCACTGTCAAAGCTATATCCCAAGAGGCTCTAAACAACTTTTTGAGGCCTGATATTGTCTAGAAGCCATCATAAAGTACTTCACTATGCCATGGAGGGCGATGTACAACATTTAAAGCAATCGATAAAAAGAAATGCGATTAAGTGCATGGAAACAGCTTTAGCGAATCGTTAACCAAACTCCATTCAAAAACATGCACTTTTAACGAAGGAAGACAGCGAGATAACCAGTGAGGATAACAGGCGACTGACATCCAGAATTGTCATTTTATTCACTTAGAGTAGAAGGACAAAAAAGCCAGCACTCAAAATAAATCCTTTTGGGTTTTTTTAATACCTTCAAGCAGCAGTTTCAGACAATGGACGTTTCGGCGCAAGCCTTCCTCAGCATTGTGCTGACAGTAGACGGACATGACGTATTAATAGTGTCAAACCGGAAGTACAATCAATTACATTATCAAATACTGGAAATATCTCACACCATAAAATATCAAAAAATACAATAGCAAAAGCATCAGAGAATATCGACAAACAGATAAGGTACAATTTAAACAGTACACTTGTATAGATACGGTATGTCTGTATATATTACACAGCAGGAATGCATCAATGTTTTGCAAACGAAAAGAATGAGGCTGGATGGCCACACTTGTGTTATATAAGCACAGATAAGAAGTCAACATATTTGAATAACAAAAATAAGTAAGAAAATATTAAAATAGAATTGGAAAAATACATGATAAAGTGCATACAAGTGAATGCATTGGATAGAGATACTGCAGGCCCACACATAACGCTCCCACACTGCATTACAGTGCAAGAGCATCATGTGTAAACCCACAACACATCCACCCAATGCACTCCCTAAAGGAAACAACCAGGCAAAAGTTCTTCATTCAAGCCCTTGGGGTGTTCTGTCTGCAAGGTATGTATCCAAAATGCATCTCTTTGTAACAGGGCCTTGTCTCTGTCACCCCCCCTCTTTAGTGGACTGACATGTTCTATACCCTGGAACCTGAGGGAACACACGTCGTGACCAAACTCATTAAAATGCCTGGCGACAGAGGACTTTACATCTCTGTTTCTAATGCTACTCTTGTGTTCTGAAATGCGAGTTTTCAACTCTCTGATAGTTTTTCCAATGTATACTAGCCCACATGGACACTTCAATAGATACATTTTAAGTCACTGGAACATTTTGCAAAGTGACCCCCAAGTGGGCCATTTATTTGGTGAGCCTCCCTTGTTTGCTCAAAAACTGGCTAGAAATGTCCGAGATATGGTCGTCAGAGCTGACTGTTACACACGCCCCCCTGGCCCCTCCCATTTTTTGTCTGATGTACAGAATGGTAATTTTCCTTGTTTTAACTGTATTCAGTGTAATGCTGTGATCAGAGGAGAGACATTCTTCCATCCTCACTCTGGAAGAAAGTACTCGATTAAGAGTAGGATTTCGTGTAAAACTAAATTTGTTGTGTATCTATTGAAGTGTCCATGTGGGCTAGTATACATTGAAAAACTATCAGAGAGTTGAAAACTCGCATTTCAGAACACAAGAGTAGCATTAGAAACAGAGATGTAAAGTCCTCTGTCGCCAGGCATTTTAATGAGTTTGGTCACGACGTGTGTTCCCTCAGGTTCCAGGGTATAGAACATGTCAGTCCACTAAAGAGGGGGTGACAGAGACAAGGCCCTGTTACAAAGAGAGGCGTTTTGGATACATACTGTACGTACCTTGCAGACAGAACACCCCAAGGGCTTGAATGAAGAACTTTTGCTTGGTTGTTTCCTTTAGGGAGTGCATTGGGTGGATGTGTTGTGGGTTTACACATGATGCTCTTGCACTGTAATGCAGTGTGGGAGCGTTATGTGTGGACCTGCAGTATCTCTATCCAATGCATTCACTTGTATGCACTTTATCATGTATTTTTCCAATTCTATTTTAATATTTTCTTACTTATTTTTGTTATTCAAATATGTTGACTTCTTATCTGTGCTTATATAACACAAGTGTGGCCATCCAGCCTCATTCTTTTCGTTTGCAAAACATTGATGCATTCCTGCTGTGTAATATATACAGACATACCGTATCTATACAAGTGTACTGTTTAAATTGTACCTTATCTGTTTGTCGATATTCTCTGATGCTTTTGATATTGTATTTTTTGATATTTTATGGTGTGAGATATTTCCAGTATTTGATAATGTAATTGATTGTACTTCCGGTTTGACACTATTAATACGTCATGTCCGTCTACTGTCAGCACAATGCTGAGGAAGGCTTGCGCCGAAACGTCCATTGTCTGAAACTGCTGCTTGAAGGTATTAAAAAAAAACCAAAGGATTTATTTTGAGTGCTGGCTTTTTTGTCCTTCTGTTTATTGTTTGCGCCTTGCCCCGTAGCTTTTGAAACTTTTTTGAGAGTGCTCACCAGTCGTGACTTTCAGTCACTGACTCTTTGGACAATTCACTTAGAGTAACCTCTCCGTGGATTATATAGATGCTGAATTGAAGAGCGGCACCTGGCAATATATTTCATGTAGGCCTACCTCTGTATAATCAAGAAACTTTAAATTAATAGTGTCAATGTTTTTCATAGCGAGACAGCAGCACGCACGCATGGGTGTAGTAGTGTAGCAGATCAGCAGAGGCATAGCCTACAGCAGACCACTTTTTCCATTATGTTGGAGGAAAACAGTTTTCCTCCTGGATCTTTTCTCTTTAGACTACCTCACATTTATTTGGGGAATGGGATTAATTCCCTCGTTTTAGGGTTTGACTGGTGTCTGGCGATGTTTTAATCACATCAGTCAATGCGCCTCCTCTTCAACCAACTCCATTACGCGCATAACGTAATGACTGGAAACTCGCATAATTCAGCATTTTCTTTTGCCAACTTTCTGAATACCATGATGATTTCATGATACCTTTGGATCATGGAAGGCAAATGAGGAAGAAGACTCATCTCGCGGTCACCACAATTGCAGATTTAACATCCAAAACAGCAGCATTGTGGATGTGAGTGGATCTACGTTTACTAGTTTCTTATTATCCATTGCCTGGCCTCCCAGGATACCTCGTAATGTTGCATTTACCCCCATGCACATCGTTTGACTTTTTTTTTCTACTTATAACTGTATGAAACACCATAAAACCAGAGGAGAATCCCGATTTCTTCTGCTTCTCTATGAAGCTCCAGGCTCAGGTTGTCCGAGTGTATTGTGGAGCTACACGCGCTGTGATTTGCTGGTCTGCGTTCGGGGCGGGACTTAGCGATAGGTCAATTGACATCAGAAAAACACAACATATCAACAATAGGATGGTTGTATTTTATTATTGCCTATAAAAGTTAAAAACAAAACAAGAACATGATCTACTCTAAAAGATTACCTAGGCTATATTGACCAATTACATTTAAGTTACAACAACACCCTTTAGAGATTACTTACCTCCACCATGGTGCCTCCATTGTAGAAAAAGGCAGCAGACCTTTCACAATAAAAGTGGTGACTGCCCTCTGGCACTCACCTCGCTTTTCCTTGGGCATTTTTCCTTTTTCAACCAGGGTGAAGGGATTCACCCCCTCTAGAATGGTACCCTCAGCAGCAGGCTGGACAGGGGAAGAGGCTAATGTGGAGAGAGAGAGAAGGGAAAAATATAGCTGAGCTGGTAACGTTTAGGCTGTATCTTGGGCTAGAAGGCATGATTAAGGTCCGTGTCCGTCTTAAAGACAAATTAACCCAATGGAGCCCAAGTGGCGCGTGGGTTGGAGTCACAACTTGTCTGAGAGGACAGGTTGAGAGGCGGGCCATAGTAGCATGTTGATGATTTTATTTGACAATTTTGGGGACTGGATTGGGCTTTGGCCAATCCTGACGTGTTCCGCCCCCAAATCGAGTGGGATTCAGCGTGTTGTGGTGCTCTCCTCGGGAAGAGCCTGGTGACGCGAGGTTAGTGGAGCTACGCGAGTTAGAGCCGCAGGCAGCCAGCTGCCTTTGTGTGGTGTGGAGCGGAAAGTGCAGCCTGTCGTCCTGGAATCTCCGAGGTGCTGGGGCCTGAATTCGGCCTTAACAACGTTAACTAACGTTACCCTGGAATGCGAGTTTAACGAGCCAGTTACATTTCTTTACATTCTTAGACATTACATTTGCTTTATTTTGTATGTTACATACAATTGGCCAAGTTAGTCAGGGCTCGACATTAACGGCTGCCCGGTTGCCCCGGGCAACCAAAAAAAACATGGGGCAACCATTTCTTGGTCTTTGGTTGCCCCAGGGGCAACCACGATTTAACATGCAACAAAATATGTACAGCAGCAAACAGCAAAATATACACCAAATAAATGTTTTAATACTTGTTGTGAGTGACATATATGTGACATTTTATTGCTGTTACAATCGAAACGATGTTACTAATTACCAGTCGGAACCTACGTGATGCATGCTGCACGTGCGGTATGTTTAACGAGTACTGACTCGGACAGGTGGGGCTGCTCGCACACAATCACAGCGGCTGCAAGACGCAAGAAGAACCGCGTCCGCCCGCAGCCCCGCACAGAAACAAAGGACGAGGAAATTGTCATTGAGGTGAAATACCCGTGCGTCTTTGAACGGGACGGAAAACGAATGCTATACTGCAAAGCATGTAGCCTACAACAAGCGCTTAGGTCTCATATGCTTCCCGCATCGGCGAGTGTCCGCACGGAAAAGTGAGTCAAATCAGCAGACGCGCCCCTCCACAAGGCTGCTGTGCAGACGGTTTTCGCCTGGCTGTGCACACCCTGAATTGTGTAACTACGTGGACGCGGCTGGGCGGACAAAGTGGAGTTTTCAAGACTCCAGCTCACTTCCGCGAGAAGAAACCCACACAGTGTATAAACGCTCCACACGTTTCCTCGTCAAGATTCAGTGTCTCTCATTTCCGTGCGACAGTCCAAACTTCAAGCATAATTCCAGCATAACGCTATACTGCAAAGCATGTAGCCTACAACAAGCCTACAACATACACCTCGACCAGGACATCCTTCAAAAACGTTTTACCATCGCATATATGTGCTGAGGAATGATTTGCATCCCTGGCCTGTCAGCCTCTCATACGGGGTGAGAGAGAGAGGGATTGCAGGGCCGCTTCTGGGCCTTTTGGGGCCCTATGCAACATCAGAGTGGGGGCCCCAAACCACTGTCATCATAGTATCCCTGAATGAACATGAGGAGGCCCTCCAGGAGGGTAGGCTACTTAATTATCAATAACGCTTTTAATTAATAAATTAAGCACAATATGAACAATAACTGTTAAAAAATATATGAAAATGAAAGTTCACAAATATTAGTTAAATCCTTTCAGTGCAAATGCATTATAAAAACAAAAAATAAGATTTGTTTAGAAAACGAAATGACACAAATTTATTATTATTATTATTATCATTATTACTACTACTACACCCGGTGCGCACACTGAATAGGCCTATTATACTATACTATAGACTATTATACTTACTTTTCTGTCACATCGTCATTATTAAGCCGGCTTATGACTGCATAGTATCTTAATTACTCAAAATATAAGGCGACTAAAATTGGGCAACCATATTTTTATTCGGGCAACCAAAAGCTCTTGCCAGGTTGCCCCTCCGGCAACCACTTTTAAAAGTTAACGTCGAGCCCTGTTAGTAGTTAGTTTATGGGCTAGAAATTATGCCAGATTACAGACACTAGGCGCCATTTTCTCCCTTCATTTGGAGGAGAAAATTCTCCTGAAATAAAGATTGATTGACAGCTGCCATGTCGTGATCGGTCGTGATATGATTGGTTGAAATGGGGTAGAAATTTGATAGTGCAATGTGACGTCAGTAAACTGTAGATTACTGTTATGAATGAAATCTTGAAAAATTAACTTTTGATGTGAAAAAGTGTGAAAAATTAAAGAAATTAGATTTTTGTGATTTTTTTTGCATACATTAATAAATAAGTGCACTGAATACCCAGGTATTTGAACTAAAATGTTTTTATGCCTCCGCCGGCGATAGCCAGGCCGGAGGCATTATGGATCCGGGTTGTCCGTCCGTACGTACGTACGTCCATCCGTCCGTCCGTCCGTCCGATGTTCGTTAACGCGATATCTGAGGAACGCCTTGACGGAATTTCATCAAATTTGCCTCAAACATTTTTTATTATCCCAGTTATGGAGACCTACGGCGCCAGACTCCTCGGATGGAAGGGAGAGGAGGCTGGCCAGCGAAACTAAGGTCACTGTGACCTCTCGAACGCCATTTTCAAGCTTGTTCACGCGATATCTCAGGAATGCCTTGACGGAATTTCATCATATTTGCCTCAAACATCGACTTGGACTCAAGCATGAACTGATTAGATTTTGGTGGTCAAAGGTCAAGGTCACTGTGACCTCTCGAATGCCATTTTCAAGGTAGTTAACGCGATATCTGAGGAATGCCTTGACGGAATTTAATCAAATTTGCCTCAAACATTAATTTGCATTCAAGGATAAACTGATTAGACTTTGATGGTTAAAGGTCAAAGTTCAAGGTCACTGTGATCTCACACACCCAATTTCCAAGCTCTGTAACACAACATCTCAGGAGCGCCTTGACGGAATTTCTTCCAATTTGCCTCAAATGGCGATTTGGGCTCAAGAATGAACTAATGGCGGAGGCATAAATCCGTGGTGTGGTAGTTCTAGTTTTCCCCCATTTTTGGGTTCAGCTCTACTTTAATGCATTTCAGCTTTTGATTTACCAGTAGATAGCTAAGGTTAGCTTATGGCCCATAAACTAAAGCTAACGTTACACATTATGTAACGTTATATGGGTCCCAGTTTATCACTGCGCCTACGGTATTAGAGTAGCCTAGCATTAGCTACAACCATGTGAACAACCATGTAACGCTACGAGTTGGCCGAATTTTTACATTTGCTAAACGTAAAGTTACCTGCTAAAATCCCAGGCGTATTGCCGTCCTCAGATGTCCATGTAGAAGGGGAAGCCCGAGATGGTGGTGGTACATCGTCCTTACAAAACAATGGCTGTGGTCCTGCTGGCTCGGTCTTCTTGCAGTCAAACACTGTGCAACTTTCTGCACGTATATTGATCCCATGCACGGTCAAATGCTTAAGCATATTCATTGTGTTGCCAATCTTGCTAGAAATCGTCTTGTCGCATATGTTGCATCGCACGGTAACCTCGCGTCACCAGGCTCTCTCAGAGGGGAGAGAGCCTGGTATGCATTACTACAGGCTGGAAGACAGAAGAAGACATGCCCCTGTCTTCCGGTGGCCTGTGCTGCAGTGTTTTTGTTCCCCCACAGAAATGCAACAGTAGGCACTCGCTACGAGTTAGAGAAAAAATAAGAAACAATGTGTTTGTTTTTAGCTAAGGCTAGTTACTTGCGTCGCCCGTTTTCGAAACGGAACGCAAGAATTGAGTGGAATTGAGCGGAATATTTTTCCTGGAGCACAGCACTTTGGTTCCGGGTCTTCCGCCCATAGCTGGAGGACTTGGAGCGAGGTTTTTCCATCCAGGCTAATTGCACGATGTTGTCATCGAGCTTTACAAAATGATGCCACACGAGCCTTATTAGAGCGTGGTGTGCATTTGTTTTTCGGTGCCAAGAAAGTATCGTAGTTCGATGCCCAGCCCTACTGTTCACACATTCATGCCTATATCTCTTTTTGTTGTCTGAGCTTCTGTAACACCTGCTAGTTCTCATTATCTCAGTGTTGTAACAGTAATTAACCTTGATCTGTGTCTTAAACTATGCTGTCTTAGCCCCTTGCATTTGAGGGAATTGTGACTGGAAAGTCCTTGAAATTGATGTTGAAGAAGGTGTGGGAAGCCTGTATAAAGTATTTCATTATTTATTTATTTTATCAGTAGTCCCATTCAGTTACTTGTTTTCTGAAGTACAGAACCAAAACAACAAAAATGTGTCACTGTGCAAACAGTGATGGAAATACATTGTACAAAAGTCAGAAGAAGAGAAGAGAGAATACAGTAAAATGTTCACAGTAAGCGGTTCAGTTGTCAATAAGCCATAGCAAACCAGAAGGCTCCTGGGCCAAACGTATTAAAATGTTGACTAAACAAAGCAAAAACAGCTCCTTATGGAGCTTGCAGATTTGACGTCACACATTATTCTCTCGCATTGTTTTATTCACAAACATGGCGCTCCTCCCGTGCTGTTCTCAGCATAGTATTCAACAAACATGTATTCCTTTCAGGTTTCCCAACATAGCTTGTGAGCTTCTGACCTCCGATGTGTCCATTATCAATGACAAGCTGGGCGGGGATGAGTCTCTCCTGGAGATGCTGTACCACTTCCTGGAGCAGGAGCCGCCCCTCAACCCGCTACTGGCCAGCTTCTTCAGCAAGACCATTGGCAACCTCATTGCCAGGAAAACTGAACAGGTACATTGAGAAAGATCATGGCTTGGGGAATGGTTTGTTGAATGAAGCATGAAAAATCCATACGGTCAGAGTTTAGGGGTCGACCAATATGGGTCTTTCAATGGTCGATGCGATATTTAGAGAGCAGGGCGGCCGATATATAATGCCATATATGTTTGTACGGTCATGAAAAACCTGGAAAAGATGTGGACATTTAAAATAAAATTACCAGGCCCTGGAAAAGTTATGGAAAAAAAAATTGGGGCAAATTTTTGAAAAGTTATGGAAATAGAGCTAAAGCTGCATAATATAATTACTAATTAATCTGAGCATAAAAACGTTAAGCGTAGCATTAACCATCGTCGCTGTAATGTAATTTCTGTTCTAAGTCAATTTATAGGCACGCCCACTAGCCTACATTTGCCTGCTGGGTGCAGCTGAGGTAACGTTAGCAGTTAGCAAACTTACAATGCTGCCGGACACATACCAGGGAAGGGCAGCTTCAGCAATATGTGGCTTTTCAAAGATAAGTATCAATTATAGACACAGACACAATTGTGCTGTAAAACATCCCTGCCCTCCATGTGAAGGGGAAAAGCATGAGAGTGCAGCCACTGTTGCAGGCACAACACAGCCCAACTTACAACTGAACATTTAGCCCACTTTGTAGAAAATACAGAGATATATATTGTGTCACGCCATTCAGCCAAAAAACACCAAGATATGATTTTTGGTCCATATCACCCAGCCCTACTCGAGATCTTTGTTGTCAGTGTTGGAGGTAGTAACAGGTTAAAGGGATAGTTCGGTTTGTTTGAAGTGGGGTCCTATCAGCTAGTTCGATACACTAACTTAATTAGGTACAGTGTTCTGGAGGCTGGGCGCATTGTGGAACGAGACCCGGCACTCAGAGCAGCAGCCAAACCAGCCTTTTCTCTGTAAGTACGTGGGGTCAACAACTAAAACGTAATTTAGCCACCTAAAACAATGCCCACCTAAACAAATCGATATCTGTGTACATGCACGCTCTATTTTGACAATTTTCAGCGCTTTACTTTTCCGCAAAACAGCGGTTTCATTCGGCACGGCTTTTTCTCCCAACCGTACAACTACCGTATTCCTCCGCTAAAAGCCAGCACAGAGCACAGAGCCGCGGTTTACAAAACAGGAAGGCTTAGAAGAGAGATAAAACACTGACTTACTTTAGAGACAACAAGTCACCTGGCCTCTCTGGTCTGGGACGTTTTCCACAATTTATCCTGGGAATGGTGAAAAAGGTCTGCAGGGCACCCCGGCATTTAGGCAGCAGGCGCATCTCTCTTTCTGCCTGTTCACTCTCTGCAAAAGTTCCTCTTCTGTATTCTCTCTGTTTCATAATTGTATCCTCTTGTCACCAAGGTGAATGGCATATCATTCTCGCTATCAAAATCACTCATATTTTTGTTCGTGTATTCTATTTGTTGTGTCTTCACTAACAAACCGGGAGAAATAAAATACCCCCAAATAACAGCTGATCTGCGGAGTAATCCAGTGCTGCGGCTTTGTGCAGGCTTTTAGTGGAGGAATACGGTAGTTGTACGGTTGGGAGAAAAAGCAGTGCCGAATGAAACCGCTGTTTTGCGGAAAAAAGTAAAGCGCTGAAAATTGTCAAAATAGAGCATGCATGTACACAGATATCGATTTGTTTAGGTGGGCGTTTTAGGTGGCTAAATTACGTTTTAGTTGTTGACCCCACGTACTTAAAGAGAAAAGGCTGGTTTGGCTGCTGCTCTGAGTGCCGGGTCTTGTTCCACAATGCGCCCAGCCTCCAGAACACTGTACCGAATTAAGTTAGTGTATCGAACTAGCTGATAGGACCCCACTTCAAACAAACCGAACTATCCCTTTAAGAGTACTAACTGACCATGTTCGTTTTTCAATTATTGTAGTCCGTTAGTGGTGACATTACATAGAATGTGTCGTTACTAGTCTCTTAAAACAGACTGTCTTATCTACATCCGGTGGATGGAGCTATATACAGTCTGTACTTCGTGTGGGAGAATCATGCACCAAACGGAAGAGGAAGTTGAAAGGCGGGACTTCCGCTCATTCGTCCAATCAGAATTTAACATTAGCTAACTAGCTGTATACTGCTGTAGCTATCGTTAGCTAACGCTGATTAGTAAGACAAACGATAAGCTCAGTAACGTTAGCAACTTACCTCATCACTTTCGTTTAACTCTGGAATAAGTGCACGTCTTGCACGAGGTTCCTCCAAGCCGCGGATACATCGTTTACGTCTATCAGGGTCTTCTTTCAC
Source organism: Poromitra crassiceps (assembly GCF_964638095.1). NCBI lineage: Eukaryota > Metazoa > Chordata > Actinopteri > Beryciformes > Melamphaidae > Poromitra > Poromitra crassiceps. The sequence goes on from NC_139624.1 coordinate 46,147,649, forward strand.
CGGTTTCGTCGGCGTAGCTTCCATGGTAATTCTAAAGCACTGCTAGCATTAGCAACCTGCATCGGTTTAAGTTTCCGGGGGGAACATATTTTTCGTGGACACGCGTGTCGTGATTGGTCAGATTCCGTCGAACTTCTTTCCGGTCTGAAGGTTTTTTTCACTACTTCCTTGTGCATGTTCTGGGGGTCTAACGTACAGACGGTATGGCGAGAGCATTTGAAAATTGCGGAAGCCAACTCGTCTGTTCTAAGAGACTATGTCGTTACTCACTCACTTTTGTCATCTGTACACCTTGTTCGGTCATAGAAATTTGGTTTAAAGTCATGCAAATCCATTGGACAAAATGTCTATGAACCTTGTAAATAAATGTCCACAGGTAATCAACAAACTAAACAACTTATGAATGGAAAAATACATTGTTTTAGCGTACTCAACATTTATCAGCATCTCCTTAAGAACGAAAATTTGTAAATACTCGCATAAATAAATAAAAAAGTCAGTGTAGTGCACACAGTAGCAGCATGTCTTTGTTTTTAGTCCCAGTGCCAGTTAACTCATTGAGTGCCAATGACGACTATAGTCGTCAATTCGGATAGTAACGTAGAGTGCCAATGACGACTAAAGTCGTCAATTACGTTTTTTGACGGTGGGACGTGGATCAAAGCCTGATCCATCTCCTGTGAAAGTATGGTGGATGTTGAATGTGTAAAAGCTATTTTACGGACCCATTAGGTGGCGACAGTGCTCTCCAGATTAGAGAAAGGCGAGGAAAAAAGAGAGAAGTCATGGGGAAACGGAAATCGCATCGGTATGCATCGATATGCATGAAGCATAACGTTAGCTGTGCCTGCAGCAGCCAATCTGCTGCCACAATTGAGCCCCTCCGTGTCCGCTGCGATAGCCCATCCGCATGATTAGTTGTGGTGTTGTTATTATTCTCAACTGGAAGCGATGGGAGCCGGTGACAAATACACGCGGAACGCTGTAAAAAAGCTGGATGTAGCACACTTTTCAGTGCAGAGCAAACTCAGCAGAGAGCCACCAGAGACACACCCACGGAGGAGGGGTTTGCAGTTGAGGGGGGGGGGGGGGGGGGGGCGCACGCAGGGCAGCATACAACACCGACCCAGACAGACCCAGACAGCAGGACAGGATTGGCAAACACAAGCTACAATATCTGATGCCCACCAGCAGTAAATCAAGACCAGCAAGAAGCTGCAACCAGCAGCGCACGCAGCTAAAAAATATTATTTTGCCAAACAAAATTCCTTTGTTTTCACTGTTTTATTGAAGGAAATTAGTTTTGAGGTGTCACATCAGAAAATATTAGCTTCAGAGTCAGTCATGTGCTTGAAATGCTTCATTTCACAAAAGGCTAATTATCTCAGCTTCTAGTTTGAAACGTCTCTTTTTGGTGAAATCAACCTATCTTCTCCGGCTCATAACTAAAGAACGGAAAATGATATCAATAAACTTTTTTTTGCAGATGATAGAAGAGAGTCTCATCGTTCTTTGGGCGTGTTCGGTGTTTACATAGTAATATCACACAATATTCTGTGGGCCTCGAGAAATCACTGAAAACGCTCTGAAACTCTGGCACTGGGAGCATCCGTTTTCCAAAAGTGGCTGGCACTCAATGAGTTAAGAGCAGACATGCAAAATTCCAATAATCGGCCAGTTAATCGGTCTACCTTCTGTTTTGTTTATCTGTTGACAACGGATAAACAAAACAGAAGTCTCGTTTTTAAAGAAAGAAATGGAAATGAGTGATTAATCACAAGTCCAGAGTCCAGACTGGCCCACTTTGGCCTGTTTTGTGGAAACCAGAATATTGAGCACATTTTCTCTCCAGGTGATTTCGTTTCTGAGGAAAAAGGAAGGCTTCATTGGTCTGGTGCTGAAACACATTGATGCCTCAGCCATGATGGACCTGCTGCTTCGCCTCATCAGCTGTGTGGAGCCTGCCCCCTTGAGGCAGGAGGTCCTCAATGTAAGCTGCTCTGTTTGTGTTTTTCTGCTTCCATAGAGTAAGGATTAGCCTTTAAAGACTAATGGAGTTTCTGTTGTCTTCTTCAAGTGGCTGAATGAGGAGAAGTTGATTCAGAGACTCACAGAGCTAATCCATACTGGCAAAGATGAGGAGGTGAGAAACCTTGGAGTTTTATTTAAGAACAGTAATTACAAAAATAATCCCCTTTCATACATGCAGCAGCAGCCACAAAAATGTTATAGAACTTTTCCTTCATGTGTTATGGGGGCAGGTCTTTCTCAGATGATGGTACTATTATTAGTACGGTAGTTATAGTAGTGAGGCCTTGATGTGAATTTTAATTTAGATTTTCTAATTCACCTGATTTTCTTTGCAGAGACAATCAAATGCGTCCCAAACGCTTTGTGACATCATCCGCCTTAGTCGAGACCAAGCCAATCAGATGCAGGAGAACGTGGAGGCTGACCCACTATTGGCTGTTTTAGAGTCGTAAGTTAAAATTTTCCTTTTGAAAGTAAATCTCACTCGAGACGCAGGAGTTGATGTACGTAACTATTGCTTGTGCCATTTAGGGTGAGTCTGTATTTAAAAAGCTGGCTTGGATGTTAGACAACATCTCTCCCACTAATTTCCAAACCTTACATCATCAATCTCAACAACGGCCAATTACAAAATTATAAATCAACAAATGCCACTTATTCATTTTACAAGTCTTAGCTGATGAAGGCTGTGATCAGGTATCTATCTGTCTGTGTGTTTCAGGCAGGAGAGTGTAGTTTGTTATGCCTCCATCGGCGATAGCCAAGCTGGAGGCATTATGATTTTGCGTTGTCCGTACGTCCAATGTACGTTAATGCGATGTCTGAGGAACACCCTTGATGGAATTTCATCATATTTGCCTCAAACGTCCACCTTAACTCAAGGATGAACTGATTAGATTTTGATGGTCAAAGTTCAAGGTCACTGTGACCTCACGAACGCCATTTCCAAGCTTGTTAACGCGATATCTGAGGAACACCTTGATGGAATTTCATCATATTTGCCTCACACGTCCACCTGAACTCAAGGATGAACTGATTTGATTTTGGTGGTCAAAGTTCAAGGTCACTGACCTCACGAACGCCATTTCCAAGCTGCTTAACGCGATATCTGAGGAACGCCTTGACGGAATTTCTTCCAATTCGGCTCAAACGTCGACTTGGACTCAAGGATGAACTGATTAGATTTTGGTGGTCAAAGGTTTTGGTGGTCAAAGGTCAAAGTTCAAGGTCACTGTGACCTCACGAACGCCATTTCCAAGCTTGCTATTGCGATATCTCAGGAATGCCTTGAGAGAATTTCTTCCAATTTGGCTCAAACGTCGACTTGGACTCAAGGATGAACTGATAAGATTTTCGTGGTCAAAGTAAGTTCAAGGTCACTGTGACCTCACGAACGCCATTTCCAAGCTCGTTAACGCGATATCTCAAGAATGCCTTGACGGAATTTCTTCCAATTTGGCTCAAACATTGACTTGGACTCAAGGATGAACTGATTAGATTTTGGTGGTCAAAGGTCAAGGTCACTGTGACTTTGTGAACACCATTTCCAAGCTCGTTAACGCAATATCTCAGGAACGCCTTGTTTTGACCTCACCAACGCCATTCTGTAGCTTGTTAATGCGATATCTCAGGAACGCTTTGACAGATTTTATTTTAATTTGGCTCAAACGTCCTTTTGGACTCAAGGATGAACTGATTACATTTTGGTGGTCAAATGTCAAGGGCTGGGTTTCCCAAAAGCTTCTTAGCGTTAAGAAGCTAATTTAACCCTTCTTAAGGCCCCCTTAAGAAGCAGACGCGTTTCCCAATAGCTTCTTTACGAAGGCATGCGTTTCCCAAAAGCTTCTTAGCGCTAAGAAGCTTCTTTGACCCTTCTTAAGGCTCCCGTAAGAAGCCAACGAAGCCAACGCGTTTCCCGATTGCTTCTTAGCCTAAAATTATCTTCCGTTAAGAAGGCTGCGTTTCCCAAAAGCTTCTTAGCTCTAAGATGGTCTTTCGTTAAGAAGGTTTTGTAAGAAGGGTCTGGGGCATTCTTAACACCTTCTTAATGACAAAACACTGGCAGATCCAGCCGCGTCATGCAAAAGGAGATACTTGTGTCCACTGTTCCTCTTGTGTTTTTCTCTTTTTCCTTTCTTTCATGCACCCTTTAGTGTTTAAAATTGGGGAACACTTGAAAATCTCCCCTGTATGTATGGTTACTTGTGTTTTAAATGTTTTACCGTAGTAGGCTATATTCCTCTAATCAGAATGGATTCCTTTTATAATAAGAATGTTGTGGATTTATATAGCACCTTTCACAGAACCCAAGGTCGCTTAAATTCTGTAGTGTTTCTCGCAATTTTGTTGTATGCTGTGTATATAAAGCAATTTGAACTGCAGTCCATGTCTGAAATAAATAATGTTTAATAGAAGAAGTTCTTGTTTAACATGACCACGATTAGGTTATTCTACAACAGTGTTTCTCAACCACTGGGTCGTGGCCCACTGGTGGGCTCAGAGTGCCATCTAGTGGGCCGCTCCAGTTAAGATGCTTCTTAACACATTCACTGCCAACAGTTTTTTTTTTACTGTAGGTAGCTTCTGCCAAGGTTTTTTTTGAGGATTCTGGCTCATCTTTCAAGAGCCGAGGATTATTTTCTCCTAGGAATTTGTGAACACAAAATATCTCAAAAGAACTAATAGAATGTGTGCTTTCTCTGTCTAAAAGAGTTAGTTTGTAGAGTTAAGGAGCGTTCACACCGAGATATTTATTTTTCGCTCTGTCGCTCAAGTCAACCCTTTGGAATCGCTCTGTCGCTCTGTTTAAATCGCTCATCAACATGCCCACGAATTGACGGACATGTGGGGGATATAACGTTACGCAATGTCATGCTGTTTGTCCACTACGAGCCACCGTCATTGTTTACAAGCTAAGCCTATCAGCGTGCTCCTAATGCGAGCTGCATACCGGTAGTACAGACTTCACTTCATGTCAGCTGTCAGCCTGTCAATGCGGTTTGTTGCCACACAATAAACCAGCGGTTTGTTCCAAGCCAGAGTGATCCTTGACTCGCTCTCACACGGCAGCCAATCAGCATTGAACAGCGAGCGACTGATGCCAGCGTATTTTCGCTCGAGTTGGAATATTTCATCTTGAGCGACGAGCGTATTTTCTCCCTATCGCTCTGTCTCTGCCGCTCGGACGCCCAGCGATTATTCTCCCAGGCGAATATACGCTCAATCGCTCGTTTGCATTGACTTTGTATGTAAACTCGACGCCAGCGACAAACTTTAATAGGTCGGTGTGAACGCACCTTTAGTAGTTATGTAGGCATTAGCAGTTGAATACAGCATGGTTTCAGTGTCTGAGAAGAAAAGCTGAGAAAAATGCATTTTTGTGAAATTCGATAGAACAGTCACTTTAACTATTTATTTTTGGCATCAGTGAGACATCAGACATCTAAACAATAGTTCTTTGAACAGTAATTTCCTCCATAACAGCACCCTCACCCCCCTCTCCTCCAAACTCCTCCCTCCGTGGGTGTGTCTCTGGTGGCTTTGCAGCGTTTGTCACAAGCAAATCTCTCCTGCCTGTCTGTGCTGCCTGGCTGCTGGCGGCCGCTCTTTGGGCGAGTCTGGATGGGGCTCGTTTTTCGGTTGTGAGCTCAGCTGGAATGAAGCTGCGTGCGATTCTGGGCTTTCTGCCGGTGTTTCAAAGTGTGTTTCACCCGTAATCTATTATGCAAATTTGCAATCCCCCACCGCCAGCTCCCTGCGCGAAAGCGAAAGCGTTTTCGCCAATTTATTTTCATGAGAATGGCTTCCTCACGCTGCTGTTTTTGCTTGGCTTCGTCTAGTCTGGAGAGCACTGTCGCCACTTAGTGGGTCGGTAAAATAGATTATACACATTCAATACCTCCCATATTTTTATAGGAGATGTAAAAGGGTTTGATCGACGTCCCACCGTCAAAAAAAAAGAAAAAAAAAATTTGACGAGATATCTCGTCCACGGCAGTCAACCGTTGGTTTCTGCTTGACGAGATATCTCGGCCACGGCAGTGAACGTGTTAAGAGCCTTTTTTTTCTTTCTTCTCTTCTGTTAACACATTGAGTGCCAAGGACGTCTGTGCACGTCCTAAAAAAAAGTAACGTTCAGTGCCAAGGACGTCTGTGCACGTCCTAAAATCATAATTCATATTATTCCATAATTCTGCTGTTCGTACCCAGCCAGTGAGCATGAATCCCTTCAAGGGATCACACGGCGCCACCTTAAACATCGTCACAGGAGCTGCTCCACCCACCTCAGATCCTTTACTTTGTACAGGAGACAGCGGAGAAAGCCGTGATGAAAGTGGAAACCGATGCATGCTTTCTGCCAGAGCCGTATATATTGCTCTGTCTACAGCGAGAGTGGGCTCGGCTGCATCCGCGCTCACAACTGAGCTCTTATGCTTCTATCTATCTCCACACGATTTCCTAGAAAGCCAGCATCCGAAGCCGAACGGGCCAAGCCTTTTCGTTCAGTCGCGTTTGCCAGCGCGCATCATTTCCTTGATGGGCGCTGGGATCTGTCCGGGGCAAAAACGGAGTCGAGAAAGCAAACTCTGTGCGTGTGGGAGGAGCCCGCAGCTCAGAGGTGGAGAGGGGGGGGGGGGGGAGAGGGGTGTGTGGCTGCACAGAAACCACACCACACGCCACCACATCAGAAAACACCAGCCAGAGTCAGTGAATGTGCTCGAAATTAGAGTGCAAAAGGTATTCATAAAAGGGGCTATATCTTGGAAAGTAAAAAAAAACGACAGAAAACCCTTGAAAGTGCACTTTTTTGAGAGGCTGTAATTTCATAATGGAACTGTCTAGAAACAAAATTTCTTCTTTGGAAGAAGCAGGAGTGTTCAATGTTTCATTAAAGTCCAGCCCCGTTAATATAGCCATAATAGAAAAAATTCTATAGCTGTTTTCAACTGAATGGAAGTGAATCTGGCACAGGCTCCAGACAATTTTACTGAAGCGCTGTGGCACTCAATGTGTTAAGAAGGTGTTTGGGAAACACTTCTTTGGAGCCTTCTTAACTCCTTAAGAAGCTTCTTAACTCCTTAAGAAGCTTCTTTGTTGGGAAACTCAGCCAAGGTCACTGTGACCTCACAAACACCATTTTCAAGCTTGTTAACGCAATATCTCAGTAACGCCTTGATGGAATTTCTTCACATTTGCCTCAAACTTCAAAGTCTGGACAGACATGGATGTCGACTGCTCACTTATTGGCGGATGCATATACCCTCTGTGAGGTCGTTCTAGTTTGTATTTCAGGTATGTCGTGTGTCTGTGTGTTTCAGGCAGGAGAGTGTACTTTCTTTCTATCTCAGGTATCTGTCTATGTGTTTCAGGCAGGAGAGTGTAGTTTATTTGTATCTCAGCAGGATTGGGTAGGTTACTTTTAAATAGGAATCCCTTAAAGTTACTTGTTACTTGTTAAAAATTGTACTTAGTAATGTAATCCGATTACCACTATTTAAAAGTAAAGTAGGGATTACTTTCAGTTACTTTTGGGTTACTTTTTTTTTTTTTCTAATCCTGGAATGTCCCACTGGGATACAAGATCTCTTCTTCCAGGGAGTCCTGGTCAAGAGTCCTGGCTAAAACCCTTATTTAACTAGATGAAGCATGTTTTACCATTGATAACCAGATAAGAATGTTTATACCAACATGAAGTTAAGGAGAATACAACAAGAGTTATTTTTAAGACCACTTTAATTTACGTTATGGGTATTTTTCATGATGTGGAGTGGAAGACGCAGCTTGTTGCTTTAATCTTGAAACACGACGTGAAATGCTGTAAGCACTTCTGCCCTGTTGACGTTGAGTGGAAACGTATCGGCTCCGATGCCGTACCGCAGCGCAGACGGACCGAACACGGACCTAGTGGAATGTAGGCGTGACCCAACTTGCTGCAGCTTTGCTCCGACATCCGTGAAAAATAGAAGCCTTGCGTATCTTTTTCGGAGAGCTCCGGATCGTCGGAGCTGGGATGGAGTAGACACGCAACGCAGCGGAGTAGGTGGGAGTTGACACAATGATTAGAGTGGAAACGTATCGGCTCCGAAGCCGTACCGCAGCGCAGACGGACCGAACGGAATTAGAGCTGTCGCGATTCCTCGAGTACCTCGAATAACTCGAATAATTAAATTGATCGAGGCCAAAATGATTCGCCTCGACACGGCATTTAGAGAGACTGTTTCTCACGGACGCTTACTGGTGTGGCACAGCGCTCTTCCTGTGTAAACACGTGAGGACACAGACAGACCAGAGAGCAGCTATAGCGACTAGCGAGCGGACCCCGCAAAATGGAACGAGGCGACGGAGAAAGCAGACAGGAGGAGCCGGGAAGGGAAGAACCAGGGCCGAAAAAGCGACCGAAACTGTCTAAAGTGTGGGATCATTTCACGCTGAAAAAGGACACGAACTCAGTGGTGTGCAAGTACTGTAAGACGATCCTTGCATATCACAACAGTACCTCGTCAATGCTTCAGCACCTGAACCGTAAACATCCAGTCTACGCATCCACCAGCGCATCTACGTCGAGCGGAGCAAGGTAACGTAACGTTAACTATACACAACGCTAATGTAAATGTATGCTAATGATTGCTACTTGATATTAAGACTAGTAGTAGTTGTGCTGCTGGCTTGCCACGTTGCCAATATGACTATTAGTAACTGCATTCACGCTGCATTTTTTTGATGTGGCTTGCCGTTTTCTGTGAGAAATACAAAGCTCAACCTAACGTTAACCTAACGTTAGCGGCTAATTTAACAGCGTTGTGTGTGTGTGTGTGTGTGTGTGTGTGTGTGTGATCACACTAGCCTGTTGGTGTGTGAGAGAGAGAGAGTGAGTGTGTGTGTGTGAGAGAGAAAGAGTGTGTATGTGGAGAATGTACATTTACACACCCTAGACCGGTCGACTCTTCTCATGATGATTGCAAACAACTATTTAATTGGTGCATTTTAGGCTCCAATTATTACACCACCTGACCTGTTATCTTGCTATCCTGATATTTGTGTCAATAATAGGCAACAGGTCTAGGGTGTGTAAATGCGCATTCTCCAGTTTTGTTATGAACTTACCTAATAAATATCAATATTAATTATTATTTCACCTCTTTTTCAGCGGATCACAGCGTACAATGGACAGCTTTATAAGGACGGGTCCATCATGTTCAAGTGAACAAGCAGCTGAGTTCAGCAATAGCATTTTGAATATGATTGTGACAGACATGCGCCCTCTGTCCATGGTGGAAGATAAAGGATTCAGAAAGATGATTTCGAGTTTCAACCCGAACTACACACTTCCCTCAAGGACCTTCTTCACGAATAAGATGGAGAAAAAGTATGAGGAGGTCAAAGGCAAGTTGATCGAGAGGCTTAAGACGCCAAACATGATGGCACTCACTACTGACATTTGGACAAGTGTAGCGACAGAGGCCTATATGGGGGTGACGTGTCACTTTCTGAGAGAGGATTGGGAAATGGAGTCCCACTGCCTTACAACCATGCCCCTTGAAGAGAGACACACGGGTGCACATATTGCAGAGTGGATTGAAGAGGTTATTGCCAAATTCGAAATTCCACCAGAGAAGATCAAAGCTGTTGTCCATGACAACGCGTCCAATGTCATATCAGCTGTGGCCATTCTGGGGAAAAAACATGGATGGGCATCAGTGCGATGTGCAGGTCACACCCTAAACTTGGTGGTGCAGGCTGGTCTCAAGAGCAACCCAGCTATCTCCAAGACTGTGGGTGCTTCAAGATCCCTTGTCGAACACTTCAAGAGAAGTGAACTGGCATGCACCAAGCTAAAGGCTAAGCAGAAGCAAATGGGCTCAGGGCACTCCAGTGATGAAAAAATGCTGGTGCAAGATGTAAGTACTCGCTGGAACTCTACTCATAAAATGTTATCCAGGCTGGTGGATCAAAGGTGGCCAGTGACTGCTACACTCTCCGACCCAGCAGTGACACAGAGAGGGAAGCACTACCTTGACCTCAAGAACGAACAGTGGGACCTGATTGGGGAGCTGAGCGAGGGCCTTCAGCCATTTGTTGGAGCTACCGAGTTTCTGAGTGGTGAAAAATATGTTACTATCTCTGTTCTTCCAAAGATGGTGCAAGGCCTTACGAAATCCATCAAGAGTATTGCTTTTGAGACTACACCAGTAAAGGCATTCCAGGCTCATGTGGTACAAGAGATCGCAACACGATGGGAAACAAACCAAGAACTATTTAAGTTTAACCCTCAATCGCCAAACACCATCCTGCTCGCTGCTGCTCTGGACCCCAGGTATAGAAAACTGAAGATCTTGCCTGATGACGTAGTCTTCAAGGTCCAAAGCACAGTGCAAACCATGGCACTTGCTGCCAAAAGGGAAGAAAGGGCTCCGCCCTCCAGCACAACACAAGAAGACGGCGACACAGGGGCACGTGCCACTGCCAAGGATGCACCATCCTTCCTCGATAACATACTGGGATCAGACTCCAGCACCAGTGATGAAGAGGATGAGCAGCAGCAGTTACACCAAGCTGTGCAGAAGGAGGTCTTGATGTATTTTGGAGAACGTGCCCTGGCCAAAAAGGAGGATCCGCTGTTATGGTGGAAAACAAACGCAGCACGGTATCCAACGCTGGCAATGCTGGCAAAGTCCCTCTTGTGCATTCCAGCAACATCTACGCCATCAGAGCGCCTGTTTTCTGCAGCAGGAATCATTGCATCAAAGCGCAGGGCAAGCCTCAGTGCTGAGCATGTCGATATGCTCACGTTTCTTCATTGCAACCACGCATTACTTTAAAAGGTTACACCAGAGAGTGTTGTGAGGGACTTGGATTTTTTTTTTCAATATTTTATATATAAAAAAATCAGCCCTCAAAGTCTTGGGACTTGACTTGGACTTGAGCTGAAGAAGACACTAGTTTAATACACACCAGTATGTGTAGAGACATTTATTTTTATTTATTTTATTTTTTAGGCACTGCTTAGCAAGGCAAGGCCCAGATTACGTCACCTCGCTCAAATGTACAAGTCTTTAACAGTGTCAAATTTTGATCTTGTTCAGGTACACTGTAGTGGTGAAGGGCTAAAGGAAGTAGGCAGTGAAGGAGAGAGGAAGTGAAGTGGTGAAGGGCTAAAGGAAGTAGGCAGTGAAGGAGAGAGGAAGTGAAGTGGTGAAGGGTTAAAGGAAGTAGGCAGTGAAGGAGAGAGGAAATGAAGTGGTGAAGGGTTAAAGGAAGTAGGCAGTGAAGGAGAGAGGAAGTGAAGTGGTGAAGGGTTAAAGGAAGTAGGCAGTGAAGGAGAGAGGAAGTGAAGTGGTGAAGGGTTAAAGGAAGTAGGCAGTGAAGGAGAGAGGAAGTGAAGTGGTGAAGGGTTAAAGGAAGTAGGCAGTGAAGGAGAGAGGAAGTGAAGTGGTGAAGGGTTAAAGGAAGTAGGCAGTGAAGGAGAGAGGAAGTGAAGTGGTGAAGGGTTAAAGGAAGTAGGCAGTGAAGGAGAGAGGAAGTGAAGTGGTGAAGGGCTAAAGGAAGTAGGCAGTGAAGGAGAGAGGAAGTGAAGGGTTAAAGGAAGTAGGCAGTGAAGGAGAGAGAGTGTTGTGAGGGACTTTCAATATTTTATATATAAAAGAATCAGCCCTCAAAGTCTTGGGACTTGACTTGGACTTGAGCTGAAGAAGACACTAGTTTAATACACACCAGTATGTGTAGAGACATTTATTTTTATTTATTTTATTTTTTAGGCACTGCTTAGCAAGGCAAGGCCCAGATTACGTCACCTCGCTCAATAATGACAGAAAAAAGAAAAAAAAGCACTGGTTGGGTTCATGTTAAAACTAAAGCAGTAAATATGTGCAATTACCTTGAGTTAATAAATACAGTTTTCTACAATTTAACTTGGTTGTGGTTTCCCCCTTTTTGCATGCAAGTTTGAAAGTGTTCCAATATAAACCACTAATGTGTGTACTCTTCCATTTTCCTTTGTTGTGAAGCTATCATACAGCGACCAGCGTGCTTGTGCACAGTTTACTGACATCACATTACAGGATTTCTGGGTCTTAAAGTTCAAATGTTTCAGTTATCTCCCGCTGCCATTTGGAAGCAGCAATGTGTGAAGTTGCCTCATGCAGCTGTAAGGTAAATGAACGATGTAAACTAGCTAGTAAGCCATTCATTCATATTATTTAACGGTTGCTGTACACTGGAAGAACTCAAACGTCAGGTTGAAAAGATGACACTGCCAGTTCTATGCAATTTAAAAATAAAAATGTTGTTTTTTCTAAGAAAGAAACTAATGTAGTTGTTTATTTGAAGAGATTTATCTTATTTTTTGGTGTATAGTTACGATAAGCCTTTGAAAACACAAAAAAGGGTTCTTATCCGATTACTCGATTAATCGATGGATTATTCGGTAGAATACTCGATTACTAAAAGAATCGATAGTTGCAGCTCTAAGTGGAATGTGGCCGTATAAGTGAAAGTAAAAACCTCTCGCCCCATGCAGACTAGTCTAGAGCAGCGTTTGTCAGCACGGGTGTTGGCGGAGAAATTCAATGCAGATTTTCCACTGCCTGGCAGCTCGTAAGGTTCAGCTGACAGTCCCACACACAAGCGCCTTCCACATGTGGAAGACGCTTGATCTGTCTAAACACTGAGCGAACGTAAAAGTGAAATGCTTGTTATATTTCCATGAGGTGAATGCACTCGTGGGAGGAGAATGTCATCTGTCATCATGAATGCTGCCTGCACCTGCTGCTGTTGCTCCGCCTCGCTCGTCCTCGTCACAGTCAGTCACTGGCACCAGGCTACACCGTTTTTAGTTGTTATTTTGTAAAATTAATGAAGAGGCAAGGGCGAATGTAATCCCGCCTGTAACGCCGTTACTATACCCCTCTTACTGTAATCTAGATTACACATCTTAAAATGTACTGTGACAGATTACAGTTACCGTTTTTTTGTAATCAGATTACGTAACGGCGTTACATGTAATCCGTTACTCCCCAACCCTGTATCTCAGGTATCTGTCTGTCTGTGTTTCAGGCAGGAGAGTGAAGTTTCTTTGTATGTCAGGTATCTCTGTGTGTTTCAGGCAGGAGAGTGTAGTTTGTTTGTATCTCAGGTATGTGTCTATATGTGTGTTTCAGGCAAGAGAGTGTTTGTATCACAGGTATCTGTGTATTTCAGGCAGGAGTGTGTAGTTTGTTTGTATCTTAGGTATGTGTCTGTGTGTTTCAGGCAGGAGAGTGTTTGTTTTTATCTCAGGTATGTGTCTGTTTCAGGCAGGAGAGTGTAGTTTGTTGTATCCGGTATCATCTTTCTGTGTGTTTCAGGCAGGAGAGTGTAGTTTGTTTCTATCTCAGGTATCTGTCTGTGGGTTTCAGGCAGGAGAGTTTAGTTTGTTTCTATCTCTGGTATCTGTCTGTGTTTCAGACAAGATAGTGTAGGTTGTTTGTATCTCAGGTATGTGTCTATATGTGTGTTTCAGGCAGTAGAGTGTAGTTTGTTTGTATCTCAGGTATCTGTCTGTGTATTTCAGGCAGGAGTGTGTACCGTAGTTTGTTTGTATGTTAGGTATGTGTCTGTGTTTCAGGCAGGAGAGTGTTTGTTTATCTCTCAGGTATGTGTCTCTGTTTCAGGCAGGAGAGTGTAGTTTGTTGTATCAGGTGTCATCTTTCTGTGTGTTTCAGGCAGGAGAGTGTAGTTTGTTTCTATCTCAGGTATCTTGTGTGTTTCAGGCAGGATAGTGTAGTTTGTTTCTATCTCAGGTATCTGTCTGTGGGTTTCAGGCAGGAGAGTGTAGTTTGTTTCTATCTCAGGTATCTGTCTGTGTTTCAGACAAGAGAGTGTAGGTTGTTTGTATCTCAGGTATGTGTCTATATGTGTGTTTCAGGCAGTAGAGTGTAGTTTGTTTGTATCTCAGGGATCTGTCTGTGTGTGTTTCAGGCAGGAGAGTGTAGTTTGTTTGTATCTCAGGGATCTGTCTGTGTGTGTTTCAGGCAGGAGAGTGTAGTTTGTTTGTACAGTATTTCAGATATCTGTCTGTGTGTTTCAGACAAGAGAGTGTAGGTTGTTTGTATCTTAGGTATGTGTTAGGGCTGCTGCGATTTGCGATCAAATCGTAAATTGACGATTGAAGGGAGTGATCGCCAATTGGTTTTTCTACAGCGATATTTAAGGTGATTTTAACTCATTCTAGGGCTGTTCGATTTTGCCTAAAAATAAAATTGACGATTTTTTCTCTCAAAACTCGATTTTGATTTTTTTTATACTATTATACTTCTCTAAACATTTGTTGCCCTGCAGAGCTCTTTTTCCCCAATTTTTTTCCATAAGTGACAATTTACGCTTTTACTCTGAAGGCAGAACAACCCAACTTCCTGTTTTAGCCTAACTTGCTATGCCTAACTTCCTGGCTGTTGCTTGCTAACCTGCAGTCACTTGACACTGGTGGATTTGATCGAGCACTCGGTGCTCTGTTGGAGGGATACTCTTGGTTCGATTACTCTTGCCTGTAGCGTGTGCCTCCGTGACATAATTATATAATTATATTAGCAGTATCTAAGCGACCACCCGCGCTCGGAGTTATAATAATAATAAATATAGCCGCAAGCGGCAATGGCAGGGGTTCAAGCCTTGCGCAAATTGAACAACGAATAGTCCTTGAGGCAAATTTGTAGAGCACGTTCAGGTGAACATGTGGAAAAAAGTTGTTTGAAAATTTGGAGTAACATCCTGCGAGTTACAAACGGGTGTGAAGTTACGCCCATTTTGTGTTGGACCACGCCCACTTTTTACATCTGCGGCGCCCCCTTGTGGTCAAATTGTGAAATAGCATGTCAGAAATGTCATTCCAGATGAGGCTGAGAAGTTTGCAACCGATTATGCGAATGGACTTGATTTACTGTTATTACATGCTTACACCATCGACCCCGTCCACTTTCACCAATGATGACAAAACTTCTGATTTTGACTAGGACATCCTCCTTGATATATCTGCCAAGTTTCGCGATCATTGAACAAACAGGTGCGGAGTTACGGCCTTTTTTGTGTTAGCCACGCCCATTTCTGGCATTTATGGTGCCCCCTTTTGGTCAAATTGCACAAAATTGTGCAATTTGGTCATGGTCTGGGATGGTCTCCGGAGATCTCCAACAAGTTTCGTGAAGATTCGTTAATCCATCATGAAGTTATGACAATTTAGCTGAGAGGCCACTCCCTTTCACAACTTTAACGATTAATATCTCCGAAAGGAAAGTAGATTTCAAAAGTTTCAAAAGAAGCGGTGACCATGACAAACTGCTAAAACAAAGAGAATCTTTCTGGATCCACACGTTACAAACATTGGCACCAAAAGGACTGAATGATGAACTGCTATTTAACATGTTCCTGTGATCCCTGTTTACATTGTATTTTCTATTTTTCTACTATATATTTTAAATATTTTCCATTCCTCCTCAAGGAGCCAAGGAGCTTAAACCTTACATGTGTGGGCTGGGCACAGAACAGTCAGGTTTTTTCATCGTAATCCCTGCCTACTGTGTCCTTTTCCACACGTGTATGAAATACTATGGATTATTTAGAGAAGTCTCTGTGTTCTCCCCTAAATTTATCATCTATTTATCTCTTGTTATTATTCATTTTTTTCGCTTGGTTACTGTGAAGCTCACTCTGTGTATAGACTATCTGCGTGCAGGTTCCCCCTTTAATTTTTCACTGCGGGGTCCCTGTTTCCCAGGATTTAATTGAAGACAGTCTGGCCTAAACTAACCACTGTACCATTATGCCTTTTTGTCTATTTATTATCATTGTCTTTCTGTCTAATTCCCTGTGAAGCTTCACCTTGTTGATTCACACACTGAAGTGTATTTGTAAAATGTTTATTTGTACAGATCACTCGATCAGTGTTGTACCTTTTAGGTAATTGACTCGTCTTGTCAGAGCTGAACGCCAGTCTCCGTGGGGAGCTTGGATTGGCTACAACGAAACTGCCAGCCCCTATTTAAGATGGTTTTCTCACCTCTGTTAAATGTTTGTTTGAAAAAGGTCGGTGACCGAAACGTCACAGTAAAACAAATTTGATTGCAACTTCACAGTGTGCGGGACTTTTTTTCACTTAAAAGTTTCAAAAGGCCAATTTGTAGAGCTTGCTCCAGAGATGCTTCCTGGCGATTTTGGTGGAAATCTGTCAAACGATCTACGAGCCGATCTCGAAAATGTGTTTTCCAAACTTTTCAAAATATCTCAAAAATTTTCCAGACGGACCTTAACTCATTGAGTGCCAATGACGACAGTTGTCGTCAATTCGAATACTAACGTAGAGTGCCAAAGACGACGATTGTCGTCAATTGCGTTTTTTGACGGTGGGACGTGGATCAAAGCCTAATATATCTCCTGTAAAATTTTGGGGCATGTTGAATGTGTGTAACCTATTTTACCGACCCATTAGGTGGCGACAGTGCTCTCCAGATTAGAGGAAGGTCCGAAAACAGCAGGAAAAACGCCTGTGATCAAAGAGAAACCGCTCATGCTGCAGCCAGAACCATATAGATGGCTCTGACTTGCAGCTGCATGTTGGCTGCGAACAGCAGTCAATCCGCGCACACAACTGAGCTCCTCTGCCTCTGTCTGTCTGTCTGCATAGTTTCTTCACACGATTAGCCGCCAGAAAGGCAGCACCCGACGCCGAAGGGCCAAACCTTTCCCTGCAGTGCGGTTTGGCATTTCCTTGTCGCACTGGGAGCCGCCCGGCGCACAAAAACGAAGCACTCCGAACATAGACTGGGTGCGTGAGGCTGTGTAGTGTGGGGAGGAGTTTGCAGCTGAGGGGGGGAGAGGGGGGTGGGGCACGCAGGCACCACACAACTACACCACGTCACTACATCAGAAAATATTATCTTAGACTCAGTGAATGTGCTTGAAATGCTGCATTTCACAAAAGGCGGAATAACTCCGCTTCTAATTTGAAAAGTGTCTTTTTGCTCAAAACAGCCTATCTTCTCCGGCTCATAACTAAAGAACGGAAAATGGGATCAATAAACTTTTTTTTGCAGATGATAGAAGAGAGTCTCATCGTTCTTTGTGCGTGTTCTGTGTTTACCTAGTAATATCACACAATATTCTGTGGGCCTCGAGAAATCACTGAAAACGCTCTGAAACTCTGGCACTGGGAGCGTCCATTCTCCAAAAGTGGCTGGCACTCAATGAGTTAAGGGTCCTTGAGGGAAATTTGTAGAGCAGGTTCACCTGAACATCTGGAACAAATAAGTTTGAAAATCCAACAAAGGGTGTGGAAGTTATGGCCTTTAACGTAAAACCTTTAATTATAGCGCCACCTTCAGGCCGATTCGAAAAATATTTCTTGAGCAGAAACCAGCCACGAATATCTGTCATTATGCCAAATTTCAGGTCTCAGGCATTTACCAACTCACGGGAATTTGCGTCGGGGCAGATGAACAAGAACGGGAATAATAAACCGGCACAAAAACAATAGGGTTTCAGCCTCTTCAGGGCTTGAACCCCTAATAAACTTTATTTATATAGCACAATTCAAACATAAGATGCCATTCAAAGTGCTTTACAGAAAGATAAAACAGTTGCATAAAGATAAAACAGTAAAATAAACATTTGAATAAATATCTGTACTAGAATAACACAGTCACAACAGGTATGCGGGGAACTGCGATAGCAGCAGTTAGGAGGAAATTAAGACAGGGTCAGTACTGGTAACGTTACTTACAGCCAAGAAGCAGAAGTTACTCGATGGCCTCATGTGTTGTTTTGTTGTTATATGAGCTATAAAGGCAACATTTCAGCGTCTGGTGATAACATCTGTGTTCGTGTCCGCGTGTGTGTGTTGTGGTAATCGTTATCTTGCACAGCCCGCAGTGCAACACGCTGCTCAGTGCTCACACTGTGCTTTTTGGAGGTGTTGAAATATAAATAAGTTCATTGCTGCTGTCTTTATTAGCCAGCAGTAGTCACAGCCTCCAGAGAGACTTTACAGCGGGGAGAAGGGATGAGTAAGCAGCACGCGTAGATGAGAGAGAGCCGCCCCGCCGTAATGTAATTACCCTAGTTAAAGTGTAAATCGATTTTACGATTCAAAATCGATTTATCGAGCAGCCCTAACTAATTCTCTATCATAAGATGTTATAAAACAAATCTCTAGAAGCTGCGCCCTACTGTACACTTAAAGATATGTTTCTGGCAGAGCTGTTAATCAGCGCGAGTGAGGGGGGAACGCTGTGCTTAACGTTACCCAGCACTCGAGTTACAAAAATAATCTCTAGAAGTTGTGCCCTACTGTACATGAAAGGTTTCTGACAGAGCTCCGTAAAAACCAGCACGAGTGAGGGGGAAAGCTAGCCTGGTAAACCAGCCAGGCTAGGGAAATGCATCTGCTCTCTCATCTTCCTCTCCAGTTTCTTTGCAGCACCGTCAAGTCAGCCAGAATGTAAAAGTATGTCTTCCGCTGCGGGCTTTCACGTTAACATTAATATACATTTTGAGTAATGCTTTAGACAAGTTTCACTCCATATGTAATCGTAACACATCACAACCAGTATTGTTGATGTGCTATTTTATGGAGGTTCCTCATAGTTAAGGCTATGAGTTATTTAAGTTTATTTTGCACTGTGTGCTTTTATTTTTAAGGCTAGAAACGGAAGTGGTTGTGTTATTTGCCGCACTCTGTGTGACGCGAGGTTAGATCTCATTCCAACTTTTCTCCAACCTCCTTGTTGTTACTTTCTATGATGAAGACTCAGAGTGCAACAGTTACTTTACCTTACAGCCTGTGGTAAATCATGCAAAATGAACATGGAAAAGTAGACTGCAGAAAAA
This sequence comes from Poromitra crassiceps, assembly GCF_964638095.1. Lineage (NCBI taxonomy): Eukaryota > Metazoa > Chordata > Actinopteri > Beryciformes > Melamphaidae > Poromitra > Poromitra crassiceps. The sequence continues at coordinate 46,166,534 of NC_139624.1, forward strand.
AGTCATGGAGTTCAGCAAGAGTGAGGCCAATGGAGGGAGGCGGCTTCAGAACGCATGGGGTCGGTCTCGAGTCTTTTCGCATATAAATGCATAATCTACATTTATTATTCTTCTACAGGCTGCATTCAATAATACATTAATATATTATCGTGGTCTGATTGTCTATCGCCAATCTCTAATGGCCACGATTGGACGATATGAAAATAGGGACGATTGAGCAGCCCTAATATATGTGTTTCAGGCAGTAGAGTGTAGTTTTTGTATCTCAGGTATCTGTGTGTTTCAGGCAGGAGAGTGTACCGGTAGTTTGTTTGTATCTCAGGTATCTATCTGTGTGTTTCAGGCAGTAGAGTGTAGTTTTTGTATCTCAGGTATCTGTCTGTGTGTTTCAGGCAGTAGAGTGTAGTTTGTTTGTATCTCAGGCATCTGTCTATGTGTGTTTCAGGCAGTAGAGTGTAGTTTGTTTGTACAGTATTTCCGATATCTGTGTGTTTCAGACAAGAGAGTGTAGTTTGTTTCTATCAGGTATCTGTCTGTGTTTCAGACAAGAGAGTGTAGGTTGTTTGTATCTCAGGTATGTGTCTATATGTGTGTTTCAGGCAGTAGAGTGTAGTTTGTTTGTATCTCAGGTATCTGTGTGTGTTTCAGGCAGTAGAGTGTAGTTTGTTTGTACAGTATTTCAGATATCTGTCTGTGTGTTTCAGACAAGAGAGTGTAGGTTGTTTGTATCTTAGGTATGTGTCTATATGTGTTAGGGCTGCTGTGATTTGTGATTAAATCGTAAATTAATAATGTATATCGCGATCTGATTGTCTATCGGCAATCTCTAATGGCCACGATTGGACGATATGAAAATAGGGACGATTGAGCAGCTCTAATATGTGTGTTTCAGGCAGGAGAGTGTAGTTTTTGTATCTCAGGTATCTGTCTGTGTGTTTCAGGCAGGAGAGTGTAGTTTGTTTGTATCTCAGGTATGTTTCTGTGTGTTTCAGGAGAGTGTAGTTTGGTTGTATCTCAGGTATGTGTCTGTGTGTTTCAGGCAGGAGAGTGTACTTTGTTTGTATCTCAGGTATGTGTCTGTTTCAGGCAGGAGAGTGTAGCGGGGCTCCTGAAGACCATGTTTGAGGGAGAGAGGAGCGAGGCCTCCATCGTTAACGGAACTCAAGTGCTACTTACCTTACTGGAGACCAGGAGGTCTGGGTGAGTCAAACATTAAACATTTTTATTCATTTTATTTAGTAGTTTATTTAGGCACAATGCAGTGAACATAACATTACGCTTCACAAGGTTTGAGTTTGGGGATATTGCTAATTTCCATCCCTAGCCCCTAGTTGTATTTTTAAAGAGAACCAAAATGTCTTAAGCGTAGACAAGACAAGACATGACGAGACAAAAAAAGAAAGAAAAATATATCTAATTCATTTGTTGTTTTACCCCGTAATCAGTCAATCTTAAAATAAGCTATAATATAAAGAGTTCTTGACTTTTGAGTTAAATATTTTATTATCCTTAAAGCCTGTGACACACCAAGCCGATTCGTCCGCAACGGACATGTTTTCTGCCGTTTCTTTTTTACATGTTTGGGACAGGCAAATGTCTCAAACATAGACTGATATCACAGGATCTTGTATGTTGTGAAGAGTGCAATGTACATGGCTATATAATTTGTAAAAAGTGTAAAGAGAAATATTGTATTAAAGGAACACTCCGCCCATTTTCAACCAGCTTTGTATCATTAGAACATCAGTAGTATATCAGAAAACTGTAAACGGTTTTGAAGTCTGTCATTTAATTTGACAGTTATTGAGTGTTAAAGTGTGGACCAGTGACATCACTGGTCCACACTAACTCAAATTAATAACTCATTAACTCAAATCAACTCTCAATAACTGTCAAACTATTCATCATTCATCTAGTTTGACAGTTATTGAGAGTTGATTTGAGTTAATGAGTTATTAATTTGAGTTAGTGTGGACCAGTGATGTCACTGGTCCACACTTTAACACTCAATAACTGTCAAATTAAATGACAGACTTCAAAACAGTTTACAGTTTTCTGATATACTACTGATGTTCTAATGATACAAAGATGGTTGAAAATGGGCGGAGTGTTCCTTTAAGTGATACATAGAGATAGTCTAGATTATGGCGTTGTTCTAACACAGAGAGACATTCAGTTAATATGGCGTTATTCTTCTAACACAGAAACATTCAGTTAGTTATTCTTCTTACACAGAAACATTCAGTTAATATGGTGGTCTTCTAACACCAGAGAGAAACATTTCAAAAGGTGTCATTCAATCCCACAGTGACTGTTAAGGGTGTTACTAAACCTTCAATTTGTGAATGTGATCAACCTTTTGGACATTCTGTTTCTTATCTATTAGGTATCGTATCAGTATCGAGTATCGTATCAGTATCGAGTATCCTGATACTAAACTTGGTATCGGTATCGAAATAAACATTTTGGTATCGTGACAACACTAGGGCACACAAAACGCTCTGCTCATTTTCCAACTTTATCTCACCTGATAATTCCAAAACACTGATCTTTTCACGATGACGTGCCCTTTGGGAAAGTCCATTGAGCCTCTCGCTGCATGATAGCACCCATTTAGTGCGGGTTTCTCCTTATTTTTCCGCCTCCTCCTCTTCCTTACAGCAAAAGACCAGACAAGGGCTGACATACTGTAAGCCAGTGCCATTTGCAACTTTTTATCAGACATATTCTCGTTTGGAAGTAGCTACATTATGAATTATTTTCTATTTAATAATTCATGAATCAGGTCTCATGCAGGTGCAGAACGTACTGTGCTAGTTGCCCGTCGGCTGTCGTGTTTGCGGTGTGTTCAAATGCAACTTTTTTGGCCCCGAGACGGCAGATGTGAGGTGACGTATCGGTCGGCATCTAGTTGCCGCTAGTCCTTTCAAGTGTTTTCGGTGTGTCAGGGCCTTAAAGGAGCAGAGCTTTTTAGTATGGAGGGATACTGTTTCTGGCGAACCTGTGCTGTTTTTCTGGGCGTATCTCCTTGGTACAGTATATAGCACAGAATCAGGTGACATGCGAACGTTGAACTGACTGGGGGGGAGTGGGGCTTGAAGGACTACATTGCTTGGCGGAACGCGGAAGAACGATTGTATTGCATTTTGTTGTTGCTCAAAGCTTACCAGGTAGGCTATATGTAGCACCCATTTTATAAAAGCAATGAACCCTTTGAGGCTGTGATTTACAGTGATTTTACAGCTAAGAGGTGTTTAGAACAGTGGTTCTCAACCTGGGGGTTGGGACGCCCCCGGGGGGGGGGGGGGGGGGGGTCGCGGGATGGTTGTAAAAAATAAAATAAAAACACAATGATGATTAGGGATGGGTATCGTTAAGGAATTAACGATACTAGTACTCTTATCGATACTGCTTATCGATCGGGTACTTTAACGGTACTCTTATCGGTACTTTTTGCTATTTTTAAGAGAAAAACCCCCCAAAACAAATGGGACTGGTTGTTGTCGGTTCTTTTTGTTATTTTTAAGAGGAGAAAGGGGGGGGAAAGAGACAAATTAACCTGGTCACAGTTAGGTGGCACTCATTTATCCTTTCCTCAGTCATTCTCCCACTAGCTGCCATGGTGAAGGGGTTTGTGCTTGGACCAGCAGTAGAAGGAGGAGGGGTGGGGGTGGGAGTAGGACTGGGCTGGTTCATTGTAGCTGCAGGCTCAGCTTTAACAAAAAAGAAGTTGCAAAATTTGAATGGGTGCGTTTTTATTATTAATTTAAATATCCTAAAATATCGTTCTACCACACTGTGCCAATAGCAACATTCAGCTAGGGAAAGCATAATAAAAATAAAGTAAGACAGTCTGCTGTACTTACCCCCAAATCACTAAATAAAAATCCCCCCCTGCTCTGAAAGTAAAATTTCTGAACGACAACTGAGATGATGACCATCACCTGACGATTGATATCAGACTGTATTTATGATGATTAACACACCCAAACAGCGGATAAATATTTACTACTCTCGTCTTAATCATTACCACATTCACATAGTTACCTGATGAGGTAGACTGGGTAACGCAACCGTGGCATCATTGACAGGAGATGATGGAGGGCGAGCTAGCTTGTCAAAAACTGTGCATTTCTCCGTTTGAATGTGATGCACTTTGGCTAAGTGTTTAGACAAATTGCTCGTGTTTCCACCTTTACTAGCGAAGGTTTTATTGCACTTGTGACAACGTGAATTGTCACCATCGACTCGAGTGAAGTAAAACCACACTTTAGATTGCGTTGTTCTTTCAGCCATTCTTAACACATTGAATGCCAGCCATGTTTTCATTCCTGTAGGTAAGTTGTGCCAGGGGTGTTTTTGACGATTCTGGCTCATTTTAGAACAGCCGAGGATTCTTTTCTGTTAAGAATTCATGAACATCAATCATCTAAAAATAACTAATAGAATGTGTGCTTTCTCTGTCTAAAAGAGTTAGTTTGCAGAGTTAGTAGTTATGTAGATATTAGCCGTTGAGTACAGCATGGTTTCAGCGTCTGGAAATTTATTCAGAGATAAATGGCTTTTTGTGAAACAGTCACTTTAACCATTCATTTTTGGCATCAGTAAGACCGTCAGACATTCTAAACAATAGTTTTGAACAGTAATTTCCTCCATAACAACAGGAAACACCCCTCTCATTCAAACTCCTCCCTCCGTGTGTCTTCTCCTCCTTCCTCCTAACAGCGGGCGTGTCAGAAGCGCGTTGCTGCTGCCTGCCTGCCTGTCTGCCTGTCGGGCAAGACGAGTCTGAAATGGATTACTGTAAAATCGCGTCGCCATTTCCTTGAATGGCTGGCTTGCTCCCGCGGTGTGTGTGTGTGTGTGTGTGTGTGTGTGTGTGTGTGTGTGTGTGTGTGTGTGTGTGTGTGTGTGTGTGTGTGTGTGTGTGTGTGTGTGTGTGTGTGTGTGTTCGCGCGTTGCTGCGCGGCTCTGGGGGGAAGGGATCTCTGTCCGTTCTGTGTGTGTGTGTCCGGGCTTCTGACTGTAAAATCGCCAAGCCATTTCCGCGGGAGGCGGCTGCTTTTGTGGCTTTTGGGTCCCGTGGCTGTGACTTCTCTCGGTCTCTGTCGCCACTTAGTGGTCGGTAAAATAGATTACACACATGCTCTTGCTCCAAATAGTTATCTCGAAGATGTAAAAGGGGTTGATTGATGTCCCACCGTCAAAAAAAAAAAATCTTTATGTAAGACGAGTTAGTCCGTCCTTGGCACTTAAGCGCTGGATTATGTAAGACGAGTTAGGTCGTCTATGGCACTTAATGAGTTAACGTGTGCTGTGCTCAGTTGCATGTCTCTTGTCTATCTGCCTGCCTGCCTTCCTTGTTCCCTGCATGTGTGGTGTGTGTGCTGTAAGGCACGCCCAGCAGCCCCTCCCCTCTCTCAGTCCTCACTCCACTCCTCTCATCTCGGCTGCACTGGCAGCAGCTGTGTCTCTCGGAGAGCGCAACGCGGAAAAGATTATCCCTTTTCTTGTTAGGAAATCGCAAAAAACACATCATATGCCTGTGTTACGGAGTTGGTGAACCGTTAACGTGAAAGCTTATTGATCCTCCGGTATCCCGAAATACGGCCCCGGGGCCCGTTCGGTACCGTGTTTATTTGTATGTTTCAATTCTGTGTCCGGCCACAGCCACAGCTGTTTCGAGGGCTGAAACTTTCAGGTGGTGTAAAGGGCACCAGTGTGGGTGACCTGACAGAGCTGCATTTTTGAATTAGGCTAATTAGCTAATGATGTGATGTCATCAGTGATGATGTCAAAAGTGATGCCATAAGGGGGCGCACAAACACACACAGTTGAATTCTTTATTTGCTTCCACAAATTATATTAAAATTACAGGGAATCAAATATAACGGGTTAGACATTTCATGGGCACCTAAGGGTACACATAGTAGTCTAGTAGGAACGGGGGGTCCCCGCGCACCCGAAAGATATATTTTTCTAACATAGATTTTTGTACTCCTCAAGGTGTCTAATAAACAAATTGTGTTGTTACCCCGTTGAAATAGTGTCCCATGGGTCCGTTTGGCGGCCATCTTTGCGGGCATATTGCGATGTCTGATGAAAATGGATAAGGGTCATAACTTTTGAACTAGACGTCATACAGAGACAAATGACACCACTTTTCTGTATGATTTCTGCATGAGGAATTGATTGAGAGGGTTGTTTTAATGATTTGAACAGGTTTGGTATAGTAAAACTCAAAAACATTTGAAAAAAGTGTCTAATTTACTCTCAAAATCTTGCAAAAAAAATCTATCTACATATTAGTCCATGGGCCAGAAGGGTTGGGAATAATGCTCATATTGATTTTTGGCAAGGTATACATCTCTAGAGTTAGAAAATATGTGAGAGCATTGCACCAATGGTAGCTAAATGTGTGTTATCACTCGATTTATAACACCATGCAAAACATAATAGTTGCGGGACTTTTAGGGACATTTGAGGCTAAATTCATGCAAATCAAGTCTAAAAGCACCAGATTTTGCCCAGAATTAGCCAAGGGCATGCTCTAACAATTGAGCCAGAGTGCCCGAGCCGGTGAACCCCGGGGTCACCATGATCCAATATGACTACTGTCCGAAAAATATTTTGGCTATAACTTTTGAAAGAGATGAGCTAGAAATACAGACTTGGTGTCTATCTTATGTTTTTTGACCATTAGAAAGGTGTTGGAATGCTTATCTTTACTAGGGAAGATGTGTGTGGACCCCTAATCTGCATATTTCCAAGATGGCGGCTACCTGAATATGAGTTTTACCATAACTGTTGATGCTTTTAGTAAACTCGGTGTCCATTTTATGGTTTTTGAGTTTTAGAAACACATTGTAATACTCAGATTTATGATTGAAACTGTCTATAGCACTCTACTTTGCATAGTAAGTAGGCTACCAATATGGCCGCTAACTGATTTTTTTTTTACATACACTTTCACCCAGATTGAGTGTAGACTTGTAAGAATAAGTTACCATCAAACTGGTGGAAACAAACAATCTACAGTATGTATCTTACAGATTTTATTGAAACAATTAGACAAATAGAGTATAACCCATTCCCATTGATACAGGTAATAGCCAGTCTGTGCATCAATGCTCTCCATAAATGTGAAATGCTATCAATACTGATCAAAGGTGTTTAGAATTTGAACAAAATATCACAATATCAGAAACAAAAACAACAGAACAAAACATATATTGGTGCCTATATGTACAAGTGAGTAGTAGCCTATTATGTCCATAGGTTGAATTGAGTTAGAAGTGCTCAGTCCTTTTGATTTACCAGGTGACTGATTTTGCATAAAAGACTTCAGATGACAAGTGGTTTTTGTTTATATCCTTATATCCACAGCCAGATTACTAAAATATTGTTGTCTTGACCCTCATTGTTGGTACAGGCACTCTTGCATCCACATTGAGGTGCAACGGGCTCCAGCTTTACAACATTCACAGCACCCACTACATGACTTTTTGCAGCTGCAGCAGAGAATGATTGCTCAGGCTTTACTGGCATCTGGAAGATGGGTCCAGTAAGGTTCCAAAGTCTTGGTCATGGAGTCCCAGTACCAGCCCCACGTACTGAACTCTGCATATTTTGCTGGACAGAGGTTGCCTGATTCCAGTAGAAGCTGGCCTGCAGCAGTCCCCATTTGACATGCTGAATCAGTGCATCTTGGGTGGGAGGCAGGTTCTCTTGATGCATTTGAAAAAAGCTAATGTCTAGCATCATCTACTTGGCTGGAGCCACAGCTTTTGCTGTACATGACAACCCCAAGGTGAGGGCGACCAGGGTTTTGGGATGAACTCCTCCTTTCTACCAAGAAGGATGTTGTACTTTCCAACAGATCTGAATATGACATATCTGCACTTCAGCCTTGTAACCATCCTGAATCAGACACTACAGTAGAATGATTTATAGCACCTGGCACATGCTGGGCCAGTAGCCATAGAAACTCAGGATCCATACGTCCGACAGTGATGTTGTAATACTTGCAATACGCTTCTTCTACACATTAGGCCTCACAGAGCACTGGATCGGCTTCACATGTGGAAAGTACATTTATGTTCACAAAATCTGCAATGTTCTTGGTCCCAAGAGATCACTGGCATTACATCTCTTCCATGTGCTAAAAGGATGTGATACTACATCAGCCTTCCAGGGCTATGGGAAAAGAAGTGGATGGGCAGCTTGGGAAGCAACATGCGGATCTCACTGAGACTGTGGACGCCTTCACCTTGGAGCCTGAACCGATCAACTCAGATGTCGATGTCCAAAGACTGGAAGCATTATGGTTGTTGTCATGTCCAGCAAGAGCTGTGTCTCCAGCCAAGTAGATGAAGCCAGACATCAGCTTTTCTCAAATGGTACCAAGTCCCTTGAGAACTTGCCTCCCACCCAAGATGCACTGATTCAGCATGTCAAATGGGGACTGCTGCAGACCAGCTTCTACTGGAATCAGGCAACCTCTGTCCAGCAAAATATCCAGAGTTCAGTACGTGGGGCTGGTACTGGGACTCCATGACCAAGACTTGGGAACCTTACTGGACCCATCTTCCAGATGCCAGTAAAGCCTGAGTCATCATTCTCTGCTGCAGCTGCAAAAGGTCATGTAGTGGGTGCTATGAATACTGTAAAGCTGGAGCCCGTGGCACCTCAATGTGGATGCAAGAGTGCCTGTACCAACAATGAGGTCAAGACAACAATATTTGATTAATCTGGCTGTGGATATAAGGGTATAAACAAAAAACACTTTACACTCAATCTAACTTAACCCCCCCAACCCATGGACATACCTCAGTGTTACTCACTTGTCTAATTGTTTCAATGAAATATGTAAGATAAATACTGTAGATTGTTTGTTTCCACCAGTTTGATGGTAACTCATTCTTACAACTACAAAAGTGTATGTAAAAAAGAAATGGGATAGCAGCCATATTGGTAGCCTACTTACTATGCAAAGTAGAGTGCTATAGATAGATTAAATCATAAATCTGAGTATTACAATGTGTTTCTAAAACTCAAAAACCATAAAATGGACACCGAGTTTACTAAAAGCATCAACAGTTATGGTAAAACTCATATTCAGGTAGCCGCCATCTTGGAAATATGCAGATTAGGGGTCCACACACATCTTCATTAGTAAAGATAAGCATTCCAACACCTTTCTAACGGTCAAAAAATATAAGATAGACACCAAGTCTGTATTTCTAGCTCATCTCTTTCAAAAGTTATAGCCAAAATCTTTTTCGGACAGTGGTCATATTGGATTTGGCCGCCATGGTGACCCCGGGGGTCACCGGCTCGGGCACTCTGGCTCAATTGTTAGAGCATGCCCTGGGCTAATTCTGGGCAAAATCTGGTGCTTTTAGACTTGATTTGCATGAACGTAGCCTCAAATGTCCCTAAGTCCCGCAACTATTAGGTTTGAAAAGTGTGTTTTGCATGGTGTTATAAATCGAGTGATAACACACATTTAGCTACCATTGGTGCAATGCTCTCACATATTTTCTAACTCTAGAGATGTATACCTTGCCAAAAATCAATATGAGCATTATTCCCAACCCTTCTGGCCCATGGACTAATATGTAGATAGATTTCTTTTGCAAGATTTTGAGAGTAAATTAGACACTTTTTTCAAATGTTTTTGAGTTTTACTATACCAAACCTGTTAAAATCATTAAAACAACCCTCTCAATCAATTCCTCATGCAGAAATCATACAGAAAAGTGGTGTCATTTGTCTCTGTATGACGTCTAGTTCAAAAGTTATGACCCTTATCCATTTTCATCAGACATGCCCGCAAAGATGGCCGCCAAACGCACCCATGGGACACTATTTCAACGGGGTAACAACACAATTTGTTTATTAGACACCTTGAGGAGTACAAAAATCTATGTTAGAAAAATATATCTTTCGGGTGCGCGGGGACCCCCCGTTCCTACTAGACTATAGCACCTTCTCCTCCACACAGCAAGGCTGCCTATGACAGCTGAAACAGAGCAATATTTAGCAAGCTGTTTTGCTTTGCTCTTAGACATGCCAGCATTGTTCAGACCACTAATGGTAAATTTATGTACATGGCCCAGGCTTCCGAATATGAGCACACAGAATCTACATCTGTACCCCAAGTTGGTTATAATTTCAAGTAGTGGTTGATACGGTACTTGGAATATTTATCTTGGAAAGCCTGGTCCATGTACAGATCAAAAACACAGCCTACCTCTAGAATCAGGACCTCCTTGTGACTAGTGTCAACATAGACAACATCGGGTGTATTGGGGATGCAGGTAAAGACATCACAAGTATGGTTGAACCATTCTGGTAACACTCTTGAATGTTTATGCATTGCCGCACTAGATGGTAGGATATTTTGTACTGCATCAGACACAATGTCAACAATAAGGTTGTGGCGAGCAATGTACAGGTTTTTATATGCATTACATCCATTTGTAATGTGTGCAATGGATTCCAGATGTTGCTCAGAATCATAATGGTTTAAACAGAATGGATTATGAGTGTTGGGATACCAGGTTGACAAATAATACTTATTTGGTAATACCTGCAGTCTTGCTTTGATGGTAAATTTTAATATAGCCTCACCAATAGCAGCATTCTTATACATTGAATGTGAGACAGAGTGGTCAGCAAAATCAACACAGGCCAACTTTCCCTGCAGTCGAAGTCCACACCAATGTTGTTTGGTCTTGAAGTGTCTTTCTGTAGTTTAGTGTCTGCCCCCTGCTGGGTGATAGTAGCATCTACAGCCACACAGCTTTCATGTGGCTGTGTGGCTGTGTGATGTCATCAGTGATGATGTCAAAAGTGATGTCATAAGGGGGCGCACAAACACACACACACACACACACACACACACACACACACACACACACACGGAGACATTGTGACAAGACTGGTCAGTGATGTCACACACACAAGGAGGCATTGTGATAAGACTGATCAGTGATGTCATAGGGGGGCACTCAAGTCAAGTCAAGTTTATTTGTATAGCACATTTCATACACAGAGGCAATTCAAAGTGCTTCACATAAAATGGTTGACAGGAAAATAAAAGAAAAGAAGAGAGTAAAATGGACATTTAAAAGCATCACAAAAAAAAAAAAAGCATAAAAAGTGCATTCATTAAGCACATAAAATGGTTGACAGGAAAATAAAAGATTTAAAAGCATCACAACAAAACTTTAAAAAAAAAGAGTATAAAAAGTGCAATAAGCAACAGGCGCAGCAGTTGCAGAAAGAGCTCAAACTTATAGAGGACTCATTGGGTTTGCATAGTAGCTGTCAGCAGTTAAAAGCGACGGTAAACATAAAAGTCTTTAGTCTATTTTTAAAAGTAAGTAAGGTTGGGGCAGATCTGAGGTCTTCAGGCAATTTGTTCCAGCTAGCAGAAGCATAGTGGGTAAATGCGGCCTTCCCATGATTTGATTTGATCCTAGGGATAGTTAATAAGCTGGACCCTGTTGACCTAAGAGTTCTAGACGGTTCGTAGCGTGGGAGCAATTCAGCTATGTATTTTGGGCCTAGGCCGTTAAGTGATTTATAGACTACCGTAAATTCCGGACTATAAGGCGCACCGGTCTATAAGCCGCACCTTCAAAGGTGACTATTTTTTTCTTCTATAAGCCGCACCGGTCTATAAGCCGCGGGTGTTTTGATGTTTAATTACCATATGTAAGGCTTCGTGCACAGAGGGGATTGTCGGGAAAGAGATGGCTGTTTGGGGAAGCTCCCATTTATTAACATTTCAACAAAACAAAAGTCAGGTCACTAATCCCCAGACAAAATCACACATTGTGAGATGCTTAAAAATCACCATCGGCGGGAGCTGCTGTGCAGCCAAGAACACAAGTGAAATTCGTTCTCTCGTGACCTGTGGTTCTCAACGTGATGGACGATTCACCTTTCTTGTTAACAGTCCTAGTGAGAGGCAGGTCGAACGTCAAAGGCACTTCATCCATATTTATGATCTGCTCCGGTCCGATGGAATATTCCTTGATCTTTCTTTGTGTGAATTCGCCGAAGTTTGTAATTTTCTCCTGGTAGTCGGGAGGGAGTTGCTGACACAGTCGTCCGCGCCCTGACGGACAGTCCCTTTCGTCTCGGGTTTGTGCATGATCCTTTGCTGCTGCTGCTGTTGTTGTTCCTGTCTCGCTACTGTCTCAGACATGGCTTTCAGGCTCAATCGCCGCCATCGTCGTAACACAGCCAGTTCTCCATCTTTTGAAGCATGATGTTAGATTACAACGAGCTAGTTGTGTGGCTTAGCCTTCCAAAATGTTGCTGTTAGTTTTTTAGAATGTAATACATAGAATTGGGAATGTTACATTCAATTTCATTCAGACTGTCTTTCAAGCTCAATCGCTGCCTTTTTCCCCCCGGAGCGAGGGAGGAGGGAGGGTGTTTTACCGTAGTGGCTGAGAGAGAGTAGTGGCACAGTGCTCCAATCAGGTCGCGAGGCACATTTTTTGCAACATCATCCAATCAGGGTCTCGCTCTCATAATGTCTGTCTTGCTCTCGTTCTGCCTCATACCAACATCCATAGATTTTGGAGGTTCCCGAGTGGCCGTTTGCTGGAAAAATCCATAGATAAGACGCACCGTTATATAAGCCGCAGGGGGCAAAAAAGGCCAAAAAACGGGAAAAAAGCCGCGGCTTATAGTCCGGAATTTACGGTAATAACAGTATTTTAAAATCTATTCTCTGACACACTGGCAACCAGTGTAAGGACTTAAGAACTGGAGTGATATGATCAGCTTTCTTAGTCTTCGTTAGAACTCTAGCAGCAGCATTCTGAATAAGTTGAAGCTGCCTAAGTTCTTTTTTGGAGAGACCAGAAAAAAGGCTATTGCAGTAGTAGTACTAACCTACTATAAATGAAGGCGTGAATTAGTTTTTCTAGATCCTGTCTGGACATGTATCCCCTAATTCTTGCTATATTTTTAAGATGATAAAAAGCAGATTTTCTAATTGACTTAATGTGGGAGTTAAAATTGAGATCGGAATCAATAATAACTCCAAGATTTTTGACTTGATCCTTAGGCTTCAGGGATAGAGACTCAAGGCGTACAGTGATTTTAAGCCTTTGTTCTTTGGGGCCAAACACGATCACCTCAGTTTTGTCTTTGTTTAGCTGTAGGAAATTCTGGCACATCCAGTTATTGATTTGATCAATGCACTGGCACAATGATTCTATGGGGGCATAGTCAGCTGAGGAAAGAGTTATATACAGCTGAGTGTCGTCTGCATAGTTATGATAGGCTACTTTGTTTTTTTGCATAATTAGGCCTAGAGGGAGCATATAAAGGTTGAAGAGAACGGGCCCCATAATGGATCCTTGAGGCACCCCACAAGTCATCCTAGTTAGGTCAGATGTGTAATTGCCAATGGAGACGAAGTACTTCCTGTCTTGAAGATAGGACTTGAACCACTGGAGGACCGTACCCGATAGCCCAACCCAGTTTTCCAGTCTGTCCAATAAAATTGAGTGGTCAATAGTGTCAAATGCAGCGCTAAGATCCAGTAGCACTAGAATCGAATTTTTGCCTGAGTCTGTGTTCATTCTGATGTCATTTATGACTTTGGTAAGCGCGGTTTCAGTGCTGTGATGGGGGCGAAAGCCTGATTGGAATTTATCTAGGAGATCATTTGAGGTTAGGAATCTATTGAGTTGTAGGTAAACAACCTTTTCAATTATTTTGGCTATAAAGGGGAGATTAGATATTGCTCTGTAATTACTGATTACCGATGCATCAAGGCTACGCTTTTTTAGTAGGGGTTTAATAACTGCAGTTTTCAGGGACTCAGGAAAAGTGCCGGTCACAAGGGATCTATTAACTATTTGCAATAGGTCCGACGACAGACAGTTATAAACGCTTTTAAAAAAGCTTGTTGGAAGGGTATCGAGACAGCACGAAGATGATTTAAGGCCTTGCACAGTTTCCTCTAAGATGTCGTGGTCGATAACGCTGAACTGGGACAAATTTATCGAACTAGGGATCTGCGTGTAGGATGATGTCACAGCATTTCTTGGAGTGGAGCCACTAATAGCCTGCCTGATATTAATAATTTTATCCGTAAAAAAGGCAGCAAACTCATTACATTTGACAGTAGAGAGGAATTCAGGTGCTACACAGAGAGGCGGATTAGTCAGTCTATCAACTGTGGCAAATAGAGTGCGTGCATTGTTCACATTTTTGTTAATTATCTCGGAAAAGAACGATTGTCTCGACCTTTTCAGTTCGAGGTTGTAGGACTGAAGACTTTCTTTGTAAATATCATAGTGAATGTGAAGATTAGTTTTCCGCCATTTACGCTCAGCTTTCCTGCAATCTTTCTTTTTGCATCTAACGGATGCAGAATTTCGCCAGGGTGCTTTAATTTTGCCAGACAGCAATTTTAACCTAACAGGCGCCACACTATCAATAGTATTCAGAATTGTTGAATTGAAGTTATCAAGAATCTCATTGACAGAAGCTGATGTGGGAGGAGATAAAGAAAATCTCTCCATAAACAGCGCGCTGGTGCCTGCATTAATGTCTCGTCTTTTAACGGTTTGTGACCTATTAACACATTCACTGCCAGCCGTTTTTTTTTTTTACTGTAGGTAGGTTCTGCCAGAGGGTTTTTTTGAGGATTCTGGCTCATCTTTCAAGACCCGAGGATTCTTTTCTGCTAAGATTTTGTGAACACACAATATCTCAAAAGAACTAATAGAATGTGTGCTTTCTCTGTCTAAAAGAGTTAGTTTGTAGAGTTAGTAGTTATGTAAGCATTAGCAGTTGAATACAGCATGGTTTCAGCGTCTGAAAAATTATTTTGAGATAAACGGCTTTTTGTGAAATTCGATAGAACAGTCCACTTTAACCATTCATTTTTGGCATCAGTAAGACGTCAGACATCTAAACAATAGTTTTGAACAGTAATTTCCTCCATAACAGCAGGAAACCCCCCTCTGCTTCCAACTCCTCCCTCCGTGGGCGTTCTCCTCCGCCCTCCTTGGCTCTGCAGCGGGTCTGTGACAAACGAGTTGCTGCTGCCTGTCTGCTGGCGGCCGCTGTGCAAGTCTGGATATGGGCTCGCTCGTTTCTTGGTGTTTGTGTTGAGAGCTTTGATGAAGCTTTTGCGATTCTGGTCTTATTTATGCTGCGTGTTTCAAAGTGTGTTCCACCCGTAATCTATTATGCAAATTTGCAATCCAGCACCGCCAGCAATCAGCGCGAAAACGAAAGCGTTTTCGCCAATCCATTTTCAAGAGAATGGCTTCCTCACACTGCTTTTTGCTTGCCTTCCTCTAGTCTGGGAGAGCACTGTCGCCACTTAGTGGGTCGGTGGAATGGGTTGTACATGTTCGGTGGCTCCAATAATTATATAAGAGATGTAAAAGGGTTAGATGCACATCCCATGGTCAAAAAAATAATAATAATTTTTTTGACGTAAAAACACGTCATTGGCAGTCAACCGTTGGATTTAGTTTGACGTAAAAACACGTCATTGGCAGTGAACGCGTTAATGATCTCAGGGGAGATTTCCATTTAGAAAAAGATGCAAAGATGGTCAGACAACGCAACATCAATAGTCGACACAGAAGAGGACTTGAAGCCCCTAGTAATAACTAAATCCAAGGTATGGCCTCGGTTGTGAGTAGGCCCTGAAACATGTAGAGACAGATCAAAAGTATCAAGTAAGATATTCAGTTCTTTGGCAAAATTATCCGTCGGGTTATCAATATGAATATTGAAATCCCCAGCAATAGATATACAATCATGTTCCATGAAGATTAAGGAGAGTAGATCAGCAAATTCAACGAGAAAGCTGGCTGAGTATTTTGGTGGTCTATAGATATTCAGCAGTAACACAGTGGTTGAGCATTTCAGAATAGCAGCAACGTATTCAAACGATGGAAAGTCTCCAAATGTTACCTGCTTACATTGAAACATATCAGAAAAGACAATTGCTACTCCCCCCCCCCCCCCCCCTCTTATCAGCTCTGGGAGTGTCAATGAAGCTATAATTAGGCGGTGCTGATTCGGACAGAACAGCCACTCTGTTGTTCATATCGAGCCAGGTTTCGGTGAGGAACATTAAATCCAGATTATGACTGGTAATCAGATCACTGATGAGGAGAGATTTATTTGACAGCGACCTAACATTAGGAGTGCGGCTTTAATATTTTTAGAGCCTGGAACTTCTATCGTTTGCTTCACAAGGGGAATGGAGATTAAGTCTGATTTAGAAACAGATCGTGTTGGGGGGAAAGTATTACGTCTGTATGAAATCAAGACTGGTATCGTATAAGGCTGTGGGACCTTGTTTCTATGGGGACAGGCCGGGATGGAGGGGTCTGGCGTCGGGCTGGTCGACGCTTGGGGACTTGGACCATAGAGGGGGGTCTTGGACGGGCGGGGGTGGGGCGCGTCGACTCTTGAGGGACTGCAACCACAGCCGACTCTGCCGACTCGGGGTCGGTGGGTCGGGGGTGGATCGAACCCAGGTAGGTTGAGGGGGATGTGAGGGAGGGGACTGTGAGGGAGGGGATCGAACCCAGGTAGGTTGAGGGGGGTGTGAGGGAGGGGACTGTGGGGGGGCCAGGTTCGGGGTCAGGAGTGGTGGGTCGGGGGTAGGTCGGGGGGGCGTGGGGCATGGCAGTATGGGAGAGGGCTGGAGGGCATGTGAGGGAGGGGACGGTCGAGGGGCCAGGTTCAGGGTCGGGAGGGTAGAACGAGGGGGATTAGATGGACAAGGGGACTGGGGGATCATAGACAGTCCAAAGCTTATCAGTTCGTTCATCCTGCTGGAGAATGGAATGGGGGAGGGGGGTGGGGAGAGGTGGAGGAGCAAAGAGGTAGAGGAAAGGGCAGCGTCCTCCGCTTCATCCTGGAAGGAAGATGTCATGGTTGGTTGTTGGTGAACTGGGAGTTCGCTGAGGGGTGTAGAGGCCCGGAAGGGGAGGGGGGAGAGAAGAGGCGAGGGGGAGGGGGGGGGGCAGTGCCCTCCACTTCATCCTGGGAGCAGAGAGGAGGAGAGGAGGGGAGGGGGGCAGCGTCCTCCGCTTCCTGTAAGGAAGACGTAGGCAAGGGGGGGGGGGGGGCAGTGCTCCCCTCTTCATCCTGGAAGCAGAGAGGAGGAGAGGAGCGGGAGGAGGCAGCGTCCACCGCTTCCTGTAAGGAAGACGTCATGGTTGGTAGTTGATGAGCTGGGACGCAGAGAGGTGTAGGGGCCGCGAAAGGGGGGGGGGGGGGGGATGGGATAAGATAGAGCAGAGGGCAGGAGAGGAGGAGGGGGGGGCAGCGTCCTCCACTTCATCCCGGATGGACGTCATGGTTGGTTGTTGATGAGCTGGGAGTTGGCGGGGGGGAGTAGAGGCTCCGAAGGGGGGGGGGGGGGGGGGGATGGGCTGATATCGCCTGCATGGCAGAGGATATTTCGTCTAGTCGGCTGGCCTCGAGCCGTGGCAACAGGGATTGTTGCTGATGAGACGCGCCGGCTGGCAGTGTGACCTCGCGGCGAGGGCTGGAGATAGTGGAGAGGGGGGGGGGCTCATTCCTGGCCGTGGAGCTATCATATGTTGGGTGATTGATGCTGAAGATGAGGTTAGCAGCAAACAGCCTTGTGCCATTTCTGTTGAGTCGACCATTACGATTGTAGAGATGGCTTCGATCCCAGAAGAGATTGAAGTTGTCAATATAATTCACATTATACTGAGGGCAGATGGTTGAGAGCCACGTGCTTAAGCTTAGGGACCTGGTGAACTTATTGACTTTGTATCCATTGGGGGGCAGGGGGCCACTAATGAATGCCTCAATATCAAGTGAGGCTAGGAGCTTCAGTAGGTCCAGGAAGTCACGTTTTAGTGTTTCTGATTGCTGTTTCAGAATGTCGTTGGCTCCGATATGCAGGGTAATCTTGTTTAGGGAGCTGTGAGTAGACAGGATTTCAGGAATTTTCTCTGTTATGTCGCAGATCATCTCATCAGGGAAACAGAGTGTAGCGGTATTGTTTTTAATCCCAATGTGTTTAATATCCGAGTCTCCGATGAGCAAGGATGTTATAGGGGGCTGCGGCCTGCTAGCTCTTGATAGCCTTTGAGGCTGTGGCCTGCTAGCTCTTGATAGCCTCCTAGCTTTGGGGCTACCTAGGTTGTCAGATAGCCGATGGGCCGGTCCAATATCCATATCGGCAGTCGATACAGGGCTACCCAATAGCGGTTGAAATCTGTTTATCAGCTGTAGGGACATCAGTGGTGGAGGAGCAAAACTCTTCTTTCCACCTCTCACAATAATCCATGGTTGATCTGTGCTAGTGCTAACAGGGTATACACTAGCTAGTGCAGGCCAGCCCGTGGCTGAGCTAATTTCCGGGTGATAAGAGGCAGTCTCTGAGGGTCCAGGGATCACTAATCTTTTCGGCTTCACTCCCTGGACATTCCAGAGGACAGTATCAGTTTGTTTCCCCGAGATAGCACAGGCTTGGGAGGCAATGTTTTCGGGAACATGTGTGGGCAGTTTACCCAAGGGTGGGAGAGCTAGCAGACTGTTAGCATTCGTGGTATCTGTGATGAAAGATGCATGTACATTACCCGATGAGGGGGTAGCTAACGCTAGGTTAGCATTCGGCATCGTAGCTTCTGTGAATCCATTGGAAAGGGAGCTCTGAGGCTGTGTAGAGGTAATCCCAGTGTCTTTCAAACAATAGATGGTAGTTTCCAGTATTGCAATTTTTTGAAGGTGGCCAGTACATCCTTTACAGGGCGACATGCCCTTAGGTAACAGAGGGTCCCAAATCCACGCCAGGCAGGCTGGTAGATAAAGGCCGTAGGCCGGGAGATAGCAAAAGCAGGCAAGCGATAGCAGCGGAGCACAGCTTGTACACGACCGTACACGCTGAAGGACAGACTGTACGTCTGAAGGACAGACTGTACACACACTGATGATATCATTAGGGATGCACCGATATGAACATTTTGGCTGATAACCGATATTAACATTGCTGTTATGGCCGATAACCGATATTTACCGATGTCGATATGATCTGTATAAAACCACATTTTTATGATCATCACATTTTGTACATACTGAAAAACACATGTTAACACTGAATTTGAAAAAGTTATGCATTTCTTTATTTGCAAAGCCTTTGGAAAAGCCCATAAATCATAGATTTACTGCATTATTTCATATCAATGTGAAGCATTTAGCTGATAATGATAACCAATATTAACATTGCAACATCTGACTGATATGACCGATATGTTAAAAAATTACTAACATCGGCCGATACCGATATGATTGCCGATATATCGTGCATCCCTAGATATAATCAGTGATATAATAATGTGAGTTCAGTGATTATGTCATCAGTGATAATGTCAGCAGCAAGGCTCGACATTAACGGCCAAAAAAAAAAGTCAACCATTTCTTGGCCTTTGGTTGCCACAGTGGCCACCACGTTTTAACATGTAAAAAATATGCACAGCAGCAAACAGCAAAATATACACCAAATACATATTTTTTAAATACGTGTGAGTGACATCCGTGTGACATTTTATTACTGTTACAATCGGAATGATGTTGCTAATTACCAGTCGGAACCATACATCGGAGCCTATGTGATGCTGCACGTGCGGTGTGTTTACTGACGCGGACAGGTGGCTGGCTGCTTACACATGCAAATGTTATCTGATTGGATAAAAATTGGCACCGACCTCAAACTATCCAATCAGAAAAGAGTTGTAATTTTTCTGCGAAATTTAAGGTCAGATCGCGATGCCTATAAAATATGATATGTATTTTTTCACCCCGAATCCAACGGGTCCATGAGTCTCTACGAGTTACGGTAGCAGGAATACGTCTGCCCTGCATGCAGGACTACAGGAGGAGAGAGATAGAGGACAGCGGGGGGTTGGGGGTTTCAAGTCACTGACCCAACACTCTATTTCAGTGATTGCTGTCAGAATATAGAGCCATTTAGAAATCATATCCGTTTAGAAAAATCAATAGCAGACTACCCGTCCTTTTTTTTTGTCCTTTTAAATAAAGTTTTGACAATGACTTTACTGTGTTTTGGACTCGCAATCATTCATTTCTCATCAAAAATAAACTGTTTAGAGGTGATAATGCTGCCTGTAAGCTACAGATGATAACGTTAGTTAACCTTACACTATTTAGTGCAGTAACGTTGCATGTAATGGACGCATGGCCCATGTGACGCGGCGGTCACAATGTAACGTTAATAAAGTGGGCGAGACCCCGCGGGGAAACCAACGAGGCACAATTTTGTGACTCAAAAACTCACAACATCGTTCCAGAAGTACCCCAAAGCGATATTCTTTTCCCATGATGGCGAAGGCTAGGCCCGCAACTGTATTGACAGCGAATGTTGCTGCTACTTCCGCTCTGTACCAGACAACGATTTCAAACAAGAGGGAACAGACACACAGAGAACATCGCTGCTGTCTATGGGTTTGGGAGGTATTTGTAGCTTCGCTACTGAAAACGCTAATTGATTCAAAAGGAGCGACGCTACTACCAAGCTACTGAGAAATGTAGTTAAGCTAAATAGCTTTGCTACTTGTAGCAAGCTACTGCCCAACACTGTTGGGCGTACTTTTTGGTTCTATTGTCCTGGGCCACATGGTGAATTTTGATTGTGTTTTTATTTTTCTAGGTGTGCGGGCAATTTTCTGTGTTTTGCCCCTGGATAGGAAACATTGCCCCTCCACATAAAAAAAATCCCACTGATGATGTTCCCGCTGTCTTAGCAGCCAGACAGCAGGTATTTTCATCATCTACAGTCTAGTCAGCTAATCTTTTTGTCCATGTTTGTCCCCCAGGTTGGAAGGGCTGATGGATCTGTATTCTCAGGGTTATGAAAGGTCTTACACTGTCAGCAGCAGTATTTTAAATGCCATTGAGCCCCATTTAAAGGACTTCCAGCAGCTTCTCCTGGATCCCCCCAAGGTAAAAGCCACAGAGCAAATCATGAACAAATTAAATCATAAAAACAAGAATTTAGGAAATGCTAGAATCAGCTGACATTGTGTAATTTGAATATAGTTAATATCACTATTATTACTGATAATTTTAATACTACTGATTTGCAGACAAGCAAGACATGCAGACATGCCTCAAATAAGACAAGCAATTGCTAACATTCAAACTTGATCTTGTCAAAGAACTACTATACTTTTGTAGTGTCATACTGTTTCACTGTTTTTCCTTGTCTATTTGGCATTTAAACCTAGGCTGGCTTGCTATTTTTGATGTTGTGACAACAGCAGTTGATGTACTTTTGTCAATCTCTGCGCAGAAAAGTGCAATATTGACGACCGTTGGCGTTCTAGAGGAGCCGCTGGGGAACGCCCGCCTTCATGTGGCCCGGCTGGTGGCCGCTCTGCTGCAGACCAGCGCCCCCAGTGTCTGCCAGGAGCTCTGCAATCTTGCCACCATGGACCTACTACTGGTACGCTCAGCCTGGTCCTATGTGGCATATTTGATCTCCACAACTCATTTTTGTTTACGATTGCTTTCCCTAGCACCTATAAATATGCTTTTAATTCTCCTTGTTTCCTCTTTTACTCTTCTTACAGTTGTCATTGCTTTCTGTTTATGGATTTATTATTGAATTGTCTTGTTTTATTTTGTGCTGGTTAGGCTTGCTGCGGTGGTAGTCGGTGACGGTGTTACCGGTGTTACACCGATTACATAACATGCCCATCGGTAACACAGTTTGTTTTTATGGAGGAATAAATGAAAGGAAAACTCTGCAGTTTCAGCGTGCGCCGGGGTAAATTTCAAGCGCTCCCTCTGGGCTGCAGTGTGGCTCCACTGATCTGGTTAGACCAGCAACTAATGTTAGTTAACGCTATACATCTTATGAACACAAATTATGCCCTCCTCATACACATGTAGGTAAGACCCTTAGCTAAGCCTGCTTGTGCATTCTGCTGTCACTGCGGGCCATCTCTGGAAATGTGCCTTTTTCTTTTTTTTTACCACAGCGAAAAGTCGATGCTAACTTAGCATCATTGCTAGCGGGAGGGAGGACTTACCCAGCATTCAGTCATTGGCTGCTTACTGCTGCTTGCTGGTAATGTTAATCCCATGTCAGAAAAAGTCTCCAGAAACATTCGTTTCTTTTGAGAAAGATTCTCTCCACGGGCGTCTGAAAAGTTGTCTCGAGTCGGATGCAGCCATGAGTTGTGAGGCAACCAGTGTTGTGACTGAACGTCCAAGCTAACGTTAGTACGTCTGGACTGTGAGGACAGCGGAGGAGCTTGTTTCATTCTGCTCCGTCTTGTCTCTATGACCCTACAGTTAAAGCATAGACTCTTGCTTACTCTAAAACTTTTATTATCAACATACATGTAACGTTCGCTCTAATCTAGCTGCTGTGATCACGAGGATGTCCAACTGGTGTCTCATGTTATTGTCCCCCGGAACAACATGCACTAGTAGGAACTAACAATCCTATTGTTACAGAGCGTTTTTTCTTTATTTTTTTACCTTTATTTGTACGGTGTCACTGGTAACACCGGTGTTGTCACGTGTTTATTACCCGGTGGGAAAATTTCCACACCGTGGCATCCCTAGTGCTGGTCTGTAAAGCACTTTGTAAAACATTTTTAGAAAAGTGCCATATAACATTTATTTATTTATTATTATTATTATTATTATTATTATTATTATTATTATTATTATTATTATTGTTATTGTTATTGTTGTTGTGTCTAAACTCTCACACCTTCATTGTTTTTTTTCTGTCTTTCATGTGTTTGCACATGTCCCTGATTCGAGTCTTCTTCCTCTCTCCACAGGATCTGTTCTTCAAGTACTCCTGGAATAACTTTTTGCACTTCCAAGTGGAGCTGTGTGTGGCGTCTATCCTGAACCACCCCTCTGCAGAAGAGCGGCCAATCCCGGGCCTCCAGAACCACGACGGGAAGCCTGCAGCATCGAGCCCCGAGGCCCAGGCGGAGGCGGGGGAGCCAGGCAGGACCAGTGACCCACAGACCTCCATCCACAATGCCCTCGTGGCACATGTAGGTGGCTGAAGCAGCTCGGTATCTTGGACTCATGATGTACTATACCCAAAACAGTCTGTGCCATGTTGTTGTTGTTGTTGTTGTTTTTAACCTTGCAAGATTTTGATGATCTTGCTCAAATATTTCAACGCTCACCTTCATTCCCTCTACCTGTTGAACCGTCAGCTCTTCCAGAAGTGTCGGCTGGTACAGAGAATCCTTGACGCCTGGGAGGAGAATGATAAAATACAGTAAGTTTCTTCTCATGCAGTAGTTGTGTCAGTCTTGACTAATCATTGTGGTTTAAGTCTAGCAGTGCATTCACACCATACACCACGCCACTCTGAAGCTACGCTGCACGTGGGCTGCAGCGATAGTTTCAGCTTCTGTTCTATTTTTCAAGCGTGCGGCGAACTGCACCCGAGCTGCCAGGCATGAAGTCAATGCAAGTTGTGAGCATGGGGAGGGCAGTGCCGAGTGAGGCGCTGAGGAAAAGAGAGTGCTTCTGGTGTGAATGGCAAGGCTCCTGCTCGAAGCGCTGCTTCAGCGTTGCTTCTGAGTAACGCCCCGTGTGAACCGAGCATAGGTTTCTAGTCTGTTCCGATATAGTATTTGATTGATTGATTTTATTATGGATCCAAAATAAAACAAAATACAAGGGATACACATGTATTTCTAACATGGCCCCTGCTACAGGGTACAGTGTGTCTAAATTTGTTTTGAGTGCTTTAAGTCTTAAATTCCATTTTAGAAGTCTTAAAAATGTTGGTGCGCTGTTCTTCTGGTGATAAGTAACCAAGTCATGCAGACTATGTAAAAGGTCTTAAAAAGTTAAAAGTCTTGGTTGATGAAACTTAGAGGCACCCTGTATTAGTATCTAAGGCTGGAGTAACATGCAATTTGCGGTACAGAATCTGTTACCACTGCATCATTTTCATAGATGTATTGCATTGCTGGATCATGAATCATGCATGTCTGTCTAAACTAAAACAACACAGGATTCTTGTGTAGATGCCTTGCATAGTTTGCAGCAACATCAGTGTGTTAAGGATTTTGTGTTATTGTAGCGTTGCAGTGTTGATATTTTGTATGTTGAAAGTAATCCTTATGTTCTGCCTGTGACTCTCAGGGCGGAAGGCGGCACCCGGAGAGGCAACATGGGTCACCTGACCAGGATTGCCAACATGGTGGTGCAGAACCTGGAGAAAGGACCAGTACAGGCCCAGATCGCTGACCTCATCAAAGGTAATCACGTGTTTCAATGGTCCTGACACCAGATAAGTTTCCCTCTTTATTCACTGAAAAGTAAACCTCCCCATGTTGTGTTGTCATCAAGGTGTGGTCTGCTCATTTGCAGAGCTACCAGAAGACTGCAGAGGGCGCTGGGAGAGCTTCGTGGACGAAACCCTGAGAGAGACCAATAGGAGGAACACAGTGGAGCTGGTGAGAGTCACTTCCTCCCTCGCTAATAGCTTTTAACTTCCTGCCAGTTACTTACAACAGACTATGTGCTGGTGCAAACATACAAGGGTACAGTGGCCTGGTTTATGAACTGGTTTGCAAAGTCGCTGCTGCAGGTTTATGAACCTGGCCGCCAACAGATGCTCCCTCTCAGACATGGAAAGAACTTTGATTTGTTTTTAGTCTCTGTGTTTGGAGTACAGCTGTATCGCACTGTGTTGGCACCAGCCATTTATTCAGATTGGACCAACTCTCAGCAGCATAGTGTCAGAGCGGCCCAGAGGAACTTAATGTGACCTACAATCAAGGGTCCCACGCGTCCTGGAAAACCTGCAAAACAGTTGACCAACTTTTCAGTCATGGAAAAGGCATGGAAAATGAGAGAAATAGTAAAATGTCCTGGAAAATCGTATGTGTTGTCCTGGAAAATCATTTTAACATTCTCCTATTTTCCCTTAGCTGAGAATGAACTAGGCTCAGAGTGCCGCACAACAGATAACATTGCCATCTGAAATGGCTACATTATGTTCAGGATCATATTAACGTTCAAAACAGATCACATTGCCATCTGAAATGGCTAAGTTATGTTCAGGATCATATTAACGTTCAAATGGTAGTTTATGGACTAGGGCTGTCGTGGTTATCACATCACCGCGGTTATACACTCACGTCATGCTCACAGCAGACTCAAGCTATAACCGCATCACCGCATGCAAATGAGCAATTAACATGTAATTGATTAGAATTGCAACTTCGCTAATACAACGACCAAGCACTGCACACAAACAATAGCCTATTAACGCTGACAAAGAAGTGTAAATGTCTCTCCAGTTGAGTTGAAAGTGTTGGTAGCAGGGAAACCACCTTTTTACCTGCTCGTGTAGGAAAAAGTCACTCTGAAACAACAAAGTGAATGCAGTCGGGTTGGGGACCCACAACCATGGTTTAGTTGAGATAAAAAGCGCTGCTATATGACGAGGTGAACCAAAATGCTTGCTTACCACAAAAAAAATCCAATGAGGAGCAAGTAGCTGGTGTTTCAAGCAACAAGCTGCGTCTTCCACATCGATTCTACTGAGGAATATCCACACTTTTAACGTAAGTTGAGTTCACTCTGGGTCTGTCTGTCTCTCAGGTGTAATAATCCTCACGGCTTTGTAACAAACATCACAGGCTGTGTAAAAGGGGCTCTCTGATACTTGATCCCCCCACTGCCCCGCTTCCTGCTATACACACAAGAGGCTGCTGATCTCTCCCTCCGTGTCCCTGTCTGTGCCCCGGCTGGACCCCGAGCCGGGAACGAAATTAAATATCACTATTGTAGACATTATGACCTAAGACATAAGATTAATGTCAAATTCAAGCGGATTTGGTAGTGTAGGAAGGACGCAATGCAGTCTGGGCTCGCACACTAAAATAATGGTCGCAAAAATGCAGTCTGAACCCCTATGGAGCGCTGGAATGAAAGGCACTCGCCACTTTCACGTCATTAAAAAAAATGAACCGATGGTTAACCGATTTGAGGGTGTCGGTTTATTCAAAAGTAAAATTAACCGTACATCCACATCCCTATAATGGAGTGACTTCATGGAAACAAGCGAGTTGAATTCACATTTTCACAACACAACTGATTTCCTCCAACTGCTTCTACTGCTTCTCTGAACTGGGTGTAAGGTGCACTTGTTTAACGCCGCCCCCGCACGTCCCCCGCGCGCCAGGGTTGAAAAAAAAGGCGTAACATTTTTTCAAACCGGTAATTAACACCTTGAATGTTATTTTTTTCCCCATGTTCAAAGTAACTTTCAAATTTCGAAGAAAAAGTGACAGCCCTACTCTCTTGGTTATTATTATTCTGTTTGTGCTTCAAGAAAATGCATTTGCAAAATGTTCAGTATAGTTTGTATGCTCTGTAAGATGAGACTTAACTATTTCAGTAGTTATAGTAACAGGAAGGTTCAGTGGCACATCACAAGAGGAAAGAGTTTGAGGGCGGGTTCACACCAGCCTTGTTTAGTCCGGTCTATCGGACCTTTCCCCTTTAGTACGGTCCATAGGGTCGGTGTGAACGCTCCTACTCGAACTCTGGTGCGGACTAAAAACCGCGCTCTGGTTCGCCTTTGAGAGGTGGTCTCGGTCCGCTCTCAAGCGAACTCTCAGAGGAAGCACATGATTTTTTGTGTTGATTTTTTTGGTTATTTCCTGTTTTGGAAGCTCCCGCGGAAGAAGAAGCTGCTTGCTAGCTGTAGCAATTAGCTAGCTTATCTCGTCTCGTTACCAGCGACATCACAAACAGACAAAAATTACTAGTGGCAGGGGACAAATGTGGAGTCTGTAATGTTTACTGTTCTATTGACATATAATTGTCTAAATAAACAGACATAAATTGACTGGTTAAACGACGTGCGTCCATCTTTATTTTCTGACATGGAGTAACTCTGTGTCGCATAGTGCCACATCATCCACAATGGCCGATGGCCTCAACGTAAACTGTCGGGAGGAAGTCAGTATGGCCAATAACAGAATGAGATTTCTGCCCACGTGACTTTGGTTCGTGTGGGCAGGACTAGTGGATTTTGGCCTTGTGAACGCAAACCGAACCAGCTGAAAAACAAAACAATGTATCATCCTCTTCTCTGGCCCGAACCAAGTACCCAGACTTTCTGGTGTGAACCCGCCCTGAGAGAAAGTTTGCAATGTAGTTTTGGAGAAACGTTAAATGTTATGTTTAATTGTCCTTTTTATATGATGAGCTGAGAAGTTTGCTTTATATCAAAGTGAATTCTATTTTGTTTTGTTAGATGGTTATGAAAGACATATTTCAGAGTAGGTGGATTTTTGTGTGTGCCACAATGTTAGTAAAGCCTGCCTGGGAAAGTACTTTTTTCTAATAGGTTTATTCTACACAAATTGCAACATCATGTGTCTTGTAAGCTGATGTGGGCTGGGAACATGGAGTCGGTTAAATAATCCCGTCCACCCTGTGGTCATGTGGCGTGTTTCAGGTGAGCACCCACAACATGCACTCCTCCAGTGAGGACGACGACATGGAGAGCCCCTTCCCCAACGACCTGTCTCTCCAACAGGTAGGACGGGACGCACCAGCATGACAAACATACAGCACCTATACCTATCCATCTCTATCTCCACTAAACACTAGAGTCTAGAACATACGGTACCTATACCTATCCTTCTCTATCTGCACTAAACACTAGAGTCCAGAACATACGGTACCTATACTTGTCCTTCTCTATCTGCACTAAACACTAGAGTCCAGAACATACGGTACCTATACCTATCCTTCTCTATCTGCACTAAACACTAGAGTCCAGAACATACGGTACCTATACCTATCCATCTCTATCTCCACTAAACACTAGAGTCCAGAACATACGGTACCTATACCTATCCTTCTCTATCTGCACTAAACACTAGAGTCCAGAACATACGGTACCTATACCTATCCATCTCTATCTGCACTAAACACTAGAGTCCAGAACATACGGTACCTATACCTATCCATCTCTATCTCCACTAAACACTAGAGTCCAGAACATACGGTACCTATACCTATCCATCTCTATCTCCACTAAACACTAGAGTCCAGAACATACGGTACCTATACCTATCCATCTCTATCTCCACTAAACACTAGAGTCCAGAACATACGGTACCTATACCTATCCTTCTCTATCTGCACTAAACACTAGAGTCCAGAACATACGGTACCTATACCTATCCTTCTCTATCTGCACTAAACACTAGAGTCCAGAACATACGGTACCTATACCTATCCTTCTCTATCTGCACTAAACACTAGAGTCCAGAACATACGGTACCTATACCTATCCTTCTCTATCTGCACTAAACACTAGAGTCCAGAACATACGGTACCTATACCTATCCATCTCTATCTCCACTAAACACTAGAGTCCAGAACATACGGTACCTATACTTGTCCTTCTCTATCTGCACTAAACACTAGAGTCCAGAACATACGGTACCTATACTTGTCCTTCTCTATCTGCACGAAACACTAGAGTCCAGAACATACGGTACCTATACCTATCCATCTCTATCTGCACTAAACACTAGAGTCCAGAACATACGGTACCTATACCTATCCATCTCTATCTGCACTAAACACTAGAGTCCAGAACATACGGTACCTATACCTATCCATCTCTATCTGCACTAAACACTAGAGTCCAGAACATACGGTACCTATACCTATCCATCTCTATCTGCACTAAACACTAGAGTCCAGAACATACGGTACCTATACTTGTCCTTCTCTATCTGCACTAAACACTAGAGTCCAGAACATACGGTACCTATACTTGTCCTTCTCTATCTGCACTAAACACTAGAGTCCAGAACATACGGTACCTATACTTGTCCTTCTCTATCTGCACTAAACACTAGAGTCCAGAACATACGGTACCTATACTTGTCCTTCTCTATCTGCACTAAACACTAGAGTCCAGAACATACGGTACCTATACTTGTCCTTCTCTATCTGCACTAAACACTAGAGTCCAGAACATACGGTACCTATACCTATCCATCTCTATCTGCACTAAACACTAGAGTCCAGAACATACGGTACCTATACCTATCCTTCTCTATCTCCACTAAACACTAGAGTCCAGAACATACGGTACCTATACCTAACACTAGAGTCCAGAACATACGGTAGCTATACCTATCCTTCTCTATCTGCACTAAACACTAGAGTCCAGAACATACGGTACCTATACCTATCCTTCTCTATCTGCACTAAACACTAGAGTCCAGAACATACGGTACCTATACCTATCCTTCTCTATCTGCACTAAACACTAGAGTCCAGAACATACGGTACCTATACCTATCCATCTCTATCTCCACTAAACACTAGAGTCCAGAACATACGGTACCTATACTTGTCCTTCTCTATTTGCACTAAACACTAGAGTCCAGAACATACGGTACCTATACCTATCCTTCTCTATCTGCACTAAACACTAGAGTCCAGAACATACGGTACCTATACTTGTCCTTCTCTATCTGCACTAAACACTAGAGTCCAGAACATACGGTACCTATACCTATCCATCTCTATCTGCACTAAACACTAGAGTCCAGAACATACGGTACCTATACCTATCCATCTCTATCTGCACTAAACACTAGAGTCCAGAACATACGGTACCTATACCTATCCATCTCTATCTCCACTAAACACTAGAGTCCAGAACATACCGTACCTATACCTATCCATCTCTATCTGCACTAAACACTAGAGTCCAGAACATACGGTACCTATACCTATCCATCTCTATCTCCACTAAACACTAGAGTCCAGAACATACGGTACCTATACTTGTCCTTCTCTATCTGCACTAAACACTAGAGTCCAGAACATACGGTACCTATACTTGTCCTTCTCTATCTGCACTAAACACTAGAGTCCAGAACATACGGTACCTATACTTGTCCTTCTCTATCTGCACTAAACACTAGAGTCCAGAACATACGGTACCTATACCTGTCCTTCTCTATCTGCACTAAACACTAGAGTCCAGAACATACGGTACCTATACCTATCCATCTCTATCTGCACTAAACACTAGAGTCCAGAACATACGGTACCTATACCTATCCTTCTCTATCTGCACTAAACACTAGAGTCCAGAACATACGGTACCTATACCTATCCTTCTCTATCTCCACTAAACACTAGAGTCCAGAACATACGGTACCTATACCTATCCTTCTCTATCTCCACTAAACACTAGAGTCCAGAACATACGGTACCTATACCTAACACTAGAGTCCAGAACATACGGTACCTATATCTATCCTTCTCTATCTGCACTAAACACTAGAGTCCAGAACATACGGTACCTATACCTATCCTTCTCTATCTGCACTAAACACTAGAGTCCAGA
This sequence comes from Poromitra crassiceps, assembly GCF_964638095.1. Classification (NCBI taxonomy): domain Eukaryota; kingdom Metazoa; phylum Chordata; class Actinopteri; order Beryciformes; family Melamphaidae; genus Poromitra; species Poromitra crassiceps. The sequence continues at coordinate 46,196,997 of NC_139624.1, forward strand.
ACATACGGTACCTATACCTATCCTTCTCTATCTGCACTAAACACTAGAGTCCAGAACATACGGTACCTATACTTGTCCTTCTCTATCTGCACTAAACACTAGAGTCCAGAACATACGGTACCTATACCTATCCATCTCTATCTGCACTAAACACTAGAGTCCAGAACATACGGTACCTATACCTATCCATCTCTATCTCCACTAAACACTAGAGTCCAGAACATACGGTACCTATACCTATCCTTCTCTATCTGCACTAAACACTAGAGTCCAGAACATACGGTACCTATACCTATCCTTCTCTATCTGCACTAAACACTAGAGTCCAGAACATACGGTACCTATACTTGTCCTTCTCTATCTGCACTAAACACTAGAGTCCAGAACATACGGTACCTATACCTAACACTAGAGTCCAGAACATAGTCGCATATATTGCCCTTTGATTTTCCCAGGCCTTTTCCGACTATCAGATCCAACAGATGACTGCCAACTTTGTGGATCAGTTTGGGTTCAATGATGAGGAGTTCAGCGAGCATGATGAAAATATCAAGTAAGAGAAGAGTCTCTACACACTACACAGTGCTTTGCCTCTCCTGGCCGTGGGGGGGGGGGGGGGGGGGGGCGTATGGGGAGTAAGCTTTGATCTGTGTATCTAAGCAGACACACTGCTTCTTTATTTGTTGTATTATGTTGGAAATGTTCTGTTTGTTTCATTTGTGTGGTATTATCGTTCATAGTTGTATTAATTTTTTTCTGCTGTAATGACCCAGTCATCCCACAGATATTAAAGTTTAATTTAGCCTTTGTATGAAGTCGGCTCACGTTTTGACATTCTACTGTTTCTCTTTCCCCAGTGCCACGTTTGACAGAATTGCCGAAATAAACTTCAATCTAGATGCTGATGATAATAGTGTAAGTTTTTTTTTTTTTTTTTGCTTTGTTCTTTGATATTTTTGCCAGAATCAGAGTTAAGGGCAAAGTTAACTTAAGGGCAAATCCCACAGTTGTTTATATTTTGGCTGTTAACTTAGTAGGAGTTCAGGTAATACCTCCAGTGCTTTCTTACATCTTTCTCTGTTGTTGAGATATTTGGAAGTCTGTGTTGATTCATCTCTACCAAAGGTTTTGATGCTTTGCTTCTGGACATGTCTAAAATCGAATCATCTAAAAATGCTCAACAATGATCTGAGATTTTTTTTCTTTCTATGAACGCAGGCCAATGCGGCTGCTTTTGAAGCGTGCTGTAAAGAGAGGATACGCCAGTTTGACGATGCTGATGAGGAAGAGGACATTTGGGAGGAGAAGGAGATAAACTATGCAACACAAGTCAAATCTAGATTAAGGTAATTTGAAAAAAAAAACTTTTTTTTAGCTCTCTACTCAGAAAGCCTTTCTCTCTCTTAAGCCCAATTTATGCTTCGTCGCTTGACACTTTTGAAACGGTCTCTCGACAGATATGATATGACGTCTTTAACGACAGAAAAATGTGTCTCTCGACACTTCTTTTGTGTTGCGTACCTGGAGAATCTTGTTATGTATGTCATATTTTGTCGCGCACTTTGATTCGCTAGAGAGAGAGTTCCGTCAGTGTAGCGGTGTCTGACAGGCAGCTTGCCTGGGCGAGCAGCTGACTCCCTGGCAAAAACAGACAGGGCTCGGTGTGGGCTGAGTGGAGGTCTGGAGGAGCGGAGAGAGTCTCTGAAAAGAGGAGCGAGCCGTCAAACCGATGCGGGGAGATACAGATATGAGGGCACGTGTTTCTTTTTGGCATTTAGGACCCGGGCAAGATGTTTTTACAGAGATTTGAAGATTTTGAACTCAAGAAGATGAAAATATTACAGCAGTTAACTTCTCCGGAGTGAAGCTGAGGAGGCGAGACACACTGTTCCTGGGAGGAGGGGGCGGGAGAGGCCGGCTTTTTTTTACCGTGGAGATGACTGACACCTTTTGTCAAAGTATAAATTAAAAACGACTCTTTTATCTCTGTCGAGAGACACTTATCAAAGATGTGGAGCACCCTACCATAAATCAACCTCTCTTCCACTTCTCTCTGCTGTACCTCTCCACCAGGTTTGGGGTATCCCACCCCTCAGAGGGAAGCTCCAGGAGCAGCCTGGAGAATGGCGGCCGGGAGCGAGATCGCGGGTCTGAATCCGACGAGGACGAGGACTCTGCACAGAATGTCTCAGATGGAGGTAGACGGGAGGACGGCAAAGACCTACACAGTACAGCAGAAGTTCTTTTATACTTGCACCAACACTTCAACATCTTGGATCTATTTATTTTCTAGAACCTTGTGCATTTTTGTTTGGTCTCCAGATCCCGGCTGGACAGCAAGTTTTGGGGACTCTGGAGGGACTGCGGCAACCCAAACTCCAGGAGGGTGGGACGGCTCAACTGGGAGCGGAGGAGACCCCCAGGAGACGGGCTGGGCCAACTTCACAGAGTTCCAGCCTTTCTGCGGGTGAGAGTCAAACCTGTTGGCCTGTTCAGCAGCGTAACTGAAATTTACTGACATTAATTATTAATTTGATTTATTAATTTTATTAATTTAGTAATACGGTAATAATAATAATAAACTTTATTTATATAGCACTTTTCAAAACACAGTTACAAAGTGCTTTACAATAAAAACAGGCAAGACAATTTAAAATGCACAATAATAAAGCAGGATAAAAACCACATAAATGACCATTAAAAGACAAAAATGAATCACATTAAAGCAGCTACGAGCAAGATTTTCGATTGTTATTAAACAGTATAATTACAATATTGATGCATCACATCTTACCTATAATAGTAGCTGAGACCAAAGCCGTGTGAATCGGAGATTGCTCCCTTAGATGATTATTAAGTCTGTGTCTGTCTAAACTCGCGTCAACAGGGGGCTCTCTCTCTCCTTACCGCCGGACCGGATAAACCCGGAAGTGAAACCCGGAAGTGAAACGCAGCTGCCTGCCTACCCCGTTCACGCTGCCTAGCAACATACCATAAACAATCAGAACGCCATGCATACTCTCGCGAACATCTCTCGTTATATTCTAACAGGTTTTTTGGAAGTTATTTTGTGGTTATGGCCGAAGTGGCTGCTGCAAACCGTTTCATTTCACTTCCTGATCTTCCCTGGCCACAGACAGACTAACACTGGCCGATTCACTCGGGGTTCAAGCGAGACTACTCTGCGTTGGTCTCGTCTACTATTAGAGGTAAGATGTGATGCATTGATATTAAATTTAGACTGTTTAATAACAATCGAAAATCTTGCACGTAGCTGCTTTAAGAACAGAAAATAAAATGACCTAAAATGCCTAAAATCACTGAAAAGCGGTTTTTAACAGGTGGGTTTTTAACAGTGATTTAAAAGATGAGACAGAGTTTGCGGCCCTGATCTCCTCAGGCAAGTCGTTCCAGAGTCTGGGAGCCCTGACCGCAAAAGCTCTGTCTCCTTTCTGAATTTATCTGGACCTCGGATCAACAAGTGCTGCCGCATCTGATGATCTCAGGGGGTGGAGGGGCATAGGGCACTAAAAGCTCGGATAAGTAGCTTGGGGCAAGTCCTCTCTGGGCTTTATAGGCAATCAATAAAATCTTAAAATCAATTCTAAAAACAACAGGTAGCCAGTGTAAAGTGGCCAGGACTGGTGAAATGTCGTCTTGTTTCCTGGTCCGAGTTAAAATCCTGGCAGCAGATTTTTGGATGAGCTGGAGGCGGGAGATGGATTTTTTGCTGATGCCAGACAGCAGGGAATTACAGTAGTCCAATCGACTGGTAATGAAAGCATGAATAACCGTTTCCAGGTTTTTGGGAGACAGAAATGAACAGATTTTTGAGATGTTTCTGAGGTGATAAAAAACTTTTTTTTTTCTTTTTTTCCCCATTTTTATCCCCCATTAGTGCTATTTTTTTTTTTTTTTTTTATCCTGGTTGCTGTTCCACCCTCTGCCGATCTGGGGAGAGCCGAAAACTGGCTCCATGCTTCCTCCGAGACATGGGCAGTTAGCCAGCCGCTTCTTTTCACCTGACAGGGGAAGCTTCACCGGTAGGACATAGCACGTGGGAGGATCACGCTATTCCAACGAGTTCCCCTCCCTCTGAACAGGCGCCCTTAACGACCAGAGGAGGCACCACATCAGCAACCAGGGTATTGCATGTTTTGGTGAAGGGGTTCCTATATGAAGGAAACCCCCGGGAGGCACGGGGAGAACATGCAAACTCCACACAGAAAGGCCCTTTTGACGACCCCACCCGGGCGGTGGGCACTCGAGGACATGTGGACGGGCACGCATTCCTTCAGCGTTCACAGCGTCCCAGGTGGGAATCGAACCCAGGACCTTCGAGCTGTGAGGTGACAGCGCTTACCACTGCACCACCGTAAGTGGTAAGTGGAAACTAATATTGTGTCTGCGAATAAGGAGACCCAGCGGGAGCATATAAACTGCAAAAAAGATTGGTCCAAGTACAAAGCCTTGGGGCACCCCACAGTGAACAAGCTTTGAAGTGGATCTAAAATCAGCAATACCCACACTAAAACATCTGTCTTTCAGGTAAGATCTGCACCAATTTAGGGCAGTGCCACTAATACCGACCCAGTTCTCAAGACGGTCCAAGAGGATGTCATGGTCGACAGTATCAAATGCTGCACTTATGTCCAGGAGAACAAGAATTGATTTGTGGCAAGAGTCGGCGGATAGCAATAAGTCATTCATGACCCTGAGAAGAGCAGTTTCAGTGCTATGGTTTTTTCTGAACTGAAATTTCTCGAACAAATCGTTGTCATAGATAAAAGGAATTAGTTGATCTGCTTCTGCCTTTTCTAAAACTTTAGCTAAAAATGGGAGTTTAGAAATAGGCCTAAAATTATTAAAATCAGAGGAATCAAGAGAAGGCTTTTTTAACTCATTGAGTGCCAATGACGACGCCTGTCGTCAAAGTAATTAGTAACGTAGAGTGCCAAAGACGATAGCTGTCGTCAATTGCCTTTTTTGACGGTGGGACGTGGATCAAAGCCTTATGTATGTCCTGTACAAATATTGTAGCTATTGAAGCTGTATAACCTATTTTACGGACTCATCAGGTGGCGACAGTGCTCTCCAGATTAGAGAAATGTCCGGAATACAGCCTGAAAAAGCCCCGTGATCAAAGAGAAACCGCTCATGCTGCAGCCCAGAGCCATGTAGATTGCTCTGGCTGCAGCTGACGGTGCCTGCCAACATCAGTCAATCCGCGCACACAACTGAGCTCCTCTGCCTCTGTCTGTCTGTCTGCATAGTTTCTTCACACGATTAGCCGCCAGAAAGGCAGCACCCGACGCCGAAGTGCCAAACCTTTCCCTGCAGTCCGGGTTGGCATTTCCTTGTCGCGCTGCCTGGGAGGCGGCGCACAAAAAGCACTCCGAAAATAGACGCTGGGTGCGTGAGGCTGTGTGTTACTAGTGTGGGGAGGAGTTTGCAGCTGAGTGGGGGAGAGGGGGGTGGGGCACGCAGGGCAGCACACAACTACACCACGTCACTACATCAGAAAATATTAGCTAGAGTCAGTGAAGGTGCTTGAAATGCTTCATTTCACAAAAGGCTGAATATCTCAGCTTCTAGATGGAAATGCCTGTTTTTGCTGTTTTTGACCTATCTTCTCCGGCTGATAACTAAAGAACGGAAAATGGTATCAATAAACTTTTTTTTGCTGATGATACAATAGAGTCTCCTTGTTCTTTTTGCGTGTTCGGTGTTTACATAGTAATATCACACAATATTCTGTGGGCCTCGAGAAATCACTGAAAACGCTCTGAAACTCTGGCACTGGGAGCGTCCGTTCTCCAAAAGTGGCTGGCACTCAATGAGTTAAAAGAGGTTCAACCAGAGCCGTTTTAAAGGATTCAGGAACACAGCCAGAAGACAGAGAGCAATTTAAAATTTGAAGAATGGAGGGGGATACTGTAGAAAAAACCTCCTTTAAAAATGTTACTGGAAAGATATCTAAGGGGCAGATTGAGGGATTCATTTTCATTATAAAATCAGACAGTGCCGATGGTGTAATTGGGATAAAAGAGTGGAACGAAACTGCACAGGGCTTCTCAACAATAACTGGTGAAGCTGGAGGAAAGATGCCATTTCTAATGTTTAAAACTTTCTGGGCAAAGAAGGAAAGAAATGCTTCACATTTCTCAGTGGAGGCATCTACTATCTGGCCCTGGGGAGGATCAATGACACAATGTTGAATAAAATTCTTGGATTTGACCGATTTGTTTCAATTAATGAAGCAAAGTACAAGGATCTGGAATGTTTAACCTCTGCATTAAAAGACTTAAGAAGAGACCTAAGATGCTCCAGGTGAACTGTGAGCTTTGTTTTTTTCCATAAGCGCTCCACCTTGCAGCATTTCTGTTTCAGCACCCAAATGTTTTCATTTATCCAGGGCATCGAGAAACGACTCGATTTTCTGCTCTTAAAAGGAGCGATCACATCTAAAATGGAGGAACATATATTATTAAACTCATTTAAAAGCTTGCACGCAGAGGGAGGCGAGCCAGAGAGCCAGAGGGGGGGGGGGGGGGGGGGGGGTTAAAAGCGGTATTAAATTTAGCAGCAGAGGAAGAGTTACAAATTCTAGATCTAGATTTTGGAACTGTGATGCATGTAGCACAGGGCAACATCAAGTTGAACAAAAGACACTGGTGGTCAGAGTTACAGGCATCCATACAATCAACAACTGGAACAGATATGCCGTGGCATAGTAGTAAATCTAGAGTGTGCCCTCTCGAATGAGTAGGCCCAGTCAAAGCACGTGCAAGATTAAAAGACTCAGTAAGACATAGAAACTCACGGCCCAGGGTGTCGCCAGGGCAGCAGACGTGGATATTAAAATCTCCAGCAATCATAAAACTATCAAATCTTGGCAGAATTGATGACAGTAATTCAGCAAATTCATTTAAGAAGTTAGGATCATATCTGGGTGGTCTATAAATTAACAGGCAAAGAAAAGGAGAATCTCCTTTTTTTTTCTTTTTCTTTTTTTTTCCCCCCCCCTATTTTTTATCCCATTTTATCCCCCAATAGTGCTCACTTGATTTCTCAATCCTGGTTGCTACTCCATCCTCTGCCGATCTGGGGAGAGCCGAGACTGGCTCCATGCTTCCTCCGAGACGTGGGCAGTCAGCCAGCCGCTTCTTTTTCACCTGACAGAGGAAGCTTCACCGGTAGGACATAGCACGTGGGAGGTTCACGCTATTCCAACCAGTTCCCCTCCCTCTGAACAGGCGCCCCTTAACGACCAGAGGAGGAACCACATTAGCAACCAGGATATTACATGTTTTTGTGAAGGGGGTTCCTATATGAAGGAAACCCCCGGGAGGCACGGGGAGAACATGCAAACTCCACACAGAAAGGCCCTTTTGCAGACCCCTCGAGGACATGCGGACGGGCACGCATTCCTTCAGCGTTCACCTCGTCCCCAGGTGGGAATCGAACCCACGACCTTCGAGCTGTGAGGTGATAGTGCTTACCACTGCACCACCGTACCTCCCCTAGGAGAAGCTCCTTTTATCAGGAAAGGAAGAGCTTCAAATGAACTAAACGGTCCCAAATCAATGCTGGAGCATTTAAAACTATTTTTTATAAAAAGGGCAATTCCACCCCCCTTGCCTGTTTGTCTGGGCTGGTTTAGAAAACAATAACCAGCATGGTCATTTGGTGACAGCCAGGATTCTGTGACCATGAAAAAATCGAGATCATTTGAAAGAATAAAATCATTACATAAAAAAGACTTGTTGACTATTGACCTCATATTAAGGAGAGCTGACCGTGCTGACGAGCTGGCAGGAGATGGTGATATGGAGGGCTTAATGTGGATAATGTTATTCTGGTTTTGACAATTTTGATTTATATGTTTACCAACTCTGTTTACACTACTGATGACAGGGATATGACTATGATTGTAGAATACATGATTTTCAGCAGGACCTTCTTTAACAAGAGTAGTTTCTAGCTTTAGAATTGCACAAGGAGTCTGAATATTATTGTAAACCCACTTTCATTTTAGCTATTGTGAGAAAGAAATTGCTATATGTTGACCTAGTTGTATTGCTGACCAAATATCAGCACAGATCACTGACCAACATCATCAAATTCAGCCAAGAAATAAAGGAAAGGGCTTGAATTTTGAAATGGAGATTTTCAAAATTCAAAACTCCTTATTCCTTAAAGGAGAATTTCGTTTTTTTTTTAACCTGGAGCCCTCTCCTCACATTAATTATCTGATGACTCACCCAGTGTTCTCCGCAGCATTTTTGTGCCTCCTACGCGTTGTTTGGAGATCAATAGTGTCCATGCCAGTCCTAGAATTGAGCTCCGTCGACCCATATCGTCATTATATATACCGTAAATTCCGGACTATAAGCCGCGGCTTTTTCCCCGTTTTTTGGCCCCTGCGGCTTATATAACGGTGCGGCTTATCTATGGATTTTTTTCAGCAAAAAATAAAATAAAAAACGGAATTCTCTCTTCTTTAGCACTCTTTCTAACTATAAATCCACTTCTGTTTTAATTTCCTCTCTTGCCCTCTTTTCACCACACCGCGGACACTGTGTGCACTGTAAAAAAAAACACAGGTGGTGTTGTGTTATGTTGTTTTGTTGAAATGTTAATAAATGGGAGCTTCCTCAAACAGCCATCTCTTTCCCGACAATCCCCTCTGTGCACGAACCCTTACATATGGTAATTAAACATTAAAACACAATAAAAAAAAAAAAAAAAAAACATTAAAACACCTGCGGCTTATAGTCCGGTGCGGCTTATATATGTAACAAACAGGCAATTTTGCTGCTGCGGCTTATACTCCGGTGCGGCTTATAGTGCGGAAATTACGGTATATAAAGAAACATCAGACTGCCAATCTCCCCCGGGCTATTTCCAGCGGTATTTACAAGGATCCTATTTCCTCATTTCGGGTCAGTGTCACCAACTCTCGTCAAGTCAGTCCACATCATAGACTGTATGGTCCACAGGCCAGCCGGCAGGAAAGTCTCGCGGGACTTGACGAGAGTTGGTGACACTGACCCGAAATGAGGAAATGGGATCCCTGTAAATACCGCTGGAAATAGCCCGGGGGAGATTGGCAGTCTGATGTTTCTTTATATATATATAATGACGATATGGGTCGAACACGGGAAGAAAACTGTCTATTTACATGGAGAAAGAGCACGCTGCCATGTGGCCCCGATAGAGCGCATTCAAGGACTGGCTTGGAGTACTATTTCGATCACAACAACGCCTACGACGGTCCAAATTGCTGCGGAGAACACTGGGTGAGTCGTCAGATAATAATTAATGTGAGGAGAGGGCTCCAGGTTAAAAAAAAAACGAAATTCTCCTTTAAACAACTGTAGTGCATTACAACATGTTAAAGGTTTTACTGTGTCTTCCTGTAGTGGAACGACCTGCAGTCCCGTTTAAAACTGGTCTCTTCCATTCCTCTGTCGAGTTTTAAACATGCTCTATCTGAAGTTCTTACTTCAAGCTGCTCCTGCAGTAATGTCTAGTTTTACTTTGCCCTTTTTGACCTGTAAATTTTGTTTTTAGGCCATATGTTTTTACGTTCTTGATCCTGTGTTATTTATTACCCTTGGATGTGGTATTTTATGATGTACTTGGTTGTCCTTGCTTTTTTTTATTTTATGTTTCAGCTCTATAGCCCTGTTTTTATGTTTCCTTTATATGTACTGTAATTTATGTTGATTGTAACCTGGCTTGTAATTGCTGCCTTCTTGGCCAGATCACATTCGCAAAAGAGATCTTGTATCTCAAATGTCTTATCTGGTTAAATAAAAAATAAAAAAATTACGACATGTTAAAGGTTTTACTGTGTTTTCATGTAGTGCAAATACAACATGTTAAAGGTTTTACGGTCTTCCTGGTTCTCTGCAGTACGGAGTCGGGTCCCAGATGCAGCTCTCCTGTGGACTCGGGCAGCAGGGACACAGATAAACAAGTGAAGCAAAACCACGAAAAGAGAGGTGAGCGTTCGCCTTGATCCTGAGAGCCTGGCTGTTCCTTAGCTCCTTCTGGTGGAGATACTGAAGTGAGACACAGCTTTGTCTCTTGAACACATTCCCACAATGAAGAACAGAAGGAGCTGTTTTGATGACTCGATTAGGTAATTTTTCCTTGATCCTTCCTTCATGAGATTCAAGGAAAGATGGAACTTTATGAAATGTAGCCTAACCTCTGCCACACAGAAGGCACATCACACCTGGTCCCCTGGCAGTTAATTGTTGCCGCGCTTATTAAAAAGCATAATACCTCTCCATATAATTTTTCTGACTCAGTAAGGGGCATCAGTAAATTCGGCATATAAATTATCCACCAAGTGGCACTTGTGTGATAAGGTCACACATTGGTTTCACACATACTACCGCGGCCCCCATTCATTGTTAATGGAGGGGTTTTCAAAGTGTGGCAGTGTGGGCCCTCCCTTCAGAGAACCTAGGCAGCGCCCCTCCATTATTATTGCCATTATTACTATTAGAGTTGTATGTTCCACTCGGGCATAAAAACAAGTTCCAAAAATGTTGCAAACATCTTTATCCTATATTCTAGGGATGCACCGATACCAATTTTGGCCAATTCCGATTTTCTTTCTAAGAACAATAATTGACAACTTACCCAAAACATTTTTTTTACTTTGCTTTATTAGAAAATTAAGATTGATGTGACAATTCTTATCATTTGCATGAGGTAGGACCATCTCACTCAAACACATCTCAAAATAAAAGTGTTCCAGGTTACTGGACAGAGCTTTTCTTTGTTTGCAAATACAATTAATATAAAAAAATAAATTCTAGTATATCCCACAGCTATCATGCATTTACTTTAATCGCCACGCACAGAAAACCTTGAACACTGAGTCCAATGCGTTTGATTATTATGTTCGTCGTTCTATTCGCAATATGAAACAAATAGGCCTAGTCCTCTCCTGTATACTCGACACAGGGCTCCATCAATGCTCACATTCACCTCGCCAAGCCAGCTGTGGTGCACTGTGGCCGGGTGCTGCAGCACCAAGGGAGCAGAGAGGGAGAGGCAGGTGAGCTCAGACTGGACTCCAGCCGAGCGGGACTCGGCCAATTGTTCCTCCGCGGCTTATTTTCGACTTGCATGTTTGACAAACTGTGAGCTTTGTGTCTGATTCACTGACGGTGAAAAATCTCCACACCGAGATGCTGGCATGTGTGTGGTGGCTGCAGCTCATCTGTCTCGCTCCTTTCGGGTGCACGCACGTCACGTGAAAAAAGGGATGGAGCCGACCGGCACACATAATTGGATATGTAGACTGACCCGCACAGGTCGCCGGTTGTGGCCAATCAGCTGAAAATCGGCCATTTTCGGTCACGTGCCCATCAATCGGTGCATCTCTACTATATTTTTTAGGATTTTAAAACATAGTTCAAAATAAATATCTTCTTTTAAACATTTTAAACATCTTTATCCACTCTGAAGGACTTTTACTCGTTTTGTTAACACATCTTTATTACACTCATCCTGTCTGTCCGTCCAGCGGTCAGTGTCTCCTCTGGTTCGTGGCCGGTGGGAGAAGGGAGGAAGGCGCCCCTTGTGGCCTCGGACAGCAGCTCCTCTGGGGGATCCGACAGCGAGGAGGACGACAAGACCGCCAGTGCTAGCTCCACCCCCGCCGCGGCCACACCCACAGCCGTCACCTCAGAAACGGCCAGTGCCCAAGGCAACAAGAAAGCTGACCTCAAAAGGTTTGACATGGCTGCGTCTTGACAAAACGCTTCTCCCTTGACCGGTCCACTCTGCAGTCACACATCAAAAGAGGGTCTGTGTATAAACATCTATATTTGAAACATAATGACCACATTGAGGTCATTATAGACTGGACCAGGACTTAAATTACTGGATTCATTCAGTTTTGCTTTTCTAAATAAAGTAAATCCTGGCAGCTTCTCTTGTACTCTGCAGAGAAATCTCCCTGAGATGTTTTTACAGTTCAAAAGGTAAAGTAGAACAACCTTGTAACTGGACAGAGCTGTGTGTGGTTATTTGTTACAGTAATATTCTTTATTTTTTCACTAGCAAGTAGTGTAACAAATCAATACTATTGTAGTTACCAAACAAAGTAAGTCATTACTTGTCTTATCAACCCCCCTAAATATTAGATTAAAATTAAAGTATGCTAAAAAAGAAAAATAAAGATTTCCCACCCTCATCTCCCGACGACTTTTCATCATCTGTTGACATAAGAACACATAAGCATTAGCATAGGTGAATGGTTCCCAAACTGGGGTACGCATACCCCTAGGGGTAAGTGGAGGTACTACAGGGGGTACTTGAGAGAAATGGGAAAATGGGAAAATGTCAGAATAATGAATAAATAAAACAGCTTGCACACTGCATGGGCTCCAGTGAAAAGATTTATTGCACCGTCGGTAACGTTTCGAGCAGCCTGCTCTTCATCAGACTCTGCTCGAAACGTTACCAACGGTGCAATAAATCTTTTCACTGGAGCCCATGCAGTGTGCGAGCTGTTTTATTTATTCACTGTTCCAGCCTCTCTCCAGCTCTGCACCTGCCCGATTCGAACTGGATGTGCGTGTTTTTTACTTTTCTCAAAATGTCAGAATAACCACGAAAATAAATAAAAAGTTAAAATAAATCTGCTCAGGTGGAATCCAATTGCAACTCTTTCACTCCATTTCTTATTTTATAATGTTATATTCTTCAAAGGGTGAGTTATCATTCAGTCATTGCATCATATGCTATAGTTTTCTCTTTCAGTTTTCTAAGCAGAATGTTGTAGTCGGGTAAAGGGGGTACTTGGATTCAGAAATCAGGGAAAGGGGGTACTGAAGTAGAGTAGAGTGCATGCACATCCAAAAGTCTATTTCAACAGGTGCTGGAAAAAATTAACAACTAGAAAAAGGAAAGGATAATCCGCCCACTGTTTTTGAAGCCCCCACGGTGAGTTTTTAATTACAAAGATACAACGTTTTGATCCTCACGGGTCTTCATCAGGCAGTAAAGGGGGTACTGAAGCCACAAACAGTTTGAGAACCTCTGACATAGATGATAAATGAAATGGCAAAAAACTTTACTTTCTCTGGGTGAAAGTTAGGGCTGTCAAAGAATATATTCGAATATAAAAATGAAAAGAATATTCGAATATGAAAAATTAATATTTGAAATTACATTATTATTATTATTATTATTATTATTTTACATTTAACCAGGTAAAAAAAAAACTGGCCAAGAGGGCAACATAAAAAACATACATTGTTTGGCTGGTTATTTAAAAACATTACAAAAGTGTAGGCTACTACTGTACTAGTACCGACTGAATAAATATGAAAAAATATATATACTGTATATATATATGTTGAAATAAATATACCCTAGTCCTTATATAATCTCTCTGGTTGTATTGGTTTGCCACTCTTTGGGCACGCTTTTTTTTGTTGTTGTATTTAGTATTAAAATATATTATAATAAATTTTTGGCCAATTTTGACAGCCCCTGTGAAAGTATCCCCAGTATGATCGAGCAAGCAAAGGTTGAGGGACATTTTGACTGCAATATTCAATTCCACTGATCTGTCAGATAGAAACACAGGAAATTCACATGAGTTATCCCTTTTTTCTTTTAATGCAAGTTGCCAGTTTTGGGGGTGTAACACAAAATAAATAGTGGAACGAAATTACAGCTGCCATGGGGGTAATGAGTAAAATGATATTCCTATGCTTCCATACCTTTTTGTTTTTGAGTGATGACTCCCAACATTGTAACTAACAAGTAATTCAATTAAATTTAAGATGTCACAATTTGTTACATCCACAAAAGCTGAATAATATAAGATAGTTTATTCTCCATAGGGACAATTTCTCTTGGCCCCGGCTACAGAACAGGATGGGATTCAGTGTCTTGCTCAGAGATGCTCACTGACAAGTCCAATTCCTCCATGTTCTTTACCTTCGGTCCTACCTACTGAGAGCTTAGCTATGTTGTTGTTGTAGACTAGTAAGAAGTGACTCTCACCCTCCATGTTTGTCTCTGTCCTGCAGCAAGGAGAGTCCAGTGTCTCTGGAGAAACTGTCTCTGTCGGACCCGCCTAAAGCCTCGGAGCAGCCGCCTGCTGGAGACGCAACCACAACACAGACTGATAGGAAGTAAGTGTCACCAGTGTGTGGAAGTCATGTGGTTCAGTCAGATTGAGAGCATGACTTGCATGTTTTTCCAAAGTAATGTATTTCAAATAGTTTGATTGTATATATTACAAACTGTCAGTCTCAGACACATCTGGACTAGCCGGGTAAAACCATCCTGATCACGTGAACTCACATTCTGTTTTGGTCCACGGGTCAGTCTGGACTTCCACCCGCCCCGGCCATTTCCACGAATCCCTAGTTGACACCGTAACCGGCAAAACGGTAATGGCATCCCCCGAAGCAACGAGCGGTAACGTTAACGTTAGTGGAGTAAATACAGCCATAAGTGCAGTCATTGCAGAAATAGACCAATAACAATTATACAAGAACAGGAGTATGCAGCAGCTGAGTTTCTCGGCGAAAAATATGTTTTCGCTGTTCTTTCGAGTGGATTTGGATTCTTCAGAGTAGATTGGGATTGTACTGTATTTGGCGTTGCTGATTGGTCGAAGGAGTTGTCTGTCAAGGAAAGTACTCCCGCCCACTGAAATCAATGTGAGCGGCTGTAAGTCCAGACTGATATGTAGAGCGAAACAGAATGTGAGGTCACGTGATCAGGATGTTTTTTTTTACCAGGCTACATGGCTACAACAGGATTGTGGAGTTTTTTACACCTGCGGATATACAAAATGTTTTGATTCCACCTGCGGATATACAAAATGTTTTGATTCCACCTGCGGATATACAAAATGTTTTGATTCCACCTGCGGATATACAAAATGTTTTGATTCCACCTGCGGATATACAAAATGTTTTGATTCCACCTGCGGATATACAAAATGTTTTGATTCCACCTGCGGATATACAAAATGTTTTGATTCCACCAGGAAAGAGTTTTTCCACAAGGATGTTTTAACACCTTCACTTTGCCCTTTTTTCTAATGATCTCTGCCTCGCAACATCTCTGCTTCTCATGTCTTTAACTTCATTGAATGTCGTCTTGTGGAATGAGTCTAAGCCTGCCCGAAATCTCTCTTTGGATGAATGAGTCTAAGCCTGCCCTAAATCTCTCTTTGGATGAATGAGTCTAAGCCTGCCCTAAATCTCTCTTTCTAAGCCTGCCCGAAATCTCTCTTTGGATGAATGAGTCTAAGCCTGCCCTAAATCTCTCTTTGGATGAATGAGTCTAAGCCTGCCCTAAATCTCTCTTTGGATGAATGAGTCTAAGCCTGCCCTAAATCTCTCTTTGGATGAATGAGTCTAAGCCTGCCCGAAATCTCTCTTTGGATGAATGAGCCTAAGCCTGCCCAAAATCTCTCTTTGGATGAATGAGCCTAAGCCTGCCCAAAATCTCTCTTTGGATGAATGAGTCTAAGCCTGCCCTAAATCTCTCTTTGGATGAATGAGTCTAAGCCTGCCCAAAATCTCTCTTTGGATGAATGAGTCTAAGCCTGCCCTAAATCTCTCTTTGGTTGAATGAGTCTAAGCCTGCCCAAAATCTCTCTTTGGATGAATGAGTCTAAGCCTGCCCAAAATCTCTCTTTGGTTGAATGAGTCTAAGCCTGCCCAAAATCTGTCTTTGGATGAATGAGTCTAAGCCTGCCCAAAATCTCTCTTTGAATGAATGAGTCTAAGCCTGCCTGAAATCTCTCTTTGGATCAATGAGTCTAAGCCTGCCCTAAATCTCTCTTTGGATGAATGAGCCTAAGCCTGCCCAAAATCTCTCTTTGGATGAATGAGTCTAAGCCTGCCCAAAATCTCTTTTTGGATGAATGAGTCGAAGCCTGCCCTAAATCTCTCTTTGGTTGAATGAGTCTAAGCCTGCCCGAAATCTCTCTTTGGATGAATGAGTCTGAGCCTGCCCAAAATCTCTCTTTGAATGAATGAGTCTAAGCCTGCCCTAAATCTCTCTTTGGATGAATGAGTCTGGGCCTGCTCTAAGTCTCTCTTTTGATGAATGAGTCGAAGCCTGCCCTAAATCTCTCTTTGGATGAATGAGTCTAAGCCTGCTCTAAATCTCCCTTTTGATGAATGAGTCTAAGCCTGCCCTAAATCTCTCTTTGGATGAATGAGTCTAAGCCTGCCCGAAATCTCTCTTTGGATGAATGAGTCTAAGCCTGCCCGAAATCTCTCTTTGGATGACTGAGTCTAAGCCTGCCCCAAATCTCTCTTTGAATGAGTCTAAGCCTGCCCTAAATCTCTCTTTGAATGAGTCTAAGCCTGCCTGTCCTATCACATGGGAATGCCAGTATTATGATTTCAGTCAGTCGACTGGACAGTAAAGTCATTCACTAGCAGACAGTGGTAAGCCAGGGATGAAACGGTCAGTGACAACAGTACAGTACAACAATCCTCTTTTGAATGGCTGTAACAAAGTAACATTGTAAAGAGTGTTGCTGCTCTGTCACCTGACTATAGTTCCTGTAGTAGAGTGATATGTTTCACATTTTATGTGTTTCACATAAATCACACAACAATCAAATTAAATAAGATTTCTCTTCACTACACCCAAACAATTTGCTCTAGAGAAAAGGAGCAGACCCCTCTGTACCCTAACATGTCATATGGCTCGTTTCCACCACATGGTACTGCATAGTACGGTTCGTCTCAACGTCTGCTTTACTCGTCTTGACCTGAAGTAGTGTCTCCTTTCACCCCAACTAAGTACTCGCTCAATCTCAAACTGGTCAATGCCGCATATCTGCCCTCCGCCCGCCGTTTGTAGCGTTAACATTTAATCCCTAAACAGAACCTTTAAACTGGTTATGAAATAATGGTGCCTCTATATGACCTACATGAGCAAATGATACCATCGGCTAGGAGATTGGATATTTCTTTGTTGTTTTTTTACATGCCTGCGTACCGCACCACATAGCGGAGGACGGGGGGTACGCTACAGGGAGAAGAGAAGCCGGCTGCCCTGCCAGTCACCAGGAAAACCCGCGGCTCCGGCCTAGCGGAACCGCAGACTTTTCTCTCTCAAAACAATTGAAAAAGGCTGAGCAAGGAGATCGATTTTATTTCACCAGAGCTGAAGGCAGCAAGGCAAAAGACTGCTGAAAATAACAGAGGAGAGTTTGGGAAATAACATTAAACACAAGAGAAGATAAGCGTCACTAAACTTGTATCCAGAGACAGAGTAAACACGATTCTGCCTCACCAATCAGTCGTCTGCAGTGTTTTCACGTCACTGTATGGTACCGGGTCCACAGCCCTGGAACCTCGACAGAGTGGTGGTACTCGAAAAAGTAAGACTCAACCCGGGTTGTCTCGACAGCCAGTTTTACTGTTTTACTGGAACGCGGTCAACTCGGGTGTGGTGTCACTCAACTGGGATATTCCTAGTTCCCAATACAAATGGAATGTGTCGAAAAGCTAGAATTGAAGTGTCATGATTGCAGGAACGACACATCTGGAAAAATGTCCTCAGATGAGCCGAGCCTTTCAGTACTCAAAGCCTGATAATCTTTTCAGATGTGTGTTCCTAGATATCTCCTCTCTCTGTCCCATTCCCCGTGTGTTCCTAAATATCCCCTCTCTCTGTCACATTCCCCATGTGTTCCTAAATGTCCCCTTTCTTGTCCCATTCCCCATGTGTTCCTAAATGTCCCCTCTCTCTGTCCCATTCCCCATGTGTTCCTAAATGTCCCCTCTCTCTGTCACATTCCCCATGTGTTCCTAAATGTCCCATCTCTCTGTCCCATTCCCCATGTGTTCCTAAATGTCCCATCTCTCTGTCCCATTCCCCATGTGTTCCTAAATGTCCCCTCTCTCTGTCACATTCCCCATGTGTTCCTAAATGTCCCATCTCTCTGTCCCATTCCCCATGTGTTCCTAAATGTCCCCTCTCTCTGTCACATTCCCCATGTGTTCCTAAATGTCCCATCTCTCTGTCCCATTCCCCATGTGTTCCTAAATGTCCCCTTTCTTGTCCCATTCCCCATGTGTTCCTAAATGTCCCCTCTCTCTGTCACATTCCCCATGTGTTCCTAAATGTCCCATCTCTCTGTCCCATTCCCCATGTGTTCCTAAATGTCCCCTCTCTCTGTCCCATTCCCCATGTGTTCCTAAATGTCCCCTCTCTTTGTCCAATTCCTCGTGTGTTGCTTTTGGGGAATTCCTTTATAACTGGGAACTGGTAATCTTACGGTTCAAAGGTCATGAGCTGGGATGGTGACGTCACCAGAGCTGGTATTTCCCATTCCAAACTCGCTGGGATGGTGACGTCACCAGAGCTGGTATTTCCCATTCCAAACTCGTAGGAGCCTCAGCAGCCTCGACCTAAAAAATCCCAGATGGCTGCTCCGCGCAACAACAGTACCGTAGTTATAATCGTAGTAAATGCTGTTTTGTTTGTCTCATTAAATCAGCTGTACACACAGCACTGCCTAACTTCTATATGTGTGGACATGAGGTTACTGCAGGGCTTGTATGCGCAAAATGCCGCAAAATGCCTTATCAACTGTTATTGCTAACAATGGCAAGGCTGGCTGGCGACTGGATCTGACCAAGAGCCGACTCGTTTAAACGGATGTGACGCAATTCCACCAGTGAGCTTCCCTGCTCCAGTTTTCTGCAAATGGAAACAAAATGGATGTGACATCATTTAGCCTCCACATCCCGTTATTTTGCAATAAAGGAACACACCATAAATATCCCCTCTCTCTGTCCCATTCCCAATGTGTTCCTAAATGTCCCCCCTCTCTGTCCCATTCCCTGTGTTCCTAAATATCCCCTCTCTCTGTCCCATTCCCAATGTGTTCCTAAATGTCCCCCCTCTCTGTCCCATTCCCTGTGTTCCTAAATGTCCCCTCTCTCTGTCCCATTCCCAATGTGTTCCTAAATGTCCCCCCTCTCTGTCCCATTCCCTGTGTTCCTAAATGTCCCCTCTCTCTGTCCCATTCCCAATGTGTTCCTAAATGTCCCCCCTCTCTGTCCCATTCCCTGTGTTCCTAAATGTCCCCTCTCTCTGTCCCATTCCCTGTGTTCCTAAATGTCCCCTCTCTCTGTCCCATTCCCCGTGTGTTCCTAAATATCCCCTCTCCCTGTCCCATTCTGTTTTCCTAAATATCCCCTCTCCCTGTCCCATTCCCTGTGTTCCTAAATGTCCCCTCTCTCTCTCCCAGTCCCCATGTTCCTAAATGTCCCCTCTCTCTGTCCCAGTCCCCGTGTTCCTAAATGTCCCCTCTCTGTCCCATTCCCTGTGTTTCTAAATGTCCCCTCTCTCTGTCCCATTCCCTGTGTTCCTAAATGTCCCCTCTCTGTCCCATTCCCTGTGTTTCTAAATGTCCCCTCTCTCTGTCCCATTCCCTGTGTTCCTAAATGTCCCCTCTCTCTGTCCCATTCCCTGGGTTCCTAAATGTCCCCTCTCCAGTCTCCATCCCATTCTGTGTTCCGAAATGTCCCCTCTCTCTGTCCCATTCCCTGTGTTCCTAAATATCCCCTCTCTCTGTCCCATTCCCTGTGTGTTCCTAAATATCCCCTCTGTCCGGCCCATTCCCTGTGTTCCTAAATGTCCCCTCTCTCTGTCCCATTCCCTGTGTGTTCATAAATATCCCCTCTGTCCGTCACATTCCCTGTGTTCCTAAATGTCCCCTCTCTCTGTCCCATTCCCTGTGTGTTCATAAATATCCCCTCTGTCCGTCCCATTCCCTGTGTTCCTAAATGTCCCCTCTCTCTGTCCCATTCCCTGTGTGTTCATAAATATCCCCTCTGTCCGTCCCATTCCCAATGTGTTCCTAAATGTCCCCCCTCTCTGTCCCATTCCCTGTGTTCCTAAATGTCCCCTCTCTCTCTCCCAGTCCCCGTGTTGCTAAATGTCCCCTCTCTCTGTCCCATTCCCTGTGTTCCTAAATGTCCCCTCTCTGTCCCAGTCCCCGTGTTCCTAAATGTCCCCTCTCTGTCCCAGTCCCCGTGTTCCTAAATGTCCCCTCTCTGTCCCATTCCCTGTGTTCCTAAATGTCCCCTCTCTGTCCCATTCCCTGTGTTCCTAAATGTCCCCTCTCTCTGTCCCATTCCCCATGTGTTCCTAAATGTCCCCTCTCTCTGTCCCATTCCCTGGGTTCCTAAATGTCCCCTCTCCAGTCTCCATCCCATTCTGTGTTCCGAAATGTCCCCTCTCTCTGTCCCATTCCCTGTGTTCCTAAATGTCCCCTCTCTCTGTCCCATTCCCTGTGTGTTCATAAATATCCCCTCTGTCCGTCCCATTCCCTGTTTGTTCCTAAATGTCCCCTCTCTCTGTTCCATTCCCCCTCCTGACCGAGAGGAAACGTTCCTAAATGTCCCCTCTCTCTGTCCCATTCCCTCCCGACAGAGAGGAAACGCCACCGCCCCAGGAGGTGTCGGTCAACGGGCCAGTTTGAGAGCGTCCAGCGGCAGAGAGCCAGCCTGGTCGGGTGCCACAGACTGTCAGCCTCCTCCAGAGTGACTCCCCCCCAAATAACCTCACTGCAACCCTACGGTGTTTTTACTGAATCACTCTGCCATGTTATTGGACCTGGACACTGCCAATCAACACCAATAATGAGGCGGCGGAACATGTAAAAAAACAAAAACAAAAAACATCATCAATCAACAAACAGAACGGAGTGTAGAGGAATCATCTTCAAAGCCTTTTTTCCGATGTTGCACATAATTACGTGCGGTTTTAATGTAGCAGCGATCTTTAAAACGACCGAATCCGAGGATTATAAACATCATTATTATTTTTTTATTTCCTGAAGGATTTGCTCTCCTACTCGTTCAAGCTGTTGGACCCCAAGTGTTAGGGATGTTACATCGCGGCCCCTATGCGGATAGCACAGGTTAACTTTTAATGGAAAAATGATGCCTCAACAATAAATACCTTCTTTTGTTTTTTGGGGGGATTTTTTCTTTTTTTCCCCTTCAAGCTTAAGAAAAGCACTTATGCAGCCATTTACTGTACATTATAGCACAATGTAAGTGTTTTACCCTCATCTCTGCTGGCCGTCTTATCTGTCCTCTCGCCCAGATCAAGGTTTTTACCAATTTTTCTTTTCTTTTTTTCGGTTGCTGTTGAAACATCTCTTACTCTCCTACATCACCAGGTTTCTGAATGTGTTGAAGTGCTTGAGGAGGGTCCGTCACAGAGGAGCGAGGGTCGATGAACAGAGCTCTATAGTATTACTGTCTTTTTGCTCATGTGCAATAATGTCAATTAGCCATTTTTTTTTATTTAAAATGAAATTCAACATATTTCTTTTTAAAAAGAATCAATTTAGCTTTGTTGGAGAACGACAAGACTCATTCGGTATAGTTATGGGCAAAAAAAAGATGATTTGGATATAATCTCAACTCGAGGTTTCTGATTTTTATTTTATTTTTTTGTCTTTGTTTCATGTTAGTGCATGTATAACCGGTTCTCTGTTGACCTAGCTAGTGAGCTAAGACCTTCTGATTGTATTGACCTTTAAGTTCTTATTGCTATCCCCCTTAAATCAACCAAACATTATCTACCTATATTCAAATATTATCTACATTTAAAAGTAATTTTACAAGCAATCTTGAGATTACTATTGTTGTCTGTTCCTTTTTTTTTTTTTTCTTTCTTTCTTTTCCACCGAGCACTTACTCACAGGGCAAGAGCTGCTGTTGCATCTGGTAAGAGTGACGCTGTGTTTATTTTATTTTATTTTATTTGATTGTTTTGTGAGCAGCAGGATTGGAAAAGAGCGTTTGGGTTTGGGTTCTGCAGAGCTCCAGGCCTCTCTGGTGTACTTACTTAAAATCATTTGACAGCTATCAGGTTCTACGATCATTGTTAAAAATTTGAAATTAAAAAAGTGTCTGGTTGACCACATTAATACCAAAAGCCTTCTTGCCAGTTCTGGTTGTCGTGTTTCCGCTCCTGCAAAGATCTGACCCACTGTTCAGTTTAATGAGAGAGGAACATTTGCTCTGATGTTCCTGTCCACAGGGCGGTCAGGGTCAGCAGTCCTGGAGCTGGTTGGGAATTGGACCAGGCAGGGTCTTCGTGCTCCCTCTAACAAATTAAGTCGGCAAAGTTTTCAAATGGCTGCAGTGGTTTTTTGAAGTATTTTATGATGAACCTTCAATGGTGGAAAAAGTACTCAAATCCTAGCCTGGTAATAACCACCCTGATAACGTGATCTCACATGCTGTTTTGCCCTACGTAACACTGGGTTCCTACGCAGTATGGAATTACTGTAGATTTTAGTTATTTCCAGTTCTGGATAAGTATGGAAAAAAGAAAGACAGTTTGAGAAAATACTTGTCATTCCAGACTACTGCCCCCTCTTCTGTTTTCTAAAATATAACATTCAGAATTTCACAGCCAAAATGTTCACTGCTCGGTATGAGAGCGCAGGCCAGAGAGAGCTTGGAGTGTAAAGCAAGGCAGGAAGTGACTGATTGCACACACCTACACTGAGCTACCTCAATGCCTGTACGTCACAAAACAGCTCTGCCCCAACTGCCTTCTAACTGTACCAAATCCTCCACCAATATCAGCTGCAATAATGCAACAGTATATAAAAATAATTATAATAAAATGCTGTGCATTGAACTTGTCTGGGTTTGGTGTTAATTGTAGACCTAGCAAAAAGGCAATTATTTGGAAACATAATAGCACACAGTCAGAATTGAACATGTATGTTAACGGTTGGATTTATAAACCATTTCTTTACGTAAACATCTAGCTATTACTGTATGCACTTGTTGATTAATTTTTTTTTATAAAAAGTTTTTAATGAAGTCGAGCAGGTAGGCTAATCAAACCAATAAGGAGAGCCTCTACAACTGAGATATGAATGATCTCCCAGTCTCCATTCCCCATCTCCCCACCCCACTTTGGAAGTTGTTCAAAGTCCAAGCTTTCACTGAGGCTCAAACCCAAAACCTCCAAACTGTGGTGTGGCCATAGGTGTCATTTACAATGGGGACATGTCCCCACCACTTTTCAACACTATGTGATGCCCTTTTGTACTCGGATGTCAAATATGGTCTGAAAGATCTACAGAGACGTCTGGAACTTTGAAATGGAAAATGTGCAGGAACCCTGGTATCAGTCTGGCTCTCCAGCGGCCCACAGCGATTTCAGTGGGCGGGAGACGGGAGTACTTGCCTTGACAGACGGACAACTCCTTTAGCCAATCACCATTGCCAAATCTACTCTGAAGAACAGCTTTTCCCACTCGGAAGAACAGCTTTTCCACCAGGAAACACCGTTGGTGCATACTCTTTGTTCTTGTTTAATTGTTGTGAGTCTATTTCTGCAATAACTGCACTTACAGCTGTTTACTCTACTAACATTAATGTTGCATTGGCAGACAGCATTACCGTTTTGGCAGTGACGGCCCTGATTGGCTGGTTACGTTGTCAACTATGGCGCAGGTCCCTGATTTGACCGTGCACTGTGTCATTTCTGGAAATCGCTGAGGGCGGCCTGGAGGCCAGACTGATCCACAAAACTAAACAATGTGAGGTCACGTGATCAAGATGGTTTTACCAAGCTACTCAAATCCTTTACTGCAAGTAAAAGTAACAATACCATAATGGAAAGATGTTCCATTTATTCAGAATTTTTTACTTAAATTAAAATAAGTATTAGCAGTAAAGGGTACACAAAAGTAAAAGTTCTCATTCTCTTAAGGTCCTTACACACCGAGCACGTATTTTTCGTGCGATTAATTCGCACGTCAATAATATTTTCCGAACCTATATCAGTCAATGCAACCGTGCATACCAACGGCGAAGTTTCGCTGAGCGTTTTTGCGGTGTTTATTTTTTCGAACCACGGTCGATTTTTCAGAAATTCGCTTCCGACGTGTACACATCTGTGGCTGTGATTGACAGGTGGGTCAAAACTCGCATCGCAATTTCGTGCCGTATATTCGCATCGCTCCCGATGTGTAAGGACCTTTAGTGTTAAATTGAAGCATTAACCTGTAAGAAGTATTTGAATGTTGGTCTAACTGCTCCATATACTGTTGAGTTTATACTCTTTAACAATGCAACATATTTTATAGTTCCAGGCTTCTGTTTTGTGTACAGAAAAAAGAAAATGCTTTCTCAACTTCCCTTTTGTTTGGGAAATATCTCAAATATAGCCTGGGAACCTGACAAATCTGCCAGCTAGCTCAAATGCAGTGCAATGTGAATTGGTCTTGGCAATGCCAGGCCATCTCAAAATAGAAGCATGGGGAAAAACTGAAGTCAAAACACTCGGACCAAAAAAAACTAAATTGAACATTTAAACCCACATTGTCTTTATTTGGATTCTAAAAAATATATTACACGATCGACAACATAACCCGGCTCAGAAGGTAATTTCTAATTAAAAAACAAAAAAACGAAATAAATAAAAGGAGTAAGTCATATTGTTGTGGTTAATGTGGTAGAGAGTTATCATGAGAGATGAGTATAACGAGTAAAAGGACGAGCTGGGTTTGAGTGGTGTGAATACAGGCTGCGGTCAAAATACACAGTCTTTCCCACAGTCCAGTTCCGCTGTTTTGGTCCAAATATTCCTCACAGGAAGAAGAGTATAAGATCCTAGAATTCAACCTGCATGATTTTTTTTATCCATCAATTTCTGAAGGGGGCAGGGGGGCTGATGATGTCAGAAATCCAGCATGGTTTTCTCAGGAGAAATCCAATAGTGTGTTTTAAGGAAGCTGAAATGGCAACCAGAGATTTTAATTGGTTTCTCGGGGAGATACAGTAGGCTACTCTGCAGTATCTTGGTGCTTCCACAACATTCGGAGTCAGATCTAAGGTCTCCGTATTAGTGCTACGCCGTGTTTTTATTTATTGGGCTTTTTTCCATCCGACTTAAAGATTGTTCATCCTGGACAAGGCGTGAGATGAAAGTCATGTCATATTACCTTCTCTTTTTTTTGCATTTTGATTGGATGGTAGGGGCCAAAACCAGGTGTTTAGTTTCAGGGGAGAAGATGCTAAAATCTGAAAAGGCGCTGTTATTTCAGAATATTTAGCATCCTATTAAATAGGATGGTAAATATTCTGAACAGTGCCTTACTTTTTTTTTTTTATCTTTGATGTTTTGTTTAAATGTCTCTAATTCCACCACAGCAACCAGCTACTATACAGCCTATTTTCATTTGGATCATCCTGTGATGTCCCAGTGAGTTTGACTAAGTATTTAAAATGTGGAAAACAAAGTAGCTCAAACTGTGCAGTCAGGCAGGTTTGGCAGTAGAGTTGCACAATTATGGCTAAAATGCTCATTAGTCACGATTAACAAATGTATTTTTGACTCGATTCCTCAAATGATTGCGGATACTTTAGGGAATGGAGTTTATAATTTGGGGTAAAGTTATCTACTTGGCAGGGCATCCCTTGTTGATACCGCCTGTTTTCTAAAACTCAGAATGAGTCAACAACACTGAACGTGGCCTCATCGGTTTGGTGAGCTAAAACCAATCACCGATACCAAACACCTGGCCGATTAAGATTTATTTTGACCATAATCTATATCCAGAAACATCCCACCACTGTGGGCGTGCAATAGTCAGATTCAACCAGCCTTTAAAACAAGGTTTTCCACCTCACTCACTCTTACACGCCATTTCCACTCTTGCATTAGGTTTGATATTGAGTAAGGACAACCGTCTTAAAAAAAGAGACATTGAGGCTTTACTTGTAATTTTTTCTCGAAAAGAAAAGTAGTAGCATTAGTCACATTAATACAGAAATAAACAAATGGCACATTGGACTCCTAATTTAAAAATAAAGTGGTGCTTGAGGAACTTTCTTACTGAGGAGACAGTTAAATAAATTACTACCATAAACGTTACATACAAATCTGGTGTAGTATATACAAAGAAGTTATTAGAGAAAAAAATCTACAATTGAAATTTTTATGTTCAACAAGACAGCGGTATAACCATATTTTACATAGCATGGGTGGTGTTAGAGTGGGTGTGTGTGGTTCTTGTGACAAAAGGGGAGGCTCCAGACGGCAACTAACTAATACAGTTCTGTAGCATAAAAAAAGAAGAAGAAAATAGAAGTGAGTTGATTTTTGCAACCTCAAAGAATCCAGCTAAACATATTTCTTTCTCTATAATTTTCTAGCAGACTCCTCTATGTACAAGCTTTAGGACAGGCTATAACGTAACAGGCCCGGACTGAAAAACAACAACACTGAAGCCCGAGTGGAGAGAGTTGAAATATTAACGGTGATGTGTCTCAAAACAGTTCACTGTAAAGTCTGAACAAGCCCAGCAAACATCCTACTGGATAACTTTAACTGTAAAGTCTGAACAAGCCCAGCAAACTTCCTACTGGACCGCTTTAATAATCCAAGACACTTGAACATGTTTGCTTGGCTGTGTGTTTTGTTTCGTTCCTTGGCGACCAAGAAAACCTCCCATTCCAAGTCTCTCCAAGGCATCCCATAATACTCTCTGCTCCGTAGCACCCCTTCCATCCTCATCTTTCACCTTCCAGGAAATCCTTTTATATTGACAAAATATATCCCCTCCTTTTCCTTCAGCAATATCCCTTAAAAATCTCAACGTTAATAGTGGTTGTAGATGCACTGATGAGAAGCACAGAATTAGAAGAGGTTTTAGCTTAGTGAGGGAAGTTTCATCCACAGCCTCTCTCTCTCTCTCTTTTTGTAAACTCTTCAGTGACGTTCAACCCGACAGACCCAAGAATCTAATCTCCGACTGGCGCTCTCCCGGTTTGATTACTAATGGCTTTCACGGTGTTCTCATGGCCGCCAACCGTTCTGTGAAGAAGGGAGAACGTTTCATCTCGCATATACTGTATATATTTAAAAAAATGATTTTGAAGAAAAATCCTTCATGAACCGTTGAAGGCCCCCCTCCCCTGCCTTTTGTGTCTTGGGCCACAGCAAAACATTAGTGGGTGTTGAACGTCCTCTAAATAGACGGCAGATCGGCTATATCAGGCAGTGAGAGGCAGAGAAACGAAGGGGCCGAGATAGCAGGAAGGCAGGAAGAGGGTTCTGCTAGGGCCTGGTCCGTTCAGGGTTCCGCCTTCGTTCGTCTGGGTTATTTAATTCATGAACAACATGGAGAGTGGCTGGGGGATGCAGGCCCTGCGTCTGTCCTTCCTGGAGTGTTTTAAAGGGTGCGTGTGAGGCGGGGTTTAGCAGGTGGAGGGGTCCGGGTCGATCCACGCTGCAGCTCGCAATCGTTTGGTGAGAAACTGTCCTGCAGAATGACAGCATGCTTTTCTTTTTTCCAAAGCTCCCGTTTTTTTGCATGTAGACATCCAGCACAGATAGTGGTCAGACCATGTGCAGGGGAAGGGGGGGGGGGGCTGGCAGATAGTGGTCAGACCGTGTGCGGAGTGGGGGGGGCTGCAGCAATGTTGTGAGATAACAGCAAGTGGTTGTGTTCAGGGATTTGTCGTCTTTTTCTTTTCTTTTTGTTTTTTTTTTTATAACAAAAACACTGAAACATTGTGACGCAACATTATTAGTTCAAACACTACCGACACTGAACAGAGCTTAACTGTGGGGAAGCCCCCCCCCCACTCCGTTAGGTGCCCTCGGTTCACTGCTCATTCATTTCCTGGTTGGGTTGCTCCCGTCCTCTTTTCAGAGTCCCCGCCTTCTCTCTAGGCATCCGACAGGCAACTCTGAACACTGTCCATCCACAGCTGTGCATTCAGGCTGTCCTGCGCACAGAAGTAGTACACTCGTTTGGTCGTCTTGAGCTGGAAGGGAAAACGGAGAGGAGGGAAGAAATTAATCTCAGCCTTCCATACCTGCAAGTAAATACAGCATCTTTACTTCCTTTGTCAGATGCTCCAAAGTAAGAGTGGCAAAGTCTCTTCAGCGTTCAGCATACGAACCAAGGGATCTCATTCGCTATTCATTTTTCTATCTACATTTCGTAAAATGCTTATATTCAGCTATATTTAGAATCAGGAGAGACCTACAACATTTCACTTGGGCCAAAAATAAAAAAGTTGTAATTTTTCTTTTTTCAGTTTTATATCTTATTTTTGGTCAGAGGGAAATGTTATGGTCTCTCCTGATTCTAAATATAGCTGAATCGCTTGGTTTAGTTAAGTAAATCTATTTTTAGAAGCATTTTATTGAAAAAACGGTGGAGCTACTAGGAGTATTTTTATATAGCAATATTTAATGCGAAGTAATATATCTGTGTACAGGCAGTTACAAATCAGAATATATCTTCAAAGTTAAACGGGCAGACAAAACGCAACGCGTTTCAACCACGTAGGTCTTCCTCAGGCAATGTTAGCTGGGCGTCGGCCGCCGCACCTGCGTATATAAAGCAAAATACGTGGCAACAGTCAGTTGGGATGACGTATGGTGGGCAGTGCTATGACATCACAGTATAGGATGGGCCTTGTTAAAGCGACGGAGAATAGCAACAACATACATAAGTAATAGTAATGAATACACAATGATGGTTACAGCAGAAGACAACAGTCTATAGGATATAGGCTATAAGTTATAGGCTAGGGAGGAATAGGCTAGGGAGGAAAAAGGGGGAAAAAAAAAAAAAAAAAAAAGGGGGGGGGGGGAGGGGGGAGAGAAGAGAGGGAGGGGGAGGAGGGGGAGGGGGGACAGCTGAACACCACATACAGGGCCTGGATAACAATATCATGACTGAATGCAACACAGTTAAATAAAACACGCCAGGTCAAGGTCCTCATTAAGTCCATGCGGGCTGACAGTGTTGAGTGTATGGATCCAGCGTGCTTCACGCTGTAATAGATTCCTATCCAGGTCCCCGCCCCTTGGGTGCGGTTTCACCAAGTCAAGTGCCCAGAACCGGAGATCAGAATCAGCGTGATTGTGCTGTACAAAATGTTCAACCAACGGGGCTTTCATGTCTCTGCGACGAATGGCACTCTTATGTTCCGTTACGCGTGTGCGTAACGGACGAGTAGTCTTGCCAATGTACCACCGTGGGCAGGGACAGGAGATAGCATACACTACCCCCTGCGATGCGCAGGTGGTGAGGTGCTTGAGGTCGATGGTAACTCCATTTGGGAACGAGAGGGATTTTGTTTTGTTAGTTTGGGGGCAGCAAGAGCAGTGTCCACACGGAAAATGGCCTATAGGGGGAGGACGGGAATCGATGGTGGGTTGTGTGGAGATGGGGGTGTGAAACGTTTTGACCAGGCTGTCCCTGATGTTCTGGTTCCTGGTGAAGGCTATCCTGGGTGGTGTGGTGAAGCTTGCATGTACTTGTAACACTCTCCAATGTTTTAACAAGCAGCGTTTAATTTTATTGGCTAGGGGAGAGTACTGGAGGGTGGCTGTGACTCTGGGTGGGGTAGGGTCCGGTATCTTGGGTTGTAGCAGGATATCCCTATGTGAGTACAGAGCGCGTTTATACGCGTGGGAGATGGGTCTCCGCCCATACCCTCTCTCCTGGAATCTGAGACGCATCTGGGTGGCCTTATCGACAAAGTCACTTTTGTCACTGCATAATCTGCGAAGGCGCATAAATTGTCCCGTGGGCAGATTGTCCTTGAGATGAGAGGGGTGATAACTAGTGGCGTGGAGGAGGGTGTTCCTGTCTGTGGGCTTACGATAGATGGATGAGTGTAGTTTATTGTTGTGTTTGTAAACAGAGACGTCCAAGAAATTGATCCGGTCGGGGTGATGGTCTATGGTGAAGCGGAGGTGGGGGTTCCAGGTGTTGAGCAGAGTATGAAATTCTAACAGTGATGTGGATGAGCCATGCCAGATCAGGAAGACGTCATCGATATATCTGCGCCACAGAATGATAGAGCTGATAAACGGGTTAACGCTAGAGTTGTACACAAAGTCTTTCTCAAAGGCACCCACGTATAAATTTGCTATACTGGGGGCTGCGGCGCAGCCCATAGCGACCCCCGAGGTCTGAAGATAATAGTCCCCGTTGAACACGAAGTAGTTGTGAACAAGGCTAATCTCAGCCAGAGAGGCTATGAGTTCATTGGGGGGGGTATCTGTAGTTCTCCCGGTCAGTGTGTGTTTGATGATCTCTATTGCCCCCTGTTGTGGAATGTTGGTATATAATGATTCGATGTCCATGGTGGCCAGTATGACAGATGACACATCTATGTCTAGTTGGTCTATGATGCAGAGGAAATCTGCTGAGTCCCGGATGTATGCTGGTAGTCTGTGGACAAAAGGCTGTATATGGTGGTCAACAAATTTAGATAGGGGCTCAAGTAGGGACTCATTTCCTGAGACGATCGGGCGGCCAGGAGGAGGGGTCTTGTTTTTATGAATTTTGGGGAGCAGATACAGAGCTGGGGTCCTGTGGTGTTTACGTAACAGGAACCTGTGGTCACGTTTGGTGATATGGCCAGCCTGAAGTGCATTGTCTATGACAGATTTGATGATGGCTCGGGTGCGAGGCCCTGGATCACTGCTGCATTGTTTATATGTAATAGGATCAGAGAGCTGACGTATAGCTTCCGCAGTGTAGTCAGAAAGGTTCTGAATGACAACCGCTCCGCCTTTATCAGCAGGTCGGATCACTATCGAGTTGTCACGTTGTAGTTCTGTGAGGGCTGCTCTTTCCCTGCGAGATAGGTTCTGCCTGACAAGGGGGATGCTCTGTTCGAGAGTCGAGATATCCTGATGGACGAGCTTGCTATACGTGTCTATGGCAGAGTCTATAATGCCGGGTAGTATAAAGGAGGAGGGGGGTGCAAGGGCTGGGGGGGTGCTGTCAGTGCTGTTAAGGTGCCTAAAGTATAGTCTGAGCCTCAGTTTACGGATGAATTTGTGTAGATTGATTCTGGTATTGAAAGGCTGATACTTGGCAGTGGGAACAAATGACAGTCCTTTAGAGAGCAGGTCTAGATGTGGCTGTGAGAGGGACTTACTGGACAAGTTAATCACTGGTATGGGTTGTGAGAGCTCCTGGTGTAGTATCGGGGCTGCTGGAACTGGGACTCCCCGTCCCAGTCCTGTAGGGGAGGCTGGGCCGCACGCCTGGAGGAGCCCCGTTTGGGCCGTCCTCTCTGTGTAGAGCGACCTTGGCCTAAAAAAGAGGCCGATGATGCAGAGGCTCCTGAAGAAGCGGCTGAGATAGAGGGGGGTCCGGCTCCCTCTGAATCGTCTCCACTGGAGCAGGTGTATTCCGGGGACGAGTCTCGGAAAGTGACTCTCCTGGGTCTGCGTGTGGTGGGATTTAGCCATTGGTAAACGTGATTTCTCTGATAATCGTTAAGGTCACGCAGGAATTTCTTATATTTAAAGGCTTTGGTGTCTTCCTTCAGCTGGTTGATCGTCTCCTGGATGATGGAGGTCTGGTTGTTGAAGTCATCTAGAGTCGTCTTCTCTTTGACGGAGTTGAGGTGTGTTGCTATCTCGGTTCTGAGCTGGGTGGCCTCCGAGTTAGAGGTCTGAATGAGTAGAATCATCAAGTCCAGCGAGCACTTGTTAAGAATGGCGCACCATTTGTTTGAGAAAACAGGGTTATCCTGGAACGCCGTCGGTGCCTTTTGCATACGTAATCCACGGGGGATTCTTTTGGCGCGGCAGTACTCTGACAGTGTGCCCGAGTGTAGTTCGAGGCGGGTTACACGTTTTTCAAGTTTCAGGATGGAATTCCAATCCTGGGAAACTGGCGATGCGGGCTGGGTCTGAAAAAGAGAGGGGCCCGTCGCCAGGAGTGAAGCAATATCCTCCGAGGTGTAACTCAGTACATTGTCCCAATCGGGTACGTGAGGATCGGTCATGTCCACGTGACAGTTGCCAAACTGTACAAAATAGGAAATCAATGAAAGTGTGGACCCAAGCAGCTCAAAAGGCAAAAGTATTCAAATTGAAAAAACGGTGGAGCTACTAGGAGTATTTTTATATAGCAATATTTAATGCGAAGTAATATATCTGTGTACAGGCAGTTACAAATCAGAATATATCTTCAAAGTTAAACGGGCAGACAAAACGCAACGCGTTTCAACCACGTAGGTCTTCCTCAGGCAATGTTAGCTGGGCGTCGGCCGCCGCACCTGCGTATATAAAGCAAAATACGTGGCAACAGTCAGTTGGGATGACGTATGGTGGGCAGTGCTATGACATCACAGTATAGGATGGGCCTTGTTAAAGCGACGGAGAATAGCAACAACATACATAAGTAATAGTAATGAATACACAATGATGGTTACAGCAGAAGACAACAGTCTATAGGATATAGGCTATAAGTTATAGGCTAGGGAGGAATAGGCTAGGGAGGAAAAAGGGGGAAAAAAAAAAAAAAAAAAGGGGGGGGGGGGGGGGAGGGGGGAGAGAAGAGAGGGAGGGGGAGGAGGGGGAGGGGGGACAGCTGAACACCACATACAGGGCCTGGATAACAATATCATGACTGAATGCAACACAGTTAAATAAAACACGCCAGGTCAAGGTCCTCATTAAGTCCATGCGGGCTGACAGTGTTGAGTGTATGGATCCAGCGTGCTTCACGCTGTAATAGATTCCTATCCAGGTCCCCGCCCCTTGGGTGCGGTTTCACCAAGTCAAGTGCCCAGAACCGGAGATCAGAATCAGCGTGATTGTGCTGTACAAAATGTTCAACCAACGGGGCTTTCATGTCTCTGCGACGAATGGCACTCTTATGTTCCGTTACGCGTGTGCGTAACGGACGAGTAGTCTTGCCAATGTACCACCGTGGGCAGGGACAGGAGATAGCATACACTACCCCCTGCGATGCGCAGGTGGTGAGGTGCTTGAGGTCGATGGTAACTCCATTTGGGAACGAGGGATTTTGTTTTGTTAGTTTGGGGGCAGCAAGAGCAGTGTCCACACGGAAAATGGCCTATAGGGGGAGGACGGGAATCGATGGTGGGTTGTGTGGAGATGGGGGTGTGAAACGTTTTGACCAGGCTGTCCCTGATGTTCTGGTTCCTGGTGAAGGCTATCCTGGGTGGTGTGGTGAAGCTTGCATGTACTTGTAACACTCTCCAATGTTTTAACAAGCAGCGTTTAATTTTATTGGCTAGGGGAGAGTACTGGAGGGTGGCTGTGACTCTGGGTGGGGTAGGGTCCGGTATCTTGGGTTGTAGCAGGATATCCCTATGTGAGTACAGAGCGCGTTTATACGCGTGGGAGATGGGTCTCCGCCCATACCCTCTCTCCTGGAATCTGAGACGCATCTGGGTGGCCTTATCGACAAAGTCACTTTTGTCACTGCATA
Source organism: Poromitra crassiceps (assembly GCF_964638095.1). NCBI lineage: Eukaryota > Metazoa > Chordata > Actinopteri > Beryciformes > Melamphaidae > Poromitra > Poromitra crassiceps. Next base: position 46,230,304 of record NC_139624.1, read on the forward strand.
ATCTGCGAAGGCGCATAAATTGTCCCGTGGGCAGATTGTCCTTGAGATGAGAGGGGTGATAACTAGTGGCGTGGAGGAGGGTGTTCCTGTCTGTGGGCTTACGATAGATGGATGAGTGTAGTTTATTGTTGTGTTTGTAAACAGAGACGTCCAAGAAATTGATCCGGTCGGGGTGATGGTCTATGGTGAAGCGGAGGTGGGGGTTCCAGGTGTTGAGCAGAGTATGAAATTCTAACAGTGATGTGGATGAGCCATGCCAGATCAGGAAGACGTCATCGATATATCTGCGCCACAGAATGATAGAGCTGATAAACGGGTTAACGCTAGAGTTGTACACAAAGTCTTTCTCAAAGGCACCCACGTATAAATTTGCTATACTGGGGGCTGCGGCGCAGCCCATAGCGACCCCCGAGGTCTGAAGATAATAGTCCCCGTTGAACACGAAGTAGTTGTGAACAAGGCTAATCTCAGCCAGAGAGGCTATGAGTTCATTGGGGGGGGTATCTGTAGTTCTCCCGGTCAGTGTGTGTTTGATGATCTCTATTGCCCCCTGTTGTGGAATGTTGGTATATAATGATTCGATGTCCATGGTGGCCAGTATGACAGATGACACATCTATGTCTAGCTAACTAACTCGATAGTGATCCGACCTGCTGATAAAGGCGGAGCGGTTGTCATTCAGAACCTTTCTGACTACACTGCGGAAGCTATACGTCAGCTCTCTGATCCTATTACATATAAACAATGCAGCAGTGATCCAGGGCCTCGCACCCGAGCCATCATCAAATCTGTCATAGACAATGCACTTCAGGCTGGCCATATCACCAAACGTGACCACAGGTTCCTGTTACGTAAACACCACAGGACCCCAGCTCTGTATCTGCTCCCCAAAATTCATAAAAACAAGACCCCTCCTCCTGGCCGCCCGATCGTCTCAGGAAATGAGTCCCTACTTGAGCCCCTATCTAAATTTGTTGACCACCATATACAGCCTTTTGTCCACAGACTACCAGCATACATCCGGGACTCAGCAGATTTCCTCTGCATCATAGACCAACTAGACATAGATGTGTCATCTGTCATACTGGCCACCATGGACATCGAATCATTATATACCAACATTCCACAACAGGGGGCAATAGAGATCATCAAACACACACTGACCGGGAGAACTACAGATACCCCCCCCAATGAACTCATAGCCTCTCTGGCTGAGATTAGCCTTGTTCACAACTACTTCGTGTTCAACGGGGACTATTATCTTCAGACCTCGGGGGTCGCTATGGGCTGCGCCGCAGCCCCCAGTATAGCAAATTTATACGTGGGTGCCTTTGAGAAAGACTTTGTGTACAACTCTAGCGTTAACCCGTTTATCAGCTCTATCATTCTGTGGCGCAGATATATCGATGACGTCTTCCTGATCTGGCATGGCTCATCCACATCACTGTTAGAATTTCATACTCTGCTCAACACCTGGAACCCCCACCTCCGCTTCACCATAGACCATCACCCCGACCGGATCAATTTCTTGGACGTCTCTGTTTACAAACACAACAATAAACTACACTCATCCATCTATCGTAAGCCCACAGACAGGAACACCCTCCTCCACGCCACTAGTTATCACCCCTCTCATCTCAAGGACAATCTGCCCACGGGACAATTTATGCGCCTTCGCAGATTATGCAGTGACAAAAGTGACTTTGTCGATAAGGCCACCCAGATGCGTCTCAGATTCCAGGAGAGAGGGTATGGGCGGAGACCCATCTCCCACGCGTATAAACGCGCTCTGTACTCACATAGGGATATCCTGCTACAACCCAAGATACCGGACCCTACCCCACCCAGAGTCACAGCCACCCTCCAGTACTCTCCCCTAGCCAATAAAATTAAACGCTGCTTGTTAAAACATTGGAGAGTGTTACAAGTACATGCAAGCTTCACCACACCACCCAGGATAGCCTTCACCAGGAACCAGAACATCAGGGACAGCCTGGTCAAAACGTTTCACACCCCCATCTCCACACAACCCACCATCGATTCCCGTCCTCCCCCTATAGGCCATTTTCCGTGTGGACACTGCTCTTGCTGCCCCCAAACTAACAAAACAAAATCCCTTTCGTTCCCAAATGGAGTTACCATCGACCTCAAGCACCTCACCACCTGCGCATCGCAGGGGGTAGTGTATGCTATCTCCTGTCCCTGCCCACGGTGGTACATTGGCAAGACTACTCGTCCGTTACGCACACGCGTAACGGAACATAAGAGTGCCATTCGTCGCAGAGACATGAAAGCCCCGTTGGTTGAACATTTTGTACAGCACAATCACGCTGATTCTGATCTCCGGTTCTGGGCACTTGACTTGGTGAAACCGCACCCAAGGGGCGGGGACCTGGATAGGAATCTATTACAGCGTGAAGCACGCTGGATCCATACACTCAACACTGTCAGCCCGCATGGACTTAATGAGGACCTTGACCTGGCGTGTTTTATTTAACTGTGTTGCATTCAGTCATGATATTGTTATCCAGGCCCTGTATGTGGTGTTCAGCTGTCCCCCCTCCCCCTCCTCCCCCTCCCTCTCTTCTCTCCCCCCTCCCCCCCCCCCCCCTTTTTTTTTTTCCCCCTTTTTCCTCCCTAGCCTATTCCTCCCTAGCCTATAACTTATAGCCTATATCCTATAGACTGTTGTCTTCTGCTGTAACCATCATTGTGTATTCATTACTATTACTTATGTATGTTGTTGCTATTCTCCGTCGCTTTAACAAGGCCCATCCTATACTGTGATGTCATAGCACTGCCCACCATACGTCATCCCAACTGACTGTTGCCACGTATTTTGCTTTATATACGCAGGTGCGGCGGCCGACGCCCAGCTAACATTGCCTGAGGAAGACCTACGTGGTTGAAACGCGTTGCGTTTTGTCTGCCCGTTTAACTTTGAAGATATATTCTGATTTGTAACTGCCTGTACACAGATATATTACTTCGCATTAAATATTGCTATATAAAAATACTCCTAGTAGCTCCACCGTTTTTTCAATTTGAATACTTTTGCCTTTTGAGCTGCTTGGGTCCACACTTTCATTGATTTCCTATTTTGTACAGTTTGGCAACTGTCACGTGGACATGACCGATCCTCACGTACCCGATTGGGACAATGTACTGAGTTACACCTCGGAGGATATTGCTTCACTCCTGGCGACGGGCCCCTCTCTTTTTCAGACCCAGCCCGCATCGCCAGTTTCCCAGGATTGGAATTCCATCCTGAAACTTGAAAAACGTGTAACCCGCCTCGAACTACACTCGGGCACACTGTCAGAGTACTGCCGCGCCAAAAGAATCCCCCGTGGATTACGTATGCAAAAGGCACCGACGGCGTTCCAGGATAACCCTGTTTTCTCAAACAAATGGTGCGCCATTCTTAACAAGTGCTCGCTGGACTTGATGATTCTACTCATTCAGACCTCTAACTCGGAGGCCACCCAGCTCAGAACCGAGATAGCAACACACCTCAACTCCGTCAAAGAGAAGACGACTCTAGATGACTTCAACAACCAGACCTCCATCATCCAGGAGACGATCAACCAGCTGAAGGAAGACACCAAAGCCTTTAAATATAAGAAATTCCTGCGTGACCTTAACGATTATCAGAGAAATCACGTTTACCAATGGCTAAATCCCACCACACGCAGACCCAGGAGAGTCACTTTCCGAGACTCGTCCCCGGAATACACCTGCTCCAGTGGAGACGATTCAGAGGGAGCCGGACCCCCCTCTATCTCAGCCGCTTCTTCAGGAGCCTCTGCATCATCGGCCTCTTTTTTAGGCCAAGGTCGCTCTACACAGAGAGGACGGCCCAAACGGGGCTCCTCCAGGCGTGCGGCCCAGCCTCCCCTACAGGACTGGGACGGGGAGTCCCAGTTCCAGCAGCCCCGATACTACACCAGGAGCTCTCACAACCCATACCAGTGATTAACTTGTCCAGTAAGTCCCTCTCACAGCCACATCTAGACCTGCTCTCTAAAGGACTGTCATTTGTTCCCACTGCCAAGTATCAGCCTTTCAATACCAGAATCAATCTACACAAATTCATCCGTAAACTGAGGCTCAGACTATACTTTAGGCACCTTAACAGCACTGACAGCACCCCCCCAGCCCTTGCACCCCCCTCCTCCTTTATACTACCCGGCATTATAGACTCTGCCATAGACACGTATAGCAAGCTCGTCCATCAGGATATCTCGACTCTCGAACAGAGCATCCCCCTTGTCAGGCAGAACCTATCTCGCAGGGAAAGAGCAGCCCTCACAGAACTACAACGTGACAACTCGATAGTGATCCGACCTGCTGATAAAGGCGGAGCGGTTGTCATTCAGAACCTTTCTGACTACACTGCGGAAGCTATACGTCAGCTCTCTGATCCTATTACATATAAACAATGCAGCAGTGATCCAGGGCCTCGCACCCGAGCCATCATCAAATCTGTCATAGACAATGCACTTCAGGCTGGCCATATCACCAAACGTGACCACAGGTTCCTGTTACGTAAACACCACAGGACCCCAGCTCTGTATCTGCTCCCCAAAATTCATAAAAACAAGACCCCTCCTCCTGGCCGCCCGATCGTCTCAGGAAATGAGTCCCTACTTGAGCCCCTATCTAAATTTGTTGACCACCATATACAGCCTTTTGTCCACAGACTACCAGCATACATCCGGGACTCAGCAGATTTCCTCTGCATCATAGACCAACTAGACATAGATGTGTCATCTGTCATACTGGCCACCATGGACATCGAATCATTATATACCAACATTCCACAACAGGGGGCAATAGAGATCATCAAACACACACTGACCGGGAGAACTACAGATACCCCCCCCAATGAACTCATAGCCTCTCTGGCTGAGATTAGCCTTGTTCACAACTACTTCGTGTTCAACGGGGACTATTATCTTCAGACCTCGGGGGTCGCTATGGGCTGCGCCGCAGCCCCCAGTATAGCAAATTTATACGTGGGTGCCTTTGAGAAAGACTTTGTGTACAACTCTAGCGTTAACCCGTTTATCAGCTCTATCATTCTGTGGCGCAGATATATCGATGACGTCTTCCTGATCTGGCATGGCTCATCCACATCACTGTTAGAATTTCATACTCTGCTCAACACCTGGAACCCCCACCTCCGCTTCACCATAGACCATCACCCCGACCGGATCAATTTCTTGGACGTCTCTGTTTACAAACACAACAATAAACTACACTCATCCATCTATCGTAAGCCCACAGACAGGAACACCCTCCTCCACGCCACTAGTTATCACCCCTCTCATCTCAAGGACAATCTGCCCACGGGACAATTTATGCGCCTTCGCAGATTATGCAGTGACAAAAGTGACTTTGTCGATAAGGCCACCCAGATGCGTCTCAGATTCCAGGAGAGAGGGTATGGGCGGAGACCCATCTCCCACGCGTATAAACGCGCTCTGTACTCACATAGGGATATCCTGCTACAACCCAAGATACCGGACCCTACCCCACCCAGAGTCACAGCCACCCTCCAGTACTCTCCCCTAGCCAATAAAATTAAACGCTGCTTGTTAAAACATTGGAGAGTGTTACAAGTACATGCAAGCTTCACCACACCACCCAGGATAGCCTTCACCAGGAACCAGAACATCAGGGACAGCCTGGTCAAAACGTTTCACACCCCCATCTCCACACAACCCACCATCGATTCCCGTCCTCCCCCTATAGGCCATTTTCCGTGTGGACACTGCTCTTGCTGCCCCCAAACTAACAAAACAAAATCCCTCTCGTTCCCAAATGGAGTTACCATCGACCTCAAGCACCTCACCACCTGCGCATCGCAGGGGGTAGTGTATGCTATCTCCTGTCCCTGCCCACGGTGGTACATTGGCAAGACTACTCGTCCGTTACGCACACGCGTAACGGAACATAAGAGTGCCATTCGTCGCAGAGACATGAAAGCCCCGTTGGTTGGATATTTTGTACAGCACAATCACGCTGATTCTGATCTCCGGTTCTGGGCACTTGACTTGGTGAAACCGCACCCAAGGGGCGGGGACCTGGATAGGAATCTATTACAGCGTGAAGCACGCTGGATCCATACACTCAACACTGTCAGCCCGCATGGACTTAATGAGGACCTTGACCTGGCGTGTTTTATTTAACTGTGTTGCATTCAGTCATGATATTGTTATCCAGGCCCTGTATGTGGTGTTCAGCTGTCCCCCCTCCCCCTCCTCCCCCTCCCTCTCTTCTCTCCCCCCTCCCCCCCCCCCCCTTTTTTTTTTTTCCCCCTTTTTCCTCCCTAGCCTATTCCTCCCTAGCCTATAACTTATAGCCTATATCCTATAGACTGTTGTCTTCTGCTGTAACCATCATTGTGTATTCATTACTATTACTTATGTATGTTGTTGCTATTCTCCGTCGCTTTAACAAGGCCCATCCTATACTGTGATGTCATAGCACTGCCCACCATACGTCATCCCAACTGACTGTTGCCACGTATTTTGCTTTATATACGCAGGTGCGGCGGCCGACGCCCAGCTAACATTGCCTGAGGAAGACCTACGTGGTTGAAACGCGTTGCGTTTTGTCTGCCCGTTTAACTTTGAAGATATATTCTGATTTGTAACTGCCTGTACACAGATATATTACTTCGCATTAAATATTGCTATATAAAAATACTCCTAGTAGCTCCACCGTTTTTTCAATTTGAATACTTTTGCCTTTTGAGCTGCTTGGGTCCACACTTTCATTGATTTCCTAGAAGCATTTTATGAAATGTAGATGGAAAATTGAATGGTGGATGGTTCGTATGCTGAACGCAGAAGATAATATAGTAAATTCCGGACTATAAGGCGCACCGGTGTATAAGCCGCACCTTCAAAGTTGACTATTTTTTTCTTATATAAGCCGCACCGGACTATAAGCCGCGGGTGTTTTAATGGTATTTTTTGTTTTTTTTACAGTGCACACAGTGTCCGCGGTGTGGTGAAAAGAGGGCAAGAGAGGAAATTAAAACAGAAGTGGATTTATAGTTAGAAAGAGTGCTAAAGAAGAGAGAATTCCGTTTTTTATTTTTTTATTTTAGTTACTCACAGTACTATTGACCAGTCCAACTCAAAAGATATTCGGCAGTTTCACTTTGAGCTCTTGTTCCGCCGCTGTCCATCAATGGTTATGACGAGTCTCGCTGGGTACAGTACGCCAAAGCGATATCCATTGACTTTAACCTTTTCAATGATGCTGTTGTATGTTGCGCGTTTCTGTTTCACCAACGCGGAGAGGTCCTGCCGGACGAAAAAGCGCGTACCCTCCCAGGTGAGGGGCTTCTTCCCCGCAGCCTGGAGGATGAGTTGACGGTCGGGCCAGCGGAGTAGGCAGATGAAGATGGCCCTCGGTGGCAGGCCGGGGTCTGGACGTGGCCGAGGCGCCCGGTGTGCCCTGTCCACCTCTGGTGGTTTCTCGCCTTCCTTCAGGTCCAGGATGTAACACAGGATTTTGCCACGAAAGCGTCCATGTCACCAATCTCAGCTCCCTCTTTTACATTGATCAGGCGAATGTTATTTCTTTTACTCCTGCTGATTAAGTCATCAACCTGCGTGTGCAGCGTTTCGATGTTTTTGCATTTTATCCACTTTCGGACTCACTGTGTTGTTTTTGTCCTCCAGTGCGCTGATGCGCTTTTCCGCATTAGAAACTCTGTTCACGGTTGCATTATTTTCTTTAGTGAGTGAGTGGATGGACTTCTGCACGTTTTCAAACTTGTTTTCAAGCTGCTCAAACCTCTGAGCGATGTCGGACTTAATCGATAGTGTTTCACGGAGTAAAAGTTTAGCCCAAGCCGTGTATCTCCAGCCTCCAGCAGGTGAGTCATTTCCTCATTCATGGCGGTGATTGCTTCGTCTTTTTCTTTCTGCTTACCTGTGTTGTGTTATGTTATGTTATGTTATGTTATGTTGTTAAAAGAGGGCAAGAGAGGAAATTAAAACAGAAGTGGATTTATAGTTAGAAAGAGTGCTAAAAAAGAGAGATTCTTTTTTTTTTTTTGGAAAAAATCCATAGATAAGCCGCACCGTTATATAAGCCGCAGGGGCCAAAAAAGGCCAAAAAACGGGAAAAAAGCCGCGGCTTATAGTCCGGAATTTACGGTAATCAAAATAAAAGTGAAACATAGGTGAACTCACATCGAAGAATGCTTTCTCTTCAATGTTTTTCGGTGCTCCCATGGTAGGCGTTCCTGGAATGACAGACTCCACCTCGGCTAGATCGATTACCCCTTTACAGTCCTTGTCCTGCCGTGTCTCGTAGTATCTCAGCTGGGGAGAAAAGGAGAGAGAGAGTTATAGACAGATGGCGATGAATCAGTTTCACCACAAACAAATGTAAGTTTGGCTGCACAGTGCACACTTATAGTTTGTGTGCTGCGAGGTGTAAGTCTGACTTTTAAACATATTTTCTAGTAAGTGAAGCATTTTCAATTCAATTTCATTATTCCCCAGCTCCCCTTACCTGATGTTTGGTCTTGTCCAGGACAAACCACCGTGGTTTCCATGGTTTCAGCAGTGCTCCCTTCTTGAACAGGATGCCTTCGAAACTCCTGATGGGAGCAAAAACACATTTGACATTTTAGCCGTTTATCTCCAGACAGGATGGACACACTGGCTGCTGTAGGAATCAAACCGGCGGTGATCTCTAACCACTAGTCTATCCTGCCACCACAAGAAACGTCGTCTTGTGAAAAATAAACTGTCACATTGACTGTAAAAAGATGGAACACACGTCTCCACTCCCTATCGCTATGCAAAAGTGAAGCCAAAATATCTTGTTTCCGTGAGCTGCCTTCTTGGTTGTGTGACGTCATTTGGAGCCCAAGTCTGTGCAGTAGACTCAGGCGGTGGGATGAACCCTGCGGGACACGCCCCTGAGCTATCATGCCGTCTGAAAGGTTTGGGAGGGGCTGTCAATCATGACGTTATACCCCATTTTTATATTGTCAAAAAACAAACCTATCAGAAAGATGAGCAATTTAACATACATCAGCATGATAAGAACTAGTACTAAACTGACAGAAACCATCTTTGGAAAAAATTATTTGACTTTGCTTTTTACCACATGCGCCAGCACTGGTCTAGACACCAGTTATTCAGTGTCAGTCATATGGAACGGAAAGGACGCTTTTCACTCTCGGGGATGCTGGATGAGTTTCACTCTCGTTTACCGAAGGGGTGGTGTGTTTCCATACACCTGACCCCGCCCGCTTGGGACGCAGCGTCAATTACAACGAGCGCACCTACATACATACACACACACACACACAGACGGACTCTAGCAGCACCCACTGCAAAACACCAAGGGCTGAAAGAAAACCACTATTAATCAGCCAGAAATGAGCCAGACGTTACAAACGAACGTCAACTTCTAAGTTTAATGTTGATAAAGGACTCAGGATGCTCTGGCTGTGTGGAATTTGTTTCTTGATGAATTAGCGGACGTTAGTGTGGTAGGTTTGGCCGTGTTTTGCCTTGCATTGGCTGCGGGCACTGGTTTCCTGCATGTGGAAGAGGGACAGCAATCTTTGCAAATATCAACATTCAGACCCAGTGATCCTTTGTATCGACATTAAAGGAAGACATTAATTTATTTTTGTAAGTTTTGGTTAGGTATTTTGCGACTATTTTAACATAGACAGTATGGCCGCTCACTTCAAGCACCAGCCAGCCAGCCAGCCTCTGCAAGCAGATCCGTGTGAAAAGTTGTAACACTGAAACGTGACTATGGAGCTATAAAATAGATTATTTTATAGACACCCAACCCAGCGAAAACCACATGGGATAGTTTAATGTCCCGATTATGAAGCAACTTAATCGCCAGAATAAAATGCAAAAAACCCGAATATTATGTAGCTACAATATCAACTCAATCAATTTGAATAGGCTAGCTAGACTATCCTATATAGCAGGGGTGGGCAATTATTTTTCATGGGGGGCCACATGAGAAACCCAGATTGTTGCCGGGGGCCGAACAAATATTGTCATGCCGTAACCCAGGAACTTTGATGATAGAGAGGACCACAAAAAAATGTCCTCGCTACCAGAGGGCCAGATTTTGCTGAGGGTTGGGGGGGGGGGGAACGGCGCCGGCGCAAATTTTTTTTGGGGCATTTGAAGTCAGGTTTAGAGGAATAACTAATTTTAAATTAACAGTTGTGATGTCATTATTCAGTCTTAAACACCAATATTTGATCCTTTTCTCACTCACTCCTATGTCACCACTTGCTCTCCCTGCAAGGCTTGAAATTAACTTTTTTGACTACCTGCCAATATGGCTTCTAGATGTTAAAGTTACCAGCCAATTAGAATTTCCACTAGCCAAAAGTGTTTTTCTTGAAATAAACCAGAATATGAGTGGGTTAATTTAAGCATAAGTATCAGTAAGTGGCCCGGGATTCTCAAAGCTTGTGTTGATGGTCAAACGAACAAAAATGCACTCTTGAAGCTAAATAAATCCAAAACCAACAAGTTAATTATTTATATTTTTACTTCAATGTAGAACAGTAATTTCTTACACATGAGATTACTTTTAGCCTTTTAGTCATAAAGATTATATATATTCCATATTCCAGACTGAAATTTTATAACAGAAGTGGAGTATTGGCCAGAATGACATGAACATTTGGACACTTATTCAGCGGTTATCTTGCATGTTGCGTTCAGGTGCGCTGTAAAAAAAGTATAGATGGGAATAGATTAATTTTTTTTAATCTAGATTAATCTAGATTAATCATGGTCATTAATCTAGATTAATCTAGATTAAAATGGGTCATTTGAAGTCTGTCGAAGCCATTCAAAATATGTGTGTGCAATATAAATAATGACTAGAAGTAAGTCCTTGTGAACAGGTTTCTGTTTATTCAATTCAACTTGAATAGCCAGTAGGCATTTAAAGGTAAGAAACCAGCAGGTTACACACATGGTTTGTCTTCATCTGGACAAAGTTCTATCCTGAACTACCTGGAATGAACACCAGAGGGTATAAGAACAACAACCCACATTTCTGGGATCAATAATATTAAACTGGCATTAAACTGTCAGTAGCTGTGTTTCCATTACAGTTTTTTGCAAAATAATTGCGATATTTCTACAACTTCGACAATGTACAATTGCGACTTGTAGGCGTTTCCATTGAAGTTGAGTTTGGTCTGATGCGCGCACACCTGAACGCAATTCCCCATTACCAGCAGCTGCCACAGTGATTACGCACGGGGATCTGCCCATATCCCGTCCCCTGCATGCTCAAATCTAACCAATGGTCAATGCAAATCACAACATGAAGTTACAACGCATATAAACGAGCCTGATTATCAATTCAAAAGAAAATGAGTCGCAAAATGTAGCTGGCTGCGGTGAATGCGAGCGCGACAGACAGAGGAAAAAAGGTAGCCTATACAACTGGTCCGATTTAGACATTTCAGAATGTTGTGTAGGCTATTATAACATTGCACCTGAAACGTGTGTAATGTATTACTCACAGTCACTGTATTCACTTCACTGAATACTGAATACTGAAGTGACTTCAGTCAGGAGCACCGCACCGGTGTGTGCTTTTCATCCACTCATCTCGCCGCTCAAATGCGCGCTCACAGGCAGCCTGCTGTCACCATGGACCGATTTCTGCCATTAAACATGATCTATTTACCCCTTTTACACAACACTCGTCTTTCTGCTAGGTAGCGTTGCTTCAAAGTTCCGCTGCTTTTCCAAAGGAGAAGACGGGTCACATGACGTGCAAATGCGGAAAATCTGTTTCCATTACACTTTTGCGATAAACTGCTATATCGACACGTCTGAAAAACCACCTCATGAGAGCGGCAGACATAAATGTCCGCGCTTACATACCTGTTCCATTCTAAAGTGATAATCATCATGGCCTGCTCAATATAAGTGGACCCTGCTACCAGACAACTTTGAGAATAGATTAACGGCGATAATTTTTTTATCGCGCGTTAAGAGTCTCGCGTTAACGCAGCCGTTAACGGCGTTAACGATCCCATCTATAAAAAATATATATATAAATTTTGCAATTCCAGCGCGGGCCACACAGGGGGTGCTCGCGGACCGCATGTGGCCCGCGGGCTGCCAGTTGCCCAGGTCTGCTATATAGGCTAGCCTACAATGTTATAATAATGTTTTCCAGTTACTCCTGAGCAAACCAGTCAATTAATAAAATCGGACAAATTTCAATATTAGTAAGTTATCAAAAACATCAACTACCGGTAATTAATTTCTGGTAATATGCAATATGATGACAAAATAGTGTATCTATGCGAATCTGCAGACTTCAATCAATCTGTTTGAACCAGAAATAGCTTTATTATCACAGTTGGGCAAAATTATGAAGTAATGAGTGGTGTCCGTTTCCTAGGTGACCGTTTTCAATCCCTACCCCTTGTGGCTCTGTTTTGAAGGACAAGGGCCAAAGTGAGGGACACTCAAAAACAAGGGGTAGGGGGTGCACGGAGCACAGGGTCTCGCTATATGCCGATGACCTCCTTTTATATGTGTGTGATCCCTTAGCTAGCATCCCACGTATCATCTTAGTTCTGAAAACCTTTGGTTTGATCTCGGGCTACAAACTAAACATTCAAAACAGCGAGTGCCTCCCTATTAACCAACTGGCCGACGAAATTCCATCTGCATCAATACCTTTTAGATTGTGCAATTCGGGATTCAAATACCTCGGCATTCAAATCACACGATCCATCCGCACATTACAGGATAAGAACTTGACTAACTTTACAGCCTCAGTCAAAGCAGATCTCCAAAGGTAGGATCGCCTGCCTCTCTCTTTAGCGGGCCAAGTACAAACAGTAAAAATGAACATACTTCGTAGATATCTATATATTTTTCAGTGCCTGCCTATTTTTCTTCCTAAATCTTTTTTCATTACCATTGATGGTATTATTTCTTCATTAATTTGGGCTGGTAAGCACGCAAGAGGTGGCAAATCGTTATTGCAGGGGAACAGGTCTCATGGCGGACTTGGCTTACCAAGCCTTATGAGCTCCTACTGGGCAGCCAATGTGCATAAGATCATGCTCTGGTTCACCTCCCCTCAAAGCAGTTGGTGTCAAGATTGAGGCTATGTCATGTTCTTCTTCGTCGCTTCAGGCTCTTGCGTGTAGCACCTTACCCGTATCTCCCTCACAATTCACTTCTAACCCCATCGTGATAAGCTCTCTCAAGATCTGGGCACAGGTCAGGCGTCATTTTGGTTGGTCTTCTCTCCCTCAGGCGACTCCGGTTTGCAACAACCACCTATTTCTGCCTGCTACGACAGACCCTTACTATTCACTTTTAGAGGGAAGAGGTCTCCGCCGCCTGGGAGACTTGTACATAGATGGTGTGTTTGTCAGCTTCGATCAACTTCATACTGTTTTTAACCTACCTCGTTCAGATTTTCTTCGATACTTTCAGCTACGAAACTTTGGTAGAACCCACTCCCCCGTTTCCTCAAATCCCGTCTCCCAGTGGAATAGATCTACAGTACTGCTTAAAGCAGATGCCTTATCCAGGGGCCATGTCTCCTACTTCTATGATCTCCTCTCTCCAGTGAATGTGGCAACCATCAATAAAAGCAGAGAAAGCTGGGAAACAGAACTGCAGACCTCCTTCTCAGACAACTTCTGGGAAGAAGCTCTGCGAGCCGTCAATTCTTCTTCTAGTTCTGCCAGACTCAGCCTGATGCAGTTTAAAGTAGTACACAGACTTCACTATAGTAAGGCCAAACTTGCTAAACTTTATCCAGATAAAGTGGTTGATGAATGTGATAGATGCTCACAAGTAGGGATGTTCATTTTGAACAATTTCCATAATCGAAAATCGGGAAAAATTAACAATCAATTATCGATAGTGTAATAATAATAATAATATATATATATATATATATATTTTTTTATACTCTGGTCTGGTAATAACGCTGCGCGTTCTCGGCCAGCTATAATGGCGATGCCGCTGTGTAGTAAGAATATCAGATACTAGTGCTGTGGCCAGGTAAACAAACATGTTACATGTCAGGTTACATGATGTAAGGCAATCGGCGTCTTCCAGCTTAGCTGACAGCACAAGAGTCAAATCAACAGGCCTGAGCCAGACCGCTGGGTGCGTTTGTTTGTGTCCCCAGCGCATGCCGGTGTGAATTCCCCATGTTTAAAACAGTTTTATTTCGTGGAAGCTCGGCTCCCACCTATTGCCACCTATTGCCGTGGCCGAATGCAATAGGTGGTAATAGGTGGGAGCCTCGCTTCACTCATAAAACCTGGGTTGTAGGACAACCCCTTAGTTTTGTTGGCACAAAGGCCCGTGCCCAGCCAGAAAACTATATATATATATATATTATTATTATTACGCTATCGATAATCAATAATTGATCGTAAATCTTTCCCGATTTTTGATTATGGAAAATTTTCAAAATGAACATCCCTAGACTATATGAAGCTCCACCTCACGTTAGTCGGCTGTGCAATGGAGTGGGGCGAGGAGGAACGAATTCCACCCAAACCTAGTCCGCAAAAAAATAAAAAATAAAATAATAATAATAATAATAACAATAATCGATCCAAATTCCACATGATCGATTCAATTCCTTAACGATCAATTATTGATTTTCGATAATTGAACATCCCTACTCACAAGCACCTTGTAACTTGACTACCGTAAATTCCGGACTATAAGCCGCGGCTTTTTCCCCGTTTTTTGGCCCTGCGGCTTATATAACGGTGCGGCTTATCTATGGATTTTTTCAGAAAAAAAAAAAAAAATACAAATAAAATCTCTCTTTTTTAGCACTCTTTCTAACTATAAATCCACTTCTGTTTTAATTTCCTCTCTTGCCCTCTTTTCACCACACCGCGGACACTGTGTGCACTGTAAAAATAAACAAAGGTGGTGTTGTGTTATGTTGTTTTGTTGAAATGTTACGGTAATACGGTAAATGGGAGCTTCCTCAAACAGCCATCTCTTTCCCGACAATCCCCTCTGTGCGTGACCCCTTACATATGGTAATTACGGTAAGCAAACGGCCACTCGGTGACCTCCAAAATCGATGGATTTTACAGGTTACACAGCTTCATCAGCACATTTTATGTGCATTGCTTTGCTGCTTGTTTTTTCGATTATTTTATATATAATCTAACATCATGCTTCAAAAGATGGAGAACTGGCTGTGTTACGACGATGGCGGCGAGAAGAAGAAGGAAAGAAGGAAATCGAGCAGCAGCACGTAACCTTGGCATCAGGGTGTTGACACAGAGAGCAGACGGCCGAGGTGTGTCCACCGTTCAGATCCGACTGAAGGCCAAAACAGTCGCCACCGAAATGAAAATTGAACATTTTAGAGGTGGACCATCCTGGTGTTTCAGATTTATGAGACGAAAGGGACTGTCCGTCAGGGCGCGGACGACTGTGTGTCAGCAACTCCCTCCCGACTACCAGGAGAAAATTACAAACTTCGGCGAATTCACACAAAGAAAGATCAAGGAATATTCCATCGGACCGGAGCAGATCATAAATATGGATGAAGTGCCTTTGACGTTCGACCTGCCTCTCACTAGGACTGTTAACAAGAAAGGTGAATCGTCCATCACGTTGAGAACCACAGGTCACGAGAGAACGAATTTCACTTGTGTTCTTGGCTGCACAGCATCTGGAGTAAAGCTCCCGCCGATGGTGATTTTTAAGCGTCTCACAATGCCAAAAGAAAAGATCCCCAGCGGGATATGCTTGTTTTGTTGAAATGTTAATAAATGGGAGCTTCCCCAAACAGCCATCTCTTTCCCGACATTCCTCTCTGTGCACGAACCCTTACATATGGTAATTAAACATCAAAACACCCGCGGCTTATAGTCCGGTGCGGCTTATATATGTAAAAAACAGTCAATTTTGGTGCTGCGGCTTATATACCGGTGCGCCTTATAGTCCGGAATTTACGGTAATATGTTCTGAATTAAATTCACTCTGAGGGGCTCTAATTTTACTCGCACTGGAGACCGCTGATCGAATATGTCAATGGCCTTCCCACAGATGACGTGGATCCTTACGGCCGGGACACACATCTTGCGTCTGCTGTGCGTCTGCGTGGCGTTACCTGTTGATTTTCATTTCGGCGCCCATGTTAACAGGTTACAGCAGCCACACCACCGGCATGAGACGCGCATCTCAGGCGCGTGTCTTGCGAGGCGTGAGACGCGTGTCATCTAGAGAATAGAAGCGACGCCTATTTTTTCTGCTTACCGCGCGCGTGTCTCTACACAAATAGACATTAAAATGATATTTTACAGGGGCAGCCACAGCCAATCAAGGCTCGTTTTGATTTGAGACGGTAGGATGAGCTCACAGCTGCAGTTCTCCTGCCCTCTGAAAACCACATACAGTACATAGGCTACAACGTGGCTTCGTTCCTCCCCTCCCCCCACACACACACACACAAATCAATACTGCCTCGATTATGAAGTGAGCCCAAGCGATCTTCAGTTAAAATCATCATTGTATTGTTTATAGCAAATTTAATAAAAGGTCAACTCTACAGGAAGAGAGTTGGCAGACAGACAGCAGCGCAGCAGCTGCAACGCAGCAGCCACGCTGCCTGTGTGGATGCCGCGGGCGTGCCAGCCGCAGCCATCACGCCACGCACACGCACTAGGTAGGTAGACGCAAGATGTGTGTCCCGGCCGTTAGAACTGGGGCCTAGGCCCTCCAAGGGATGGACGAGTACCTCGCTGCCTGCCCACCACACTCAAAGCCGAGCGGTACCCACCTAAATTCATGAAGCCTAAATAGGCCAGTATGACCCAGATGCTTGCAAGTATAAACCCTGATGACTTGAGTTATTACTGTATTCTTGCTATACTACTTTCCACCATGTTTTTTTTCCCCTTCCCTTTGTTCTTATTTATTCTTTGTTGTTGATGTATAGTTTTATTTTATTTTATATGTACTCTTTATTTTATTGGGAGTAGGGTGGTGAGGATGCGGGTGGGGGCAGATGTGCTGGTTGGGATGTTTCAATGTAAAAAAAAAAAAAGAGGAAAAAAAAAGAAATTACATTTGTTAATGTATTGTAAATGCAATGCTCCCTGCTCAAAAATAAATACTATAAAAAAAGAAAGAAAAAGGGGGTAGGGATAAAAATAATAATTAGGATTGGGCCTTAGTCTCTTTTCTATAGTGAGTACGGTGTTAAACACCATGATCATTGAGTTGATTGAAAGACGAAGTCTTTATCTTAAGTTATATTTTAGAAATGAAGTTCATTAGTCAACCAAAGCTTACTATAGAAGTGAATGGGGGCAACATCATGCATCTAATGTATTGGGTCAAACAACAGCAGTAGCGAGCACACTTCAAAATTAAAGTCAATCAAGGTGCAGGGCCACGGTAGAAATGTACAAAAGAGAGAAAAGGCCAGCACTCAAAAAAGTCCTTTAGGCATTTTTAATATGGATGCTAAGTATTAAAAACACTTAAAGGACTTTTTTGAATGCGGCCTTTACACACACACACACACACACACACACACACACACACACACACACACACACACACACACACACACACACACACACACACACACACACACACACACACACACACACACACACAGTATTATAGGCTACTTGAATATAGGGGGGGATGTATCCTTTATCTTACCCTGTTGTATCTTTGCTTTTGTCATGACACTATACAAGAAGTAACACAAATGACATGGAATAACATTTTTTTTTTAATTGAAAAAAGCCACCTTAGCTAGCTTTGTCATTTCTGACATTGACTGATATATTTGTGTTCAGGATAACCCGGACTATACACTAACGCAAAAGTCAAATGTACGCACCACGGCATGATGGGAATCGGATCTGACCGATCATGCTGACTGCTGTGCCTAGTCACCCATTCAAAAGCCCATTCTGAATAGACATCAGCTTTATTTATCGCTTCCTGGGCAGATTGAGGGCGGCTGGGTGGTACGTGGGTCCAGACCTGGGCAGAGTGACGGTGGCTGGGTGGTACGTGGGTCCAGACCTGGGCAGAGTGACGGTGGCTGGTGGCTCCAGACCTTCAAATCCCTCAAATGCCTTTTCTTCGGTTTTACCAGCGATTCACCAATCAGCGCTGAGGGGGACTAACGATTGGCCAATCAGCGGCAATAAACAACCCAACGGGCGGAACTAAGCCGTTGTCAAGTGCGCCAAGGAGTAATGTCAATAACAACAAACACTTTAAATTGATTAAAAGTACCAATTAATTAAATCCAAACGGGACACTGCTTGGGAGGCATTTAGTCAGAAGTTTTATTTATTATGCCTCCGCCGGCGATAGCCAGGCCGGACGCATTATGGATTCGGGTTGTCGGTCCGGATGTCCGTCCGATGTTCGTTAACACGATATCGGAGGAACGCCTTGACGGAATTTCATCAAATGCATGAAACGTCGACTTGGAAGGATGAACTGATTAGATTTAGGTGGTCAGAGGTCAAAGTTCAAGGTCACTGTGAGCTCACGAACGCCATTCCCAAGTTTGTTAACGCGATATCTCAAGGTCAAGGTCAATTTTATTGTCAATTCCACTGTATATACATGACATACAAGGATTGAAATTGCATTGCTCGTCATATCCACGGTGCAAGAAAATATACATTAAAATTGTCTGTGAGGACATCCGTGAGCTCCTCCGCACAGTCCTTCAGCACACGGCCTGGTATGTTGTCCGGGCCCCCCGCTTTGCATGGGTTAATCCTGGAAAGGGTTCTCCTCACGCTGGCTGGAGACAGGAACAGCACTCTGTCGTCTGGTGTGGGGGGGGGGGTGTTCTCTGTGCGGGGGTGTTGTTGAGAGCCTCAAAACGTGCAAAGAAGTTGTTCAGATCGTTTAGCAGGGTGATGTCACTGTCACAGGTCTGTGATTGGGGTTTGTAGCCAGTGATGGACTGGATCCCCTGCCACAGGCTCCTTGTGTCCCCGCTGTCACTGAAACGATGGGCTATCCTTCTTGTGTACTGTCTTTTAGCCTCTTTGATGCCACGGGACAAGTTGGCCCTCGCTGTTCTCAGGCCAGCCTCGTCTCCAGCTCTAAAAGCAGCATTCCGGGCTTTCAGTAGCCTATGGACTTCTCCTGTCAGCCAAGGCTTCTGATTCGCCCGTACTGTGATGGTTTTTGTCTCTGTTACATCATCGATGCATTTACTAATGTAAGAAGTGACAATGTCTGTATACTCCTGGATATTTACCTGGTGATTATAGGTGGCTGCCTGCTTAAACACGGCCCACTCGGTGGTGTCAAAACAGGACAACAACAACTCAGGAACGCCTTGACGGAACTTCTTCCAATTTGGCTCAAACGTTGACTTGGATGCAAGGATGAACTGATTAGATTTTGGTGATCAAAGGTCAAGGTCACTGTGACCTCTCAAACGCCATTTTTAAGCTCGTTAACGCGATATCTCAGGAACGCCTTGACGGAATTTCATCCAATTTTCCTCAAACGTCCACTTGGACTCAAGGATGAAGTGATTACATTTTGGTTGTTAAAGGTCAAATTTCAAGGTCACAGTGACCTCACGAACCCCATTTCCAAACTCTTTAACGCAATACTGTATCTCAGGAACGCCTTGACGGAATTTCTTCCAATTTGCCTCAAACGTCCACTTGGATTCAAGGATGAACTGATTAGATTTTGGTGGTCAAAGTTCAAGGTTACTGTGACATCACGACCGCTCGTTTCATGCTCATTAACTCATTCATGGCCAAAGACGTCTTTGACGTGTTATCAGGAATAGCCCAGAGGGCTAATGACGTGTTTGACGTGTTTTTGTTTTTATTAGTGCAGCGCGTAGTTCAAACACTTCCCCAGCCTGTGACATGTTATCAGGTCCCTAGCCTCAAAGCCAAGCCGACAACACGCGATCAAACACATACCGCAGCTGTTGTTTTGAAATGAGCAGGAGGAAAAACAGAGAAACGCGCTTCCTTATAGAGAGGAGAAACGCCATTGAAACGCCCCTCGGCGCGCTGCACTGCTCGCCTTGCTGCAGGGCGAACCTGGATTGAGTTGTTCGCAGTAGTCAAACCCGTGACGAACATGATCGATCCGGTTCCAGCGCCTGGTCCCAAAGCCAAGCCGGACCCGTTCCTGTGTCGCAGCCATGGATTGTATGTCGCAGCATTCGTCCCAGCCCGAACGAGAGGAGGAAAACGATGCAGCAGAGGCAGAGGAGGCTAGACGCTGATCTCAAACCAGTTTGGTGTTCCCCTCCTATGCTAATTCGCGGGGGAAGGAGGTGCGATCCAGCAGCAGCTGTGGACAGAACTCTCTCTCTGTGTGTGTGTGTGTGTGTGTGTGTGTGTGTGTGTGTGTTTGTGTGTGTGTGTGTGTGTGTGTGTGTCTGTGTCTGTGTGTCTGTCTGTGTGTCTGTCTGTCTGTCTGTCTGTGTGTCTGTCTGCACACTCACTCACACTGAGTAAACTGTATTGTTGAATGTAAAAAAAGCACTTCATGTGTATATATATATATATATATATATATATATATATATATATATATATATATATATATATATATATATATATATTGTCATTTGTGTCATAATGAATAATATTTACATGTCTGATGTCAATACAGTTCAAAATAAAAGAATTGAGAGCGAGTTCTGCCTGAGATTGTGTCTTTTACAAAAATTGCCTTTTCTGCTGTTTCTCTTCTCCGAGAGACCTTTTTGGTGAAAACAGGGTGTATATAAATGGCTATAAGTAGAGTACAGAACATGCTAAAAGCTCACTTTTTTTTCCCTGGTGAACCCAGAGACGTACATCTTCATTTTGAGGTATTGCAAATCACTTTGGTGCTAATAGATAATTTACTGTGGGTCTTGAAAGATGACCAACAATTATGAAAATCTTTGGCCTGTGCTAAATATTGGCAGTCCTAAACTGGCCATGAATGAGTTAACATGATATCTCTGGAATGCCTTGACGGAATTTCATCTAATCTCAAATGTCCACTTGGACTCAAGGATTAACTGATTACATTTTGGTGGTCAAAGGTCAAGGCCACTGTGACCTCACGAATGCCATTTTCAAGCTCGGTAACGCCATATCTCAGTAACACCTTGACGAAATTTCTTCATATTTGGCTCAAACGTCAAAATCTCACTTGTTGGCGGAGGCATATATCCGCGGTGCGGTCATTCTAGTTTCTTTTTTGTTTCGTTCTCCTGACTGGAGTAACTAAGGTAAGATTCAGGCCGATACATTGCTCTCTAATGATTGGTTAGGGAAAATGGATTTCCCCTGGGGAAATTCCCTCATAGAAATGGTTGAAAGAGGGCAATCTCAGAGTAGAAGGTGGAAATGAGTGGAAGGAGTTGACGCTTCATTGTGAGATCACCTGTTCTCGCTTTCGGTGCTCTGGAACTGGCTGTACAGGGTGCTGGTGCTGGGCCGGCCCTGGGCAGGCGTGGAGGTGGCGCTGGCCTCACAGTCCAGAGACAGGCTGCTGCTGTCCTGCAGGAACACGCCCTGAGAGCGCCGTGCCGGAGCCAGACTGGACGAGTTCAGCAGAGAGCTGGTGAATGATGGCTGGCGGGTGGGGGAAGAGGAAAACTTTAATGGGAGTTTGTCATTTCAAAACTGACATTTTTCAAAACACCAACCATTTTATCCTCCAGAAACATAAACATGGTCTTAAGTACTTCAATAGTAACTCTATAACACAGGTAAAAAATAAAAATCTGTATCACCTTTTCTTTAAAAAGACACTTATTTTTTAGGTCTTTAGATTTTTATTTCTTGTTTTATTCACTCCTTTATAAAGCACAGCACTTGTGCTTCAGAAAGTGCTATACAAATATTTCCTTTCTTATGTTTTATTTTCTTGTCAATCATTTTGTAAGTAAAATATATTTTTTTAATGGAAAATACAAACACTTCAGTTTAGAATTGAAATCCTCAACTGCATTCTACCTTTAGGCCACAAGATGTCAGTGGAAGACTTTTCATAAAAAAAACACCTGCAATCACATCTCTGCTGTTCAGCACAGTCTGAACATTATAGATCGGTAAACAACTGTGCAATATCTGACTTATAGCATTGTTTGCAATCCAGTGTAGTTTACATATACTTTCTTATATACATATTTCAGTCAAATTCTTTATATGTCTACCTACATACTTGAGCCAATAAAGCTGATTCTGATTCTGAAATGTCTATTGAGTCAAAGTGTGCTTGGCTCACCCTGCTCTCCAGTTTGGACTCGGTCCGCTGCGTTGTCTTGATTTTGTCCCAGGTGTCCTTCCACTTCTCTGACGCCTGACCAAGCTCCGCCTCCAGACTCTGCAGGTCCTGAGAGTCACACACACAGTTTAACTGTATTAAGGTAAAGCACAATATGTAGAATTCGGCCTTAAGGTTATAGGTGAGTCGGCAAAGTAAGGCACGCGTGCGAAGGGTTAAGCCAGGGGTTCCCAATTTGTTTTTGCTTGTGACCCCACTTTGGCGTCACAAAAATGTAGGGACCCCAGAAATTCTAATTTCGGTCAGTGTCATAATCAGTGACGACATCAGTGATGTAACAGTATGCTGACATTTTTCTCAGACACTTTTTCTGACTGAATTCTGACTAACCTCAGAATTTTGACTGAAGAGGGCGTGACTTTGGCACTCTATAAGTGTGCAAGAGTTTTTCTGTGTGTGTGCGTGTGTACATGTTGAAGTGCCCTTTCATCTGCATGCCAAATGACCTCTTTCACAGCCCACCCCCGTCACAATTGACAGGAGAATTTGGAAATTGCACGTCATATCAAAATGTTTGCAGACCCCGGCACTAGAAGGTTGCCGGTTCCAATCTCCAGACCGGGTTTCCCTTGCTACAAAGCCAGCTGTATGTTGTAGCTTCCCCACCCACCTGCAGCAGCTTGGTGATGGCGTCGGGCACCACCTTGCTGCGGCTGTGGTAGCAGGGCCAGACCACGTGGCGCTGGGACTTGGGCCCGCTGGTGTCGGGTTTGTCGGGCGTGTCCTCTGGGGGGTGCTCTGGCCGGCCGCGCACCAGCTCCCAGTCGTAGGACGGCCCCTCCGACAGAGTCTCCTCTGTGTAGAAGTCCCACACCTTCAGGTTGGAGATGAAGCTGTAGGGCCACAGCACCTGCAAGACAGACATCATCATCATCATCATCTATTATCAAATTGAGTAAGTGGGCTCTGTCTGTCTGTCTGCGATTTTGGTCACGTTTTTGGTTTTTCCCACATTGTGAGATTTGTGATGATTTTGATCAGTAATGATGTCACTGATGATGTCACAATGTCTACGACATCATCAGTGATGCCACTCTTTTTTTATTGAGAAGAATTAAACAAGGACTCTACTTTTCTCTCACTACTGATCACTCACTGACGTCATTAGTGATGCGAAGCTGAGCAATTGTGCGCTGAGTGATGTCACTTGAGCACTCCATGATGTGATCAGTGATGGTCACTCAAGCAATTGCGATTTCATCAGTGAGTAATGTCATCTGTGATGTGAAGTTGAGCAATTGTGAGATGCGCATGGCAATAGAGCAGGCGAGGCCACGCAGCAGCTGAGCTGCGTATGTGAGCCTGCGCAGCGGGCGAGCTGCAGGGTGGGAGAGCCTAGGAATCAAGCGCGTGAGATTTCTAGTGTACAAAAAGTGAATAGATGAAAAAGGTGAGTAGATTGGGGGGAAGAAAATTACAGATACTATAAACACTTTCTGAGAGAATGGTCCTTGTGTGAATGGGGTGGGATGGAGATTTAACAGTTCAAAATTTTCAGAAATCTTCCAAATGTCACATAATTATAATACCGGTAATAAAATTGTATTATATACCACCAAAAACCAAACTAAACAAATAAGATAAGATGGGTCTAAATATTACATATCTGGACCTTGGACATGTACAGTATATGTTGTATTTTCATCATGTAGCAAAGGTGGGGAAAGTAACACCAGCCACTCGTTTTGAATTGTGTTGTGGCTGTTAAGTTTGTCTCTTCTACTAGCCATTTTGGGAGATAACCAGCTGTCAATTGGAGGTGCTATTCTATTCTGTAAAAATCTGCTTGGCTGGTAATTAAGAACTCTAGACAAAACAGAGTTCTGTCCCCATTATTTGTCTGGAGGATGTGTGTGAGCGCTCACCTCCTCGTCTTCAGGACAGAACATGTAGTTGTAGAAGACGGGTGTTTTCTTGTTGAGTCGGTCGATGTAATCCCAGACAGACTTACACACCTGAGGGCTCTTTCTCTCCCCTTTCTCCTCATACAGCACTCCTGCACAAGACACAGGCCACGTTCAACTGCAAGCTCAGACTGGAACAAGACTTATTCTAAAATGACCAGGTCAGCCGATATTGGCCTATCACAGATATATTGGTATTGGCATATTTTATCCGATATGCGCAGATATCTTTTATAATTTTTTTATATAGGCAGAATCTTATGGATATTTGATCCTTTTTCCTATATATATATATATATATATATATATATATATGTATGTATATATATATATATATATATATATATATATATATATATATATATATATATATATATATATATATATGTGTGTGTGTGTGTGTGTGTGTGTGTTTTGTGTGTGTATATATAAACTCCCCAAAAAAAGTTCGGAAACGTTATTTCGGTCGATTATTTCTCCCCTTTAATAATACCAATTGGTATTGTATTTTATATTGTTGGAAAGCCTAATTGGTCACCTTTACAACGAGGTACAACTTGTAAGGATCGTGCATTCATGGAATGAGCAACACAGCTAAACGTGTGGATAGCGCCCCAAAAAGATTTGCCAAAATCCCCTGCAATATTCTTCTGTTGGTATTCACTCTTGTTTTGAGTTGCTTGGTGGATTGCATGATTGCACTCTCCCACAGCACCAAAATGTGGCTAGGTTGGTGACCAGCATGAAGAGGAGGTGCCAAGCTGTTGTGGCTGCATATGGATCTTCCACAGTGTAAAATGAATAAAGTGTAAAAATGGCCAATATGTGTTGTTTTTTCCTTATTACTGTGGGAGAGTGCAATCATTTATTTGGGGTGCTACCCACACGGTTAGCTGTGTTGCTCATTCCAGGAATGCATGATCCTTACAAGTTGTACCTTGTTGTAAAGGTGACTAATCAGGCTTTCCAACGATATAAAATACAATACCAATTGGAATTATTAAAAGGGATACGTTGAAAAGAAAAAAGTCTGCACTCTGGAGCATACTTAAGACTTGGAGTTTATTGATAACGTTTCGGTTCAACAACCTTCATCAGAACGTGGTGTGTTCCTTCTGATGAAGGTTGTTGAACCGAAACGTTATCAATAAACTCCAAGTCTTAAGTATGCTCCAGAGTGCAGACTTTTTTCTTTTCAACGTATAGCTTTGTTAGTCTAGCACCTGGTTTGCATAGTGGATGTGCAGACGCTTCTCTCTATTATAATTATTAAAAGGGAGAAATAATCGACCGAAATAATGTTTCAGAACTTTGTTTGAGTTTATATATACACACACACGTCACACACGCCTGACTCAAAATTTTCTCCAAAGTCGACCTTTCTACCAATAAAGTCGAGTCGACGTCGACTAACTGTTATGTACTAACACCTGTATTAAAAGTAGTCTTGTTGACTTGATGACCGCAGCCTGCGATGCAGGAGGAATGTACACACAGAAATGGCTTGGGAAAACTCTTCTGGGCAAGTAATATGAACAGAGACTTACTGCTAACAGTTTGATGTCCGGGGGCAAACACATTGTTTGACTGTCCAGGGTTTTGCCATATTGTTCACGTATGTAAATAGCGACTCCTTTAATTATGCCGCCCACTCGGAAATAGTGACACTTCCCCTCGTTTCATCATGCCGACCACGCTCACTGCTTCCTCATTGCACACACCAACTAGAAGCCGGCTAAACTCTGGATAAAAACCAGGGCTGCGTTCCAATACCCATACTTCCATGCTATTTAGTAGGCAAAAAAAATAATTAGTATGTCCCAATACATAGTATGTCAGATGCAGTATGCCAAGAGTACCAGGATGTTGTACTACATCAGCTCGTATTTCGCAGTATGGATCGATGCATGCTGCGCCAGCCAATCTGCCCCACAATCCTTTGCGCAGCGGAAGTTACGTCGCTCTGACTGAGCTGCGTGTATAATCCACGCCCACCCCCATGACGCCGTGAACACGTCAATAACTATGATAAAAACACTGACAGAAATATGCACGTTATTATACTGTTAAGAATGAGACTGCATGTAAGTATCATCACATCAGTTTATTAGAAACAACAACATACATTACAATATAACAGCAACAGAGCTCTCCGGAGCCTCCGACGGTGCGCACGTCTCTGGAGAGCTTGGCGAGAGGCGATGCTGCTGCTCAAATATGTATTTAGATCGCCAGGCATTTTGACAGGTTTGAGCACAAACAAACTCAAATGTGGCATATTTTATTTAAAAGAAAATCTTTGTGTTACTGTGACTGGGTGGAGAAAGGTATTTGGTCGATTTTGCATTTAATGAATTCAAATGGTAATCTTCTCGAGTATAATACATTTATTGAGAAATACAAGGTGAATTGCACAAATAGACAATACTCGGTGGTTATTAAGGCAATTCCACAAGCAATGGTGAATATGGTTAAAGGGATGTTGCTGTATCATGTTTTCGTTCCACAGCTACCTTCACTGTGTATTGACGGTATCAAATTTAAGGAGAAAAAATGCACAAACAAATTTCTAAGAAGTACTCTTACTTCTGTAATCTTTCCTTTACCAATAAAAAGGAAAAATCTGTTAAAAGATTATCCTGAAGAGATAAGAATTAGAATTCGAACTAGATACCTCACTCTCCCCATCCCACCCAAAGCTAAAGACACTCACTTTAAAGTAATGAATGATATTTATCCATGTAATGAGTTTCTGAGACAAAGATTTAACCTTGATATGAACAACTGTAGATTTTGTGATTCTGATATTGACACTGTAGAGAGCATCTGTTTTTTGTTTGTAATTACTCTAGATCTTTTTGGGATTTGTTTCAAAATTGGATATCTGAAAAAGACCCTCAATCGCCCAATTTAGAATATAATGATATTAAATTTGGAGTTATAATGACAATTTATTCACCGATGTAAATTTCAAACTGCCAGACCCCTGTTCTTAGTATTCATGAATGAGATAATTAACTTTAAGAAAGCCTTGAAATATGTTAAAACCAAAAAAGCATGGAGTGTGTACCAAAACATGCATATCTTGATTCCTGTTTAGAACTCTGACTTAATGTTTTTGCTTTATTTTATTTTGTTGTTTATTTGATTGTCTGTTCCAATTTTGTAAATGCTTAGTCTGAATCTTTTGTATAATGTACTGTTTGTTATTGCCAGACTTTGTTTATTGAAAAAAAAAAAGAAAAAAAAAAAAAAGAAAACTCAAATGTAGTGCTGCGGACGTCGGCGGAAGTGAGCAAGAGGTCGGAGTTCAGGAAGCTCATGTGACGACAGATGTAGTGTGTCCCAATAGTATGCATTTTGCATGCATGCTGCACACTACAATCCATACTTTGTGAGGGCAGCGGCAGTACATACTACAAGAAAGAAGTACAAGTATGGGTATTGGAACGCAGCCCAGGTAATATTGTATATCTCCTCTTTTAACCATGGCCTCCTCCTCACCATCCCAGCCTTGAGTCTTGCACCGGCGGGCCACACACCGCACTGTCAGGGCATATGGGGTTGTTACGACGGGTTGTTTAGTTATTTTCATTGAGTAGTTTTCCGTTATGAATCTGGTTTATTTCATGGACAACACTACTTCACAGTACTTCCACAATGGGGATCCTTCTCTTGTCATGTAGACTCTTTGGTAACATGCTCTCATTCATAGACTCAACTCTGGTCTGGATTGGTCTGCTGGGAGACAATTGGTTGAACGTGGCTGTTGCTGATTGCAGCTGATTTGAGTCAAGCCACTGCTGTCTACAAATGCAGAAGTCAGACAACATGGAGACAGAGTGGAGATGACAGGGGCTCCACTCTCATCCAGCAACCCCTATGTTTAGGTTTCTTTGTTATATGTACAGGTTAAGTTAAGGTAACTGTAATGTATGTTGTGTTCATGTTTGTTATTTGTAACTGTTCACTGTTAACAAAAAGAAAGAGAAAACTTTGTATTTATGCTCTGAAATTACAAAGTAAAACATTTTCGTACGTTTGAGCTTGGTTTCCGTCTGAACTTCATGGTATAGAGAGCCGCAGTAACGAGTCCGGAAATCATCGATGCTAACAGCCCTGGTTCAACACAGTTTTCGCCTATGGGAGTTTTGAATGGGTTTTTGGCGCGATGCTTCTAATAAGCTCTCTGGGCAACGCTGGCTTAATCAAACGCGAACCAGATGGTAGTAACATCATCTTCACACATGAAGACCACTTTTATGAGTTTTGAAGCTTTTATGTGCCGTTAAAAGGGCGGCTAGCTAGCAAACGGCTAAATGGGACTACACTGTTGAGTCGATGGGGATATATACGTCAATAACGTCATCACTCAAAGGACGAACACGGAAATTCTCTTTCCCTCACCTGGTTCAGCCCCGTTCAGCCCGGGGTAATCAGTGTGTGCATCAACAAAAGTCCAGGTTGAGTGCTGACGTGACGTGGAAGCCTATGCGACAGTGTGTAGTTCTGGATTAGCTTAGCACGAGCTTTTTACCTCTAGGGCTCGCATTTACGCTTCAAAACTCATGAAAGTGGTCCTCATGTGTGAAGATTATCCCGCTGAACCTTGGTTCGCGTTTGATTAAACTTGCGTTGCCCAGAGACCTTATTTGAAGCTTTGCGCCAAAAACCCATTCAAAAATCCCATAGACAGAAACAGTGTTGAACCAGGAAGTTCGGGACTTCCGCATTCAGCCTACAAAAATACGTCATCCCTGCGGCTCTCTATTGCCCTAAACCCTAGACTTGGGGCGTAACAGGGGTTTAGTTCAGTCCCGACAACACGTAGCAAAATGTTTAAACTGAAATGGTGGTGCATTGAACCATGTGAGGAAACATGACTTTCAACCTGGAAACCGTTCATATAATTGACCCTTCTCACGGGGGCCATTTTGTGTCAAAAAGGCAGGGTAAACACAGGTGCAAGCAAAACACTAATGAGGGTTTCCAACTTCCATGATTGGAATTTGGAAACCCTCATTAGTGTTTTGCTTGCACCTGTGTTTCTTCTGCCTTTTCCACACAAAATGGCCCCCGTGAGAAGGGTCTATTGAACACACCCAGCTGATCCCTGTAATGTTAGTAAGCCGCTCCGAGCAAGTCTCAAACCACGTGACGACTTTTCAACGTCCTCCGGTAGGCGTCGACTCGTGATAGTGACGTCGACACGTCGATTAGTTCATGCAACCCCTAATATGTTTACATATACATATACATTACTAGGGATGGGTATCGTTCAAAATTTTTCGATATCGATACCGTTTCGATACTTTGATTTCGATACCGGTTCCTGAACGATACTTTTTTCGATACCAATTTTTAGAAAAATCAATTTTAACAAAAATAAAACTGCATTACACATTGACAATTATGATACCAATCAAGTTTTACAGCAGAAAAAAATAAAACCTACTGTATTTAACATAACTTTAAGTTGTCTAAACTTATTGCTGTCCCTACAAAAAAATATTGGAGTACTACAAAGGAAAGAAATATAAAACAAATAAATCAGTGCAATAGTTTTCAGTGCAAAACAGAGAGTTGCAAATCAGTGTTTAATGCTCACTGATGCAACAGAACGTTATTCTTGTCCAAACTGATGAGACAGCTCCACTTCATGCATGGAAGACAATAGTTGAGCATTGACTAGCCTATCAATATAGCCTAATGGCACAAAGTGAATCCCATTTATATTCAACAAACTATCATGACATCAGCGTTTGTTAACGAGTTGCTAAAAATACATGATAATAGACGATAACTGCCCGCTTGCATATAACGTTAACGCTAATTAATTGAAGATCTAACGCTAGCGTTGCACATCAGTGGTTAATGCTCACTGCTGCAACAGAACGTCATTCTTGTCAAAACTGACGAGACAGCTCCACTTCATGCATGGAAGACAATAGTTGAGCATTGACTAGCCTATCAATAGCCTATAGCCTTAATGGCACAAAGTGAATCGCATTTACATTCAACAAACTATCATGACATCAGCGTTTGTTAACGAGTTGCTAAAAATACACAATGCCCGCTTGCGCATAACGTTAGGGCGCCAATTAATTAAACGATCTAATGCTACAACTCACAGCCAGACTGTCAGACTGAGGGATCTGATAACCGCTAACAACAACAACTTGCGGTAAGCTGACCCACCTCTCGATTATTTCTCTTGTCTGTGGAAACCAGTCCTTGTTGTTTCTGTTTCTTTCCCTGCTTTTCATCATCTTCGCCATATGGTACTCCAGGATAGGACTAGCTTGAGTGGCTAACGCTAGTTCCACTTCTTGTATTCTGTCTCCGCAGCGCACGCTGCCTGCCTCAAAACAAACACACACCGGCTAAAGTGGGCGTAACTTTTCCTGCATGCCTCTACATGACAGCCAATCACCAGCCGTATTAGAGCGTGGTGTGCAAGCATGTCGCATGCTTATAGGCTCAATGACGCTGTTTTGTTTTGGTATCGAAAATTGGTATCGATTGACAAGGGAGGCTTCGATACCCCTTAGTATCAATGTTTTCATTTCGGTGCCAAGTAAGTATCGAAACTCGATGCCAACCCCTATACATTACACACAAACACACACACTATATTCACACATACTGTATATGTATAAAGAATATCGGCCGATATATCGATATCAGATTTTCTTTTACTCCCTAATATCAGTATCGGCCCCAAAAATCCATTATGGGTCAGGATCTAAAAATTTGATTTGAAAAATGGTGAAAGTTTGAAAAACATGCTTACCCAGCTCTATGCGTTCGTAGTCTGAGTCGAGCAGGAAGGTCCTGAAGCGGTTGGAGACATAGTGATAGGCCAGGAACTTCAGGTAGTACTGACTGAACTCAAACTCCATGGGGAACTGCAGGTGGATCTGAGGAGGCAAGGACAGCAGTACAGCTTCACCTGGATGCTCTCTTTGTCTTCAGTCTGAACCAGAGTGAAAACGGTTTTGTTGATATTTTTTGTATTTGGCTCGTTTAGATTTGTTTTGGTCCACGCTGCTCAATTACAAGTGAGCCAAGACTTGCAAACAAGTCACGTGACTCACAAGTGAGATTTAGCAACCTGTCATTAGTAACCTAACCTTGCAGTCAAAACTAATCTGATTCCAGCTTGTCTCAAAGCATGATGGACTTGTCTGCACTCTTCTTCTGTTGTGCTCATACCTGTTAAGATCACATGAAGAAGTAGCTGAAGAGTCTGGCATCGGTTAATTTTGTTCTGCTCAGCTTTCCGAACACGAGTGGCTTCTGGCTAACAGACGTCAACAACTGTCTCCTTATTACCCAGCTCTTCTTAGAGTACAGAGACTCACATACTCAGGTGTCTCACTTATTTGGTTAGCCTGGGACCCTGACCATTCTGCAAGCTCATTTTTTATTTGCTCTGGCAGATGCGTCTGGCCCCTCCCATTCAAACAGATTTCCGCCTGACCTGAAAACAGTCGGGCAAATCACAACCGTTTATAATAAATAACAATAACTTGGATTTATATAGCGCCTTTAAAGGAACCCAAGGGCGCTTTACAACGGTGAGACACAATGACAAACAAATAAAACAAGAACAGAGAGAACAGAGTTGACTAGAGGTCAAAGGCTTTGTTGAACAGGTGACTTTTGAGGGTGTTCTTGAAAGTGTCCAAGGATAGGGTGTTGCAAATCTCTGCCGGGAGAGAGTTCCAGATGGTGGGGGCTGCCATACTGAATGCTCACTCTGACCAGCCCACTCTAGATGTTCTTGATTTCCTCCGGCCTCCAGGATCTGTACCCCAATCAAATATGAGCACTGTCACTGTTTTTTTTTATGTTGTTGTTGTTACACTTGTCTTGTTGATATATGAGTTGTTGCCAGCATTGCTAGGTAACTTGTAATTGCTAGTATGGTGTGATGTTGTTTGTCACGTGTCGTTGCTTTAATGTCTTGTATCTCTGTAAAACAAAAAACAAAAAAAAACCCAGTGTGAAGCTGGAGCGTTGGACTTTATTAACCCCCAGTGTAAAGCTGGAGCGTTGGACTTTATTAATCCCCAGTGTAAAGCTGGAGCGTTGGACTTTATTAACCCCCAGTGTAAAGCTGGAGCGTTGGACTTTATTAACCCCAAGTTTGAAGCTGGAGCATTGGACTTTATTAACCCCCAGTGTGAAGCTGGAGTGTTGGACTTTATTAACCCCCAGTGTGAAGCTGGAGCGTTGGACTTTATTAACCCCCAGTGTAAAGCTGGAGCATTGGACTTTATTAACCCCCAGTGTAAAGCTGGAGCGTTGGACTTTATTAACCCCCAGTGTGAATCTGGAGCGTTGGACTTTATTAACCCCCAGTGTGAAGCTGGAGTGTTGGACTTTATTAACCCCCAGTGTGAAGCTGGAGTGTTGGACTTTATTAACCCCCAGTGTGAATCTGGAGCGTTGGACTTTATTAACCCCCAGTGTAAAGCTGGAGTGTTGGACTTTATTAACCCCCAGTGTGAAGCTGGAGTATTAGACATTTTCTCTGGGTTTGAAGTTGGCTGACCGCCTGAGGGTCTCAAATTAAAGAGGCATTGAGACAATGTTCATATGATGCATCAGCAGAGATTTATTTCATTTCTCCCATCCAAGCCATGGTTTTCTGCAGTGCAAACAAGACAGTAAAAGCCAAAGTCAATAATACAAAGTGAATATCAAATGACAAATCAAACGGTTACCAGTTGCATTAAATAATTAGCTCAACAGATTACAACAAATGAAATGTGCATAAACAGAAATAAGGCTTACATGTCAGGGACGCATGGCAAGAGAAATGAGTTGGGAGGCAAAGAGTTCTCAGCTCTGTGTGAGAGCTAGATATGGACTGGCCTGGGCTCACACCTGCCTCCAATTGGCCTCCAATTGCCAATCAGGCAGGGGGATGAGTGACATTCTGGGTGTAACTTTCTAACCCACAGAGAGCTGCCATACACAGCATGAGGGAATTCACAACAGCCGCCCCCACAGGAGCCCAGCTGCTGTGACTGAAACCAGAATTCTTGTGATGTTGTCAAGGGGGCAAGGAGGGTAATGGGATGAGCCGTGCAACCGGTCTGGTGTATGTCCGGTCCTGAATCAAGATGTCCGCTGACCTGACCCGTCCATCCGGACTGGGATGGACTTTCACTATCTTGCCAACGGGCCATTGGGCTCGGGGCAGTTGAGGATCCATGACAAGGACTATTATGTCCTCTTCCAGGTTAGCTGTAGCTGTCAGCCATTTGTTCCGTGGTTGCAAGGTGGGAAGGTAGTCACGGATGAACTGTGACCAGAACTGATCCGCAAGGATTTGGCTCTGGCGCCAACGACGCCGCCCCATGGACTCAGGGGCATAAGTCACTTGCGGTAAGGTGGAATCACGCCGCCCCATGAGCAGCATGTTTGGGGTAACTGGGTCCAGGCTAGCCACATCTGAGGAGGTATATCCCAAAGGTTTGGAATTAAGGATTCCTTCAACCTCTGTCAGCACAGTGGTAAGTACGTCCTCAGACACTGGTTGATGACCAACTGAGACTTGAAGTGCATTCTTCACTGATCGAATTTCTCTCTCCCATATACCTCCAAAATGAGGGGAGCTTGGAGGATTGAACTTGAAAGTGACTTGGTAGGCAGAGAGTTTCTTCTGTAGTTCTGCTTCCATTGCCTGAAATGCTTCTTGAAGCTCTCTTTCAGCACCACGGAAATTTGTGCCCCTGTCAGAATGCAGCTCGATAGGTTTCCCTCGGCGGGAAATGAACCTCCTGAGAGCAAGAAGAAATGCATCAGAGTCCAGAGAGTTGAGGAGATCAAGATGCACTGCCTTGGTGGTCATGCACTTAAATATCACACCCCAGCGTTTTTCATTACGGCGTCCGATTTTGACCATGAAGGGGCCGAAGCAATCCACTCCTGTAGAAAGGAATGGAGGGCTTAATAGCCTAAGACGGGCAGATGGAAGGTCGGCCATAAGGGGGACTTTAGGATTTGATCGCCACCGATGACAGGCAGGGCAGGATGTTTGATGACGTTTTACTGCCTGCCTCCCATGAAGAATCCAGTAGTGTCTACGGATTTCAGAAAAGACCCGCTCAGGACCAGCATGGAGAAGACGCTCATCAAAATCCTTGATCAACAGTTTGGTGACTGGATGTAAAGGATCCAACACAATAGGGTGCATGGGGATTTCAACAGAACCTTGACAGTTCCGAAGCCTCCCACCAACTCGTATGAGGCCTGTCACCTTATCGAGTTCGGGGGCAAGAGCTTTGAGCTTGCTGTTGGGCGAAAGAGCTTTGCCATCCTGCAGGGATTTTAGCTCCATTTGGAAGCTTTCTGCTTGACATTGCTTGAGCAGGCTGATTTCAGCATCCCTATAGGTTGGTGCTGGTGAACTCCCAGAGGATTGCATGAGGTCATCATAGGTAGCCTGTACCAGCTCTTTCCACAGGGAGTACTGAGTGTAAGTGAGCTGCTGCTCACTCTGAGGATTAATGGTTGTCAGGCTACAAAAGGTGAGACCTCTCAGTTCAGTGGGGTCTGGCTGGACAGTGTTTTTAGGGCGCACCGGCCAACTGTCAGGCGGTTGCTTAAGGGAAGCTGGCCCATTCCTCCAACGATTAGGCTGCGATAGGTCAGCAAGGCTTTTTCCCCTGGTAATGTCGTCAGTGGGGTTATTGGAAGAATCGACATAACGCCAGCAATGAAGGTCAGTGAGGTCTTGAATTTCTGCCACTCTTACACCCACAAAGACCTTAAAACGGCAGGATTCGGACTGCAGCCATTCAAGAACTGTGGTGGAATCTGTCCACAATGTAGTGTGTTGAAGAGTGATGCTAAGCTCTTTCCGAAGGAGCTGGGCAAGTTGAGCGCCAGCTAAAGCACCACACAGTTCCAGACGCGGCATGGACAATTGCCTCTTAGGGGCGACTCTGGATCTGGCCATGACAAAGCTAGTGTGGCATTTTCCATCATACTTATTGAGCAGATAAGCGACAGCTCCATAAGCTCGTTCAGAAGCATCACAAAAGACATGCAGATCTTGAGTGATGGCATCAGGTCTACCTGCGGGAGTGTAGCACCGGGGCATGGAAATTGACTGAAGACTGGGCAACTCCTTCTCCCAAGCTTCCCATGCAGTTAGGAGATCTGTGGGTAAGTCCGGGTCATCCCAATCTCTTTGTTTTGACCAAAGTTGTTGGACGAGCATTTTGGCCCGTGTAAGATAGGGTATAAGAAACCCTAAGGGATCATATTGTTGAGCGAGGACTTGGTAGATCCTCCTCATGGTCACTGGGGACTGCTGCATGGGCTTGTGCTGATAGCTCAGGACATCGGGGGAACAGCTCCACTTCAGGCCCAAGGTGGATTCTACCGGTTCAACACGGTTCTGAGAGAGCCATAGTTCTAGACTCTGTGACTGTGCATCTGGGGGTAAATGAGCTACCACAGGTGGGTGATTACTAGCCCACTGACGCACCTGGAAACCTCCTGTGGCCAGAAGGTCCCGTGTTGTATCGACCAGGCTTTTGGCTTCTGGAATGCTGAGGCAGCTTGTCAGACAATTGTCAACATAGAAATTATTCTCCACAGTCCACTTGATTTCTTCATATCCTTCACAGTGATCTTTGACATGCTTCTGAAGAGCAAAGGTTGCACAACAGGGGCTGCTCGTAGTACCAAAGGGTAGAACCTGCCATTCATAGACATCAGGTGCTGATTCCCGATTCATGTTCCGCCAGAGGAATCTGAGCAAGGGCCGATCTTCCGGTAGCAGACGGACCTGGTGGAACATCCCCTTAATATCGCCGCTTATTGCTACCGGGTATTGGGGAAAACGAAGAAGGACCCCAATAAGGGAAGGGCTCAGAGTTGGACCAGGAAGCAGCTGGTCATTCAAGCACATGCCCTGGAATTTGAATGAACAATTGAATACCAGGCGGGCTTTCTTATTATGATGAACCAGATGATGGGGCAGATACCAAGATTCTGCGGAGCTATTAACTGTTTCAGGAGGAACTTTCTTGACATAGCCAGCTTTCTCCAGCTTTAGTATTTCCTCGTTGTAGACAGCCGTCTTCTCCTGATCTTTGAGGAGCCTCCGTTCTGTACTCCTCAAGTTCGGCATGGTCGCATCCATTGGAGCCTTCAGTTTAGGAGCATCATGAATCCGGAGAAGGGGAGTTGCATATCGCTCAATTCCATCAATAGTTACTCTTTCCGTTCGGGCCTCCAACATCTCAATGGCCTGTTTGTCTTGTTGAGACCGAGTGACTTGTTTCTCACTGCGGAACGGAAGCACATCCAGTTTCCATAGCTTCTCTACATGACCAAATAATGAATCAGATGGACTAATGGAAGTGAACAGACATTGGTGCGCTGGAGGATAACTTTCAGGTAAACCCTCATGACCTTGAAGGGTCCAACCCAGCTGAGTGTGCACAGCAATGGGACCTCCCTTTGCGCTTCTTCTCACAGGCTCTATGGGCGAGATCAGGTGAGAATTGTCAGAGCCAATCAAGACAAGAGGTTGGACTTTCCTGAAAGGCTGAAGGGGGATATCTCTTAGATATGAGTAGCGGCGCTTAAGAGACTGGACTGGATATGTCTGATCAATGAGATCAATCTCCTTAGCAGTGAAAGCCTGCTTTATGGGGTATCTGGCTGTCGGTGCTGAGATTGGAGAGATCTCAAACTGAACACTTTTCCCCTCAATGTGTGCGAGATCAGACCGAATGGTGCGGAGAGCCAGCATTTCCTTCTGTCCTTTCAGTTGAAGCTGTTGGACAGCAGCAGGCAAGATCATGGATCGAACAGAGCCATCATCCAATATGGCGTATGTACTCAGGGAGACGTTGTCATTCCAGAGAAGTACTGGGACAACTTTAAGAAGTACACGATCAGAGGGGTTGGAGTGAGCGAAGTACACTTTGCTGTGTGAGTGTAAAGCTTCAAGACATTGTTTTTGCTTAGCCACAAGATGCAAAACCTGAAGATGGAGCTCACCACAGTCAGGACAAGGTTTCTTAAGTGTACAATCAACAGTGGAGTGAGAGGTACGTCCGCATCTCCAGCATCTGTTGTCCTTAGTTATCCATGATTGTAGTTCCTCTTTGGTTTGGGATCTCATTTGAGGGCATCTGGTGAGGTAGTGGTCATGGCTTCGACAGAACAGGCAGTGGATGTTAGACCTTTTGTAGGTGGTAACATAAGTATTTGTTTTCCGAGAGGATGGACGGAACTGGCTAGGAGCATCTGGATTCGAGCCATGATAAACAACAGCTTGACTCTTAGTCTTGGTGGGGTTAGATGACCTGTTGCTTGGCTGCTCCTGCTGATACCATTGTACAAGTCTGTTTGAAAGTCTCTGCTGCTGCGCCTTTGATTGTAACCATCCAGCCAAGTCCCTTAGATTGTACGGGTTCAATGTAGCTACAGTGAGTTTGCCTTGTAAGTGTAAGAACTCAATGAAACTCTCCCTCATGTATTTAGGAAGCTTGCTCAGTAAACGGTCAACATGAGAGCAACAGTTCAGCTCATAACCAGTTGGACCCTCTAGCGACGTCAGCATACTAACAAGCAGGTGAATCTGCAGGGAAAAGCTCTGAAACCCTTGTGAGTCACCGATTCTGATGTCAGGTGCTGTAAGTATTGCTGCTATCTCGCTCTGAGCCAACTGGTGTGGCTGGCCGTACTGCAGTTGGAGTGCCTGCACTGTAGCAGTATAAGGCTGTGGATGATGACGGCAGGACTGAGCGATCATCTGAGCTTCAGGCAATTTAAGATGTTCAAGGAGGACATGATATTTATATTTCTCGCTCAGCTGAACATAAGGATCCAGAAGATTGTCCAGTGCCAGCTTCAGGTTGGCAAAGTCTTTCTCACTATCCTTAGTGAAGTTTGGTATAGTAGGCTTAGGAACCCCATACAGTGATGGCTCATATGGAACAGTACTTGCTGAAGCCATGGTGGTAAGAGGAGCCATTCCTGCAGCTGATGGTAACTGCACATGAGCTACTTGTTGTGAGGAAAGTGGGTGTGTTTGAACACCAGTATAGGGAATAAACCCTGGATGAGGAGAGCTGATAGGACCAATATACTGATTTCCTGGTGCTCTTGGTTGGAAAGAATGCATACTATGGCTCATAGCATGCCTGGCATCCCCTGCAGGGTGAGCAGTAAAAGGTTGAGACCTTTGCTGGTTAGATGAAAGAGGCCGTGAGTGTATAGGGCCAAAGGATGATGGAATAGATTGTGAATGTACCACATGAATAGGTGAGCGTGTTACCTGATACTGTATTGGTAAACGCTGATGAGCGGGGTTAGGAGTGGCACGCTTAGTTCCAGGCTGTAAAAGGGGTTGTTGGTTCAAGCCTTGAATGGTGAGAGGTGCCTTGTATGGTGGTGCGGGTTGAAGTGAAGTAGCTGCGGGTGTTTTGACAGTACTGAGAGGAAGGTTATAGAGCTTGTAAGCAGTGAAGTTCTCCTCTGCTGAATTGATATGCTCAATAGGGGGTGTAAGTTGTTGCATATCTCTCAGTCTGACTCTAGGCCTGACCACAGGTTCTGATGCAGGTTTCAAGTGAGGTGTGGATGTTCCCACATGATGTGGATGAGGCCTTAATCTGTGATGTTGAAGTTCTACATACACATCATCCTTTGTCTTTAGTCCATGAAGAGAGAGAGACTGTTGAGCATCAGGCTCATTACCATCTTCAGCAGAAAGAGGAGGCACTTCCTGGCATAAAGGCTCATTCATGTCCAATAAATCATCTCCTAGTAGCTCCAAACCACCTTCAGCCCCTCTCTGTTCATTAGGTTCTGGTGGTTCATGAACCAGTGCATTTTGAACAAAAGCAGAAAACTGAAGCACAGCAGTACTAGCATTGTCATTGTGTGCATCTGTTAGAGGGTGGGCTTCAGGCAATGCAGGTTTATTCACTTCAAGACTGCTGAGTAAGTGATCAATGGGAGGTGCTCCCTCTTGATGTCTATCATCTTCAATTTGGGGTTGATGTGTGCTCTGCCCCACGAACAACAGATTCATATGTTCCATCCGTCTTTGTGTTTTCCTGCTACGTTGCTCCAACTCCTCCATTTTGCTTTTCATGAGTGCCATTTCATTAGTTTCCTCCATTTCCGTTTTCCTCAGTGATTCCATCATGTTTGACAACGATTCTTTATCCATGTGAATTGTAGAGATGGCTTCCTCTTCATCATGTTCAAACATGTAACGCTGAGGTTTCTTCCTTTCTCTCTGAGGATAGGTTTTGTGATCTTCTGATCCAACTCCATGGTTCCCACACCGTTCATTCACACCTCGTTCCTCTTCATTCATTGTCTTGATATTAGGTAGTCAGCAATCCGCTCGAAGGACCATATTAGACATTTTCTCTGGGTTTGAAGTTGGCTGACCGCCTGAGGGTCTCAAATTAAAGAGGCATTGAGACAATGTTCATATGATGCATCAGCAGAGATTTATTTCATTTCTCCCATCCAAGCCATGGTTTTCTGCAGTGCAAACAAGACAGTACAAGCCAAAGTCAATAATACAAAGTGAATATCAAATGACAAATCAAACGGTTACCAGTTGCATTAAATAATTAGCTCAACAGATTACAACAAATGAAATGTGCATAAACAGAAATAAGGCTTACATGTCAGGGACGCATGGCAAGAGAAATGAGTTGGGAGGCAAAGTGTTCTCAGCTCTGTGTGAGAGCTAGATATGGACTGGCCTGGGCTCACACCTGCCTCCAATTGCCAATCAGGCAGGGGGATGAGTGACATTCTGGGTGTAACTTTCTAACCCACAGAGAGCTGCCATACACAGCATGAGGGAATTCACAACATGGAGTATTGGACTTTATTAACCCCCAGTATGAATCTGGAGCATTGGACTTTATTAACCCCCAGTGTAAAGCTGGAGCGTTGGACTTTATTAACCCCCAGTGTAAAGCTGGAGCATTGGACTTTATTAACCCCCGGTGTGAAGCTGGAGCGTTGGACTTTATTAAGCCCCAGTGTAAAGCTGGAGCGTTGGACTTTATTAACCCCCAGTGTAAAGCTGGAGCGTTGGACTTTATTAACCCCCAGTGTAAAGCTGGAGCGTTGGACTTTATTAACCCCCAGTGTAAAGCTGGAGCGTTGGACTTTATTAACCCCCAGTGTAAAGCTGGAGCGTTGGACTTTATTAACCCCCAGTGTGAAGCTGGAACGTTGGACTTTATTAACCCCCAGTGTAAAGCTGGAGCGTTGGACTTTATTAACCCCCAGTGTAAAGCTGGAGCGTTGGACTTTATTAACCCCAAGTGTGAAGCTGGAGCGTTGGACTTTATTAACCCCCAGTGTAAAGCTGGAGCGTTGGACTTTATTAACCCCCAGTGTAAAGCTGGAGCGTTGGACTTTATTAACCCCCAGTGTAAAGCTGGAGCATTGGACTTTATTAACCCCCAGTGTAAAGCTGGAGCGTTGGACTTTATTAACCCCAAGTTTGAAGCTGGAGCGTTGGACTTTATTAACCCCCAGTGTGAAGCTGGAGCGTTGGACTTTATTAACCCCCAGTGTGAAGCTGGAGCGTTGGACTTTATTAACCCCCAGTGTGAAGCTGGAGCGTTGGACTTTATTAACCCCCGGTGTAAAGCTGGAGCGTTGGACTTTATTAACCCCCAGTGTGAAGCTGGAGCGTTGGACTTTATTAACCCCAAGTGTGAAGCTGGAGTTTTGGGGAATCAAACCCGCAGCGTTCCCATCACAGGATGGGACATACTGTAGATGGAAATAGACTTATTGTGTTCTTACTGTTGCCCTTTCTTTTTGTTACGCAAGCGTTATTTGATGGACTTTTAATACAGCGAGGGCGACAGTAAGGAACAGTCTGAAATCGAGAGAGGATTCAAGTGGAAGTGGGTTAATAATAGCCGGCGTGATGCCGGGGACACCCGAGTATTTAGGGCAGTGCAGACAGCCGGCTCGTAAATCTTTATGTTCCTGAATGTGATAAGGTGGCAGAAACCACGTCACTGTCCAGCAAAACAGGAAGCACTGTCAGACTCACAGGTAAACACACGCACACAAAGCATTATAAACACACAGATGGACACTCGCATACCGGGAACAAGCAAGGAACCTATTAAGAAGGAAGAGACATCACTCACACATCATGGCGTTCAAATTTTGCATTGGGGCCAGTTCTATTGAGTGACTGATGTGGACAAGGTAGGTCCAACTATACACCATCATATCTGTGTTGTTTCACCTTTGATTGAAAAATGCTTCCACCAGATTAAAAAAAACACATTACATGATGTTGAGTGATACCCCGTTTGGTCATGTATCATGATGTAGTTAGCTAATCCAGCTCTATTTTGGACCAAACAGGGGCTTGAGTTGAGCTATATAGCTGCTGGACAGAGCCATATTCTGTTTGGAGACCAATAATAAGGAAAACTAATGCGCACATTTAGATAAAAACAACATCATCATCATCAGTCAACATTGCGTAATGTGCTTTCTTCACTCTGGCCCCAATGCAAAATTCGAACGCTTTGACGCAAGTACTGTCTGTTCTTTATTATAGGTTCCTTGGGAACAAGCAGGTGTTTTAACTCCAGATGGAAACAGAAAGAGAGTTTATGTAAATGTTCCTTCAGTTTCCTCAATGAAGACATGCCGCGTTCAAGGTTGGACTCTTTTACACCTGGTAATAGTAATGTAATCTGTATACACATGTGCGATCTGAATAATGAACAATCCGATCACACTTTTTGCATTCACAGTTGGTATTGCGTTCTTGTTATCTGCAATTAGCCTGGTTAAAACCATCCATCTGCAATGTGATCTGATCTTGTTTTTTTTGTTTGTTGCACAAACTACACAAAGCAGGTGAGCAGGCACTGTTAACAACAACAATGAAAACAAATCATTAGATGTGATCATGATCAGCCTGGATGTACTTTTCATTTGAGGAGGAAAGAAACTGGGCATGGATGGTGAAGCAATAGAGTTAAATGGTTAAAAAGCGGCGTGCTCAGTTATGTTTTTTGTTTGAATTTTCTTTGCAAGGACATTTATCCATTGTTGGAACTCATTACTAAAAATAGCATTAATGTGCAAATATGAGCGTCCCTGTCATTGATTATGTATTGCTTGTTGCTTAGATTCCTACATGACTGAGCAGTTAGATTGCTTGTTTGTGCAATGTTCACACATCCCTGCATCAGGGATTGTGTGTTTTGTTGAGACAGATTTTTTCTCTTTTCCTCTCTCCACTTGATTTGGTACTATTAGTGTTGCATTTACCTCACATGTATATTGATCTCACTTGTACTGTATTGGTATGTTCCTGCTTTTCATACTCCACTGTCACATGACTGTCAACTCATGTGACTGAATCATGTGACTGGACCATGTGGGTATTTAAGATGGCATCTCACTCTGTCTGTTTGTCTCAAGAAGCGTTACCAACGGTGCAATAAATTAATTCACTGGAGCCCTTGCAGTGTGCGAGCTGTTTTATTTATGTTTTCATTGCTCAGTTCCCAGACATTAATTTGACTCTGCCCTTGGGTGAAAACGAGGGAAAAACACTGGCAGCACTCTCACTGTAATCTTTAACAATTCATGTGACATCACTGACTCTGAATGCATTCATTGTTAAATATTAATCAGTGAGACACAGTGAGTCAGGATGGGCTTGTCGCCAAGACTTTCACAAATGTGAAGTTGCATTTCCACCTGGCTGAGATCCTATCACATTACCATTTCAATACCTGCTATGTGCCTTTACACCTTGCTTTAACAATATGTTGTCTAATTAACATCCCTAGATACATATTGCATTTTAATACCAGGTGTCAATTGTCTGCACATGTTAAGTCCGTTTCCTTTTGTCCTGCACCTGCTGTGTTTATCCTGTAGTGTTTAACAGTCTTGTGTGTCAGCACCGAGTAAGCAGGTCAAAATACTTGATGAATAAAAGCGATTCGGGTTCAGATATGTTCATAA
This sequence comes from Poromitra crassiceps, assembly GCF_964638095.1. Lineage (NCBI taxonomy): Eukaryota > Metazoa > Chordata > Actinopteri > Beryciformes > Melamphaidae > Poromitra > Poromitra crassiceps. The sequence goes on from NC_139624.1 coordinate 46,273,616, forward strand.
AAACATTTGCCGTTGCAGATCAAATTATTTTCACAGCGACATCCAGATTTTTGGGGACATCTTCACCCATTATAATAAGAGAAATAACTGTCATACATATTCTATAAGCTGAGATGGGTTTCAAATCTCTCCGGCACATGCCCTTTTTGTTTCGTTTTGTATTATATTTATTTATTTATTTAATGGTGCAAATAAATAAACTCATCTTGCTCACATACCTGGTGCACGCAGTCGAGGAACTGCAGGAAGATGGGTGTGAAGCCGCTGCTCTGGCTGGCGAGCGTCTGCGCCCCCCGGTGGCTGAAGCGGTGGCCGAACGAAAGCCACTCCTTCTCCACCAGCAGCCGGAAGCCGTCGAATGTGCGGTAGTACGGATCTGACAGTAGCTGTACCAGGGACACGATCTGAGGAGACAGACCACAACAGACACATCTCATTAGGGTGGGGGTGCACAAGCTTCACCACAACAGACAAATCTCATTAGGGTGGGGGTGCACAAGCTTCACTCAAAGTGACTTTTAACTAGGGATGGGCATTTCTAGCAAGAACACTAGTCGAAAGTCGCTGGGCCAAAGTCGACTTTTAGTCTAAATTCGTCCAACCAAAAAAAAGAACAACACGATTTTCGACTTTCAATAACAAAAGTAAATCTTGATAATAAAAACTATTATTCGAATATTCGAAATTCGTTGCCCATCCCTACTTTTAACATTGTAACATTAAAGAGTTCAGACCAGGCAAAAGACTTTTGGTGATTATATTATGTTTATACCTTTTATCGAATTTGACAAGGCGCCCAGTGGGAGGCGCTACAGAATACCCAGAATCACAAAAAATATAATCACGGCTTTCAACCCAAATGCGATAACCTGACTGAACTCCTAACCTGAATTTCTACCAATTCTCCACCAGAAATTGTACTTTTGTATCATCTTCCACATGTGAAATATTATGTTCTGGTACGTCTCTGAATGTTTTTTTTTTGTCTGTTTTTAATTCCACTGGACTGAAGCCTAAGGCGAATTTTAAAAATGTCCCAAGTGTGGACAACAATGTTTCTTCTCTATTATATTACCAGATACAGTCACATAGTTGTACAGAGCAGGCTGTGGATTTTAATATGCGGTTTGTGTGTTGAGAGACTGCAGGATGTTTGCCGTGTTCCAGATTCTCCTCCATTTTGACTCAGTTTGATCTTTGAGCTTCTGCGATTTTTTTTCTCTCCAGATTTTTCTCCAATTTTCTCCCCAATTGTACTTGGCCAATTCCCCCTACTGTCCCGGTCGTTGCTCCACCCCCTCTGCCGATCTGGGGAGAGTTGTAGATTAGCACATGCCTCCTTTGATACATGTGTTGTCGACAGCCGCTTCTTTTCACCTGAGATCGTAGAGTTTCACTGGCAGGACGTAGCGCGTGGGAGGATCACGCTATTCCCCGCAGTTCCCCTCCCCCCCAAACAGGCAGTCCGACCGACCAGAGGAGGCACTAGTGCAGCGACCAGGACTCATACCCCACTGGCTTCCCACCCGCTGACACGGACAATGGTGTCTGTAGGAACGTCTGACCAGTGTTGGGCAAGTTACTTTCAAAATGTAATATATTACATATTACTAGTTACTTTCATTTTAAAGTAATACGTTACTTTACAATATTACTGTCTGTGTAGAGTAACTTATTACCTATTACACTACTTTTGCATTATTTTCACCAAAATAACAGCAGTAGCAGAATGACATTGCCTACCCGGAACCATCCCGAAAAATAATTTGAAGTGTCTTGAAGTCAGTGTAAAGTGTCCAAAATTGTAAATGTTATCCTTTTCCTTTGTTATTGTCATCTATAGTGGTTATCTGCATAAAAACACACAGTTTGATTAGGAAATGATTGTATCTTTTTTAAATATGTGCTTTGATTACTTTTTTTTTAACTAAATTCGTAACTTGAGTTACTTGACAAAGTAACTTTTATAATGTTACTGAAATCTTATTGGTAATAAGTTACATTACTGAGTTACTGCTAAAAGTAATATATTACATGTAATATATTACTTTTGTAATGAGTTACCCCCAACACTGCGTCTGACCAAGCTGGAGGTACTGCTGCCGGGAATTGAACCCGGGTCTCCATGGTGGTAGGCCAGTGCTTGTACCTCTCCACTACCCAGATGCCACGTGATTTCTTATTCGGCAAAACTAACACATGAGCTCCACAATAGACGCTACTTAATACAGACAATACTGTAAATGGCGTTGGGCTCATTTTTCAGTTTCCTGAAAGGCAGAAAGAGAAAGTGAACAAATGCATGTCCGCCTTTCAGTGTGTGTGTGTGTGTGTGTGCGTGCGCGCGTGTGTGTGTGAGTGGCACCTGTGTGGTGACGTCCCAGCCATCTTCCAAGCTGACCATGACCGACGAGCCGGCGTCCAGGAGCTCCACCACCAGGACTGACACCTGCAGGACCCTGCGCAACTATACACACACATTTTAATACCTTTATTTGTGTTCACATTTAGCCAAAAAAAATCCTTGAACACAAATAATAATAGATGCACAAGCAATGGGAAATCTCATAGTGACAGATGTATCTAGTCTGAATCTATGGATAAAGGAAACAGCACCTCCTCCAGATGTGGCCACTGCCAATTATTGCAGAAATAGAGCAGAAGCCTAGGCTAAAACTTGTGCCCATCAACTCATGCTCACATCCCGTGCCCAAGCGGATGGACACAGTCACTCGCCGCTTAAATTATGGACGTAGCCGTCCGGTTTTGGACTTTTCCACAGAGCCGCCTGCTATTGGTCCGTGATTGATGAGCTGCGCGATCACTGGACAAGCGACCTGTCAATCACACCCCAATGCATAGCCTGCTTTACATCCATTGAAGAAGACTTGAAACTAGTGAACACTTAGGACGTGTTTACTGAGGTAATAAATCAAGTGAGAATTAAGGTCATCCCATTGACTTCCATAGAATCAGAGTTCTTTTTGTAACAGAATAGAGAACACAAGCCTGAACTATCGCTTCAGCGCAGCTTCAGCGTGGCGTGTGAACGGTCTCGCCTGTTAACAAGGACGCCGAAATGGAACTGCGTGGCTTCAGCGTGGCTTTGGCATATGGTGTGAACAAGGGCTTAGCTTTCTCTCTTGCTTGCCGCTGTTTACCCCGCATCATTATACTTCAATCACTCATGCAGCACGTGGCCGTTACACTTTCTAGAGGCTGGTGGCGCGTGAAACAAGGATGCACAGATTGATAGCAGGAGACACACAAGTTAAAAACCCATGCGTATTTATTTTCAAACACTTTCAAGGCCTTGATTTTTTCTTCAAATTCACAAACCTTCAAGGACTTCAGGGAACCGTGAGATAGAGACAGACAGACAGACAGACAGACAGGCAGGCAGGCAGGCAGACAGGCAGGCAGGCAGGCAGACAGGCAGGCAGGCAGGCAGGCAGACAGACAGAAAGACAGACAGACAGACAGACAGACAGGCAGGCAGGCAGACAGGCAGGCAGGCAGACAGACAGACAGGCAGGCAGGCAGACAGACAGACAGGCAGGCAGACAGACAGACAGGCAGGCAGACTGACAGACAGACAGACAGACAGACAGGCAGGCAGGCAGGCAGACAGACAGACAGACAGGCAGGCAGACAGACAGACAGACAGACAGACAGACAGGCAGGCAGACAGACAGACAGTACTGACCAGAGTCATCCACTCGGAGTCCTCCAGGCTGCGGTGGAAGCTCATGCTGGGGTCGGGGTTGGGCGAGCTGGGCACGCAGGCCTTCATCAGCTTCTTGAAGCTGTTCTTCACCTGCCGCACATCACACACCTCGATGGGCACCACCTCCCACTGCTGGAACGAGTCCTGCTTCCCCCCCTGAGCACCCAGGACAAGAAGACCACACCGTTAGCGGCCATACACTGGACCCAATGCACCTTTAACACCCATACACTGGACCCAATGCACCTTTAACACCCATACACTGGACCCAACACACCGTTAATGCCAATACTGTACATTGGACCCAACGCACCGTTAGCGCCCATACACTGGACCCAATGCACCGTTAACGCCCATACACTGGACCCAACGCACCGTTAACGCCCATATACTGGACCCAATGCACCGTTAACACCCTTACACTGGACCCAACGCACCGTTAACACCCATACACTGGACCCAACGCACCGTTAACGCCCATACACTGGACCCAACGCACCGTTAACGCCCATACACTGGAACCAACGCACCGTTAACACCCATACACTGGACCCAACGCACCATTAACGCCCATACACTGGACCCAATGCACCCTTAACACTCATACACTGGACCCAATGCACCCTTAACACCCATACACTGGACCCAATGCACCCTTAACACCCATACGCTGGACCCAATGCACCGTTAACGCCCATACACTGGACCCAACGCACCGTTAACACCCATACACTGGACCCAACGCACCATAGACTAGACCCAACGCACTGTTAATGCCAATACATTGGACCCAATGCACTGTTAATGCCCATACATTAGACCCAACGCACCGATAATGCCCATACATTGGACCCAACACACCGTTAACACCCATACACTAGACCCAACACACTGTTAACACCCATACACTAGACCCAACACACCGTTAACACCCATACACTAGACCCAACACACCGTTAATGCCCATACACTAGACCCAACACACCGTTAATGCCCATACACTAGACCCAACGTACTGTTAATGCCAATACATTGGACCCAACGCACCGTTAACACCCATACACTAGACCCAACACACCGTTAACACCCATACACTAGACCCAACACACCGTTAATGCCCATACACTAGACCCAACGTACTGTTAATGCCAATACATTGGACCCAACGCACCGTTAACACCCATACACTAGACCCAACGTACTGTTAATGCCAATACATTGGACCCAACGCACCGTTAACGCCCATACACTAGACCCAACGCACCATTAATGCCAATACATACAATGCCCATACACTAGACCAGTGTTTCTCAAACAGTGGTCCGCGAGTAGATTTTTCTTTTTTCCCCCCTCCCACTATCCAATCAGAGAAATGTTACGGTCAGATCGCGATGCCTATTAAGGACTATATGTATTTTTTGCACTCCGAATCCAACGCCATCACCCCTGAGTCTCTATGAGTTACGGTTGCAGAGATAGGTCCACTCTGCATGCAGGAGAGAGACAGAGTAGAGCGGGGGGTTGGGAGTTCCAAGTTACTGACCAAACACTATTTCAGTGATTGCTGTCAGAATATAGAGCAATTTAACACTTATTTGAATACAAAAACATCACTGAATGCAACTTTAAGATGGCAACAGATAGCCTATTTGACTTTGGCAACATTGTGCATTTATTGAACTTGAAAAAACTTTCTTTGAACTTTGAATATATTTGAACTGAAAAGGAGAAATAAATGTAAAAAAAAAAAAAAAAAAAAGTAAATCGTCTAAAATTTATTGTATATATTTTTTATATCGGTTATCTTGTTTTCATAATTGGTGGAAGCCAGAAATTTGATTAATTGTACAGCCTTAATGCTATTTGTCATTTAATTAGCCTGTAATTTGTAATTTACAGTTGAAGTAGTAGGCCGATTGTTTTTGGGGATGTTTTGGGAGTTAGGTAGTCCCTGAGTTTTTTTTTATTGGTTAAGCGGTCCTTGGTCTGAAAAAGTTTGAGAAACACTGCACTAGTCCCAACGCACTGTTAACACCCATACACTGGACCCAACGCACCGTTAACGCCCATACACTGGACCCAACGCACCCTTAACGCCCATACATTGGCCCCAACACACCCTTAACGCCGAAACACTGGACCCAATGCACTGTTAAAGCCCATACACTGGACCCAACACCTCAATTCACACAGAGAATACATTCGCTTCGCACTGCATTTTCTATTTTCTATTGCTTTGCTGTTGTTTTTTTGTCTTTTCTTTTATAACCCTATCATATGAGAATACAGGCTCAAAGGGCTTCACCACACCTATAAAACAATAGATGAAAACGACACTGCCCAAACTTGAAGAGAACAAGGGGAAACTGCCATGAAAACCACGGGTGGGGGGATCTTTAATTTCTAGCAATTTTAATTCTTATTAAATGAATTCTTGATGAATATACTATTTACTTTCCTAGCTGTGAAGCACCTAGTAACTTTTGAACCATGCTCTATACAAATCTATACAAAGTTTACTGCTTTTATTTCCAGCCTTTTGGCTTTTTTCCAACTTGTGAGAGATGCTCTACAAATAATTTGTTGCTAGGTGTCTAGCAATGGTGTAGTGCAGGGTAGATGCGGGTAGACAGCCGTCTCCCCCCTTATTTTTCAGACGGCTTTGCGTCTACCCACTTCTAGCAGAAATAGTAGAAAATAATTTGCCCGGATTTATGGCGGGCGGATGGTTCATGCATACACGCGGGTTAGGATGGCATAAAAGCTCATCTGCGCATCTCTAATGTGTGTATAGTTCACACAAAAAAGTGGCGGCAGGGGGAGGGGGGTAAATTACAGTCTACCCACTTCTCCAGGGACCACTACACCACTGGTGCCTAGTTACTTCATTTACTGTTTTATTCATTGTTTCCAATGTATTCACCTCTTATTTATTTTCCTAGCTGTCAAGTGTTCTGTAGCTTGAACGCGCTGTAATACAGTTGACTCATATTATGAGCTGTGTGTCACCTTGAGCTGGGCCTTGTCTCCGATGATGTAGAGGTAGGCCTTGTGCTGCCGGAGGAACAGGATGTCGCTTGACCCGCCGTTCGGCTGCGGAGACTCTTTCCCCGCCAGACGGTTCCCCACGTCTGCGTTGTAGGCACTTAGACGCCCGCTCCCCCGAATACTGCCCCATTTACCTGGGTTACACACACACACACACACACACATAAACTAGAGTCGTCAGTGCCGATCCTTCCATCAAATTCCTATCACGTTCAATCATCAAGCCACATGTGAGGTCCTGGTCTTGGTAAACACACCGCAGTGTGGGGTCATGTGACGCCCTGGTCTTGGTAAACACACAGCAGTATGGGGTCATGCGACGTCCTGGTCTTGGTAAACACACAGCAGTGTGGGGTCATGTGACGTCCTGGTCTTGGTAAACACACAGCAGTGTGGAGTCATGTGATGTCCTGGTCTTGGTAAACACACAGCAGTGTGGAGTCATGTGATGTCCTGGTCTTGGTAAACACACAGCAGTGTGGGGTCATGTGACGTCCTGGTCTTGGTAAACACACAGCAGTGTGGGGTCATGTGACGTCCTGGTCTTGGTAAACACACAGCAGTGTGGGGTCATGTGACGCCCTGGTCTTGGTAAACACACAGCAGTGTGGGGTCATGTGACGTCCTGGTCTTGGTAAACACACAGCAGTGTGGGGTCCTGCAGCGTTAGCAACTACTGAACCTAATTGAGCCATGCTGGTAAACAAGGCAGAAATGATTAAATGCTACCAATCTGCGTTTGAGCTAGATCAAGCTTGAGAGCTTCATTATGAAAAAACAAGAGTGCCTCCTCTGAAGATTTGTCACATTCAACAGACAGAAGTAATCAAACAGGCGATGACAGACACGTATCAGACAGGACAGCGGATGGCAGAGCCACTAGCCCAGCATGCAAGAAGGAGCAGCTCTCCGACAGGGAAAAAGAAGCGACAAAAACAGTCCAACAGACGATTAGTCCGGACGGCGCGGCAGCAGACTACAACATCACAGGAGGGAGTCGAGGGACGCCACACAGACCAGCGTGACTGTTAAGAGATCTGATTGGTTAGACAGGAGTGGGGAGAGGGAGGGGGTGTGGCCTACTGTACCTCTAGGAGGGTTCCTGGCCTTGACTGACACTTTGGGCTGAGAGAGGGAGATGACCCTCGCCCTTTGACCCAGAGCTAAGGTCAAACGACACAAAGACGCCCGTTAACCAACAGGTGGCAGGTGGGTTTCACACAACCACTACACACACACACACACACTTACCCCCTTTCCACCAACTGGAACCAAGTGAACCTGGTGCCGGTTCAAAGTTGATTCAACTGTGAACCTTTGAGCCGGCTTGCTTTTCCACAGGGTAGAGCTGACTAGAGAGTCACGTCATTACATCACTCAATACATCTGAATGCCTTGCGACATGGCTACTGGGGTCAACATGGTTAGGCCATAAATGTTAGTATATCTTTACAAATAACCATGCAAAAATATGTAAAGTAGTTTCATGGCCGTTGCGGCTCCTTGCTCTGGCTGTGTCTGCGGGGAGGACAGTCTACCCCAGTTGACAGTCCCGTGGACTGAATGCTCGCTGCGCATGTCGTGAATAGTGATTCAGACATATTTTCTATACGAGGATGCTTCACACCGTGTAATGATATCTGCATTCATCCAGCTATTCGGTGCTCTCTTCGTCTGCAGAAGTGATAACCCCGCCCCAAGCCCCTGATGTAAGCGGTTCGTTCGTCTAGTCCGGCAAAGAGTTGGTGCCACTCTGGAACCAGTTTTCCTGGCCGAGAGCCAGAGCTGGTAAAGAACTGGTTCGAGACTAGGCACTGGCTCCGAACCAGCCCTGGAACTGCCTTGGTAGAAAAGGGGTAACACACACTCTCACTAACCCCAAAGATGAGCTACAAAGGATAGGATCAACATATTTAAACCTAATCTCTGGGCATCTTTGGGCTGAAACAGAACTCACTGACACTTGGTCCAGTGCAAATTACACTTAAAAATCTGGGAAATATTGTGTTGGAAAGTAGACTGCAGTGGACTAGTTGATGCCAAGAATCTGGCTGCGGCCGAGTCTCACCTCCTCGGCTGAATGTTCCCGGCATGTCCTCCTTGGCGCCCATCACCTGCTTCATCAGAGCGCCGATCTTGGGCTGCCTCAGCTTGTCGGTGGAGTCTGTGGAGAGATCTAACAACTTCAGGCTGGACACAACTGAGGGGGAACCAGACAATACTGTACCGTCCTGAAGGAAACTCACTCAGTAACAGCCAGCAGACAAGACACGCTGCTCTAGTTTCTATTATCAACAGACCACACAGAAATATTTAATTTAAATGAAAATGCCTGCTGGAGCTGGAAACAGTCAAGATGTTGATGCAAGATGAGTGAGATGAGCAGGAAATAATAGTTCCTCAAATCATCGAGACAAACAGTCATGAATGAAAACTGTGACCAAAATATTTAGCAAAATAATAGGAAAAGAAAATCCCAAATGCTATACATCCAATTATTTCTAGGCAAAGTCTGAAGCCAATCATTTCTACAATTACCCATGTGTTTTACCTCTGCTCCATCAGATATTTAGTGTCAAATTGTCCATAATGTGTTTTACCTCTGTGCCATCAGATATTTAGTGTCAAATTGTACATAATGGCCCCTATCGTTGCATCGGCGCTGTTTCTAGGCCGAGCGCCTGGCGCAGCGCAAATCAGTGGGCGTGGACCAGCGCACTTGATATCTTCGTCTTGGCGCTAGACGCAGCCTCAACCATTACAACCACGCCTTTTAAGCGTAAAATTATGCACCGTCAGTTCATTGGATAAGTGCAATAAACGAATCGCATGCTTGCCTTTTAAGCTCCATTCCAGTGGTCCAACAAAACCAGACGAAAGCCAAGCGCTCTGCCCCCCCCCCTCCCTTCATCCAGTCTGTCTGTCTCCATATTATAGGATATTATTCCATATTATTATGCTTCTCAAACCAATCTAACTGCAGTTTAAATACTGCAAGCATGTAAATACGCTACACTATAGCAAGATCAAAGTGAAAAGAATGTTCTAAATGCATCAGCTAGAAAAATATAGCCTATCCCTATAGGATGAGATTCATTTTATATTGGTGAAAGTTTGTCCAGAAAGATATCGTTTTCTCTCCCCTGCTGCAGGTAGAATGATGCACATAAATATACCCTACATTATGTAAAGCAGGGGTGCCCACACTTTTTCAGCTTGGGAGCTACTTTTAAAATGACCAAGTCAAAGTGATCTACCGAACATATTTATTTATATATACACTGAGTATACAGTGGAAAACAGTGGAACAGTGGAAAAACAGTGGAAAACAGTGGAAACACAGTGGAAACAGTGGAAAAACAGTGGAAACAGTGGAAAAACAGTAAAAAAAAATAAAATAAAAAAATCCTCCCCTCAATGCCATGCGATCGACCACACTACCTTCGCGATCGACCGGTCGATCGCGATCGACGTATTGGGCACCCCTGATGTAAAGTCATTGCATAAATGTGTTTTTATTGTAAAACTAAATGTGAAGTAGGGCCAAGTTATTGGAGCGGACATCACAGTATAGCACATGACAGAAGCGCGTTCCGCTGTCACTTATCTAAATCACGTTAAATCCACAAAGGGTATATATAGGCTCAAGAGGACATATATGTTTCACATAGGGTGGTGTTTCATTTCGATGTTTTATTTGGTCCAATATTGAAATGTTCTACAATTGCAGGTTGTCTTACCATTACACATTACCGTATTTTAGATCTACCTTTTATATCTATTTCGGCTCATTTGGTTGCTATTTAGTAGCGAAATGGAGGACCCAATTGCATGCTGGGACATTCACAGGCAGTAAACTTACAACTGCTATTTCCTATGGGAAGCTGGGTGCTGCTATGTGTTGTGTCTGTCTGAGCGAGGGAGTCAGAGAGAGAGAGAGAAGGGTGACAGAGAAGAGGCAGAAGAGCACTGGCGCACTGAATAGGCCTGGTTTCAGAGAGAGACAGAGAAGGGTGACAGGGGAGAGGCAGAAGAGCACTCCTTGACACTGGCGCACTGAATAGGCCTGCTTTTCAAAGGCGCAAAGCGCTAAATGTACGCCAGGTCGGAAGATATCAGTAGGCCGGTATTTAGCGCCGACACGCCCACTTTGGCCCATTCTGGGACTGCGCCACGCCCATTCGGCCTAAAGCGCATTTGGCAGCGTAAAGCCATATTGATATCGTCCCAAAACAGGCGCAAGGCACGTTTTTTTGCGTTTAAGGCCAGTTTTAGCGCCGAAGGCCTGTGGGAGAATAGGGGCCAATGTGTCTTACCTCTGTGTGACATCAGATATTTAGTGTCAAATTGTACATAATGTGTTTTACCTCTGTGCCATCAGATATTTAGTGTCAAATTGTACATAATGTGTCTTACCTCTGTTCCATCAGATATTTAGTGTCAAAATCTACATAATGTGTCTTACCTCTGTGTGACATCAGATATTTAGTGTCAAATTGTCCATAATGTGTTTTACCTCTGTGTGACATCAGATATTTAGTGTCAAATTGTACATAATGTGTCTTACCTCTGTGTGACATCAGATATTTAGTGTCAAATTGTACATAATGTGTTTTACCTCTGTGTGACATCAGATATTTAGTGTCAAATTACCCATAATGTTTTTTTACCTCTGTTCCATCAGATATTTAGTGTCAAATTGTACATAATGTGTCTTACCTCTGTGTGACATCAGATACTTAGTGTCAAATTGTCCATAATGTGTTTTACCTCTGTGTGACATCAGATATTTAGTGTCAAATTGTACATAATGTGTTTTACCTCTGTGCCATCAGATATTTAGTGTCAAATTGTACATAATGTGTTTTACCTCTGTGCCATCAGATATTTAGTGTCAAATTGTACATAATGTGTTTTACCTCTGTGCCATCAGATATTTACAGTCAAATTACCCATAATGTGTTTTACCTCTGTGTGACATCAGATATTTAGTGTCAAATTGTCCATAATGTGTTTTACCTCTGTGTGACATCAGATATTTAGTGTCAAATTGTACATAATGTGTTTTACCTCTGTGCCATCAGATATTTAGTGTCAAATTGTACATACCGTAATGTGTTTTACCTCTGTGTGACATCAGATATTTAGTGTCAAATTGTACATAATGTGTTTTACCTCTGTTCCATCAGATATTTAGTGTCAAATTGTCCATAATGTGTTTTACCTCTGTGCCATCAGATATTTAGTGTCAAATTGTACATAATGTGTTTTACCTCTGTGTGACATCAGATATTTAGTGTCAAATTGTACATAATGTGTTTTACCTCTGTGTGACATCAGATATTTAGTGTCAAATTGTCCATAATGTGTTTTACCTCTGTGTGACATCAGATATTTAGTGTCAAATTGTACATAATGTGTTTTACCTCTGTGCCATCAGATATTTAGTGTCAAATTGTACATAATGTGTTTTACCTCTGTGTGACATCAGATATTTAGTGTCAAATTGTACATAATGTGTTTTACCTCTGTTCCATCAGATATTTAGTGTCAAATTGTCCATAATGTGTTTTACCTCTGTGCCATCAGATATTTAGTGTCACATTGTACATAATGTGTTTTACCTCTGTGTGACATCAGATATTTAGTGTCAAATTGTACATAATGTGTTTTACCTCTGTTCCATCAGATACTTAGTGTCAAATTGTCCATAATGTGTTTTACCTCTGTGCCATCAGATATTTAGTGTCAAATTGTACATAATGTGTTTTACCTCTGTGTGACATCAGATATTTAGTGTCAAATTGTCCATAATGTGTTTTACCTCTGTGCCATCAGATATTTAGTGTCAAATTGTACATAATGTGTTTTACCTCTGTGTGACATCAGATATTTAGTGTCAAATTGTCCATAATGTGTTTTACCTCTGTGCCATCAGATATTTAGTGTCAAATTGTACATAATGTGTTTTACCTCTGTGTGACATCAGATATTTAGTGTCAAATTGTACATAATGTGTTTTACCTCTGTTCCATCAGATATTTAGTGTCAAATTGTCCATAATGTGTTTTACCTCTGTGCCATCAGATATTTAGTGTCAAATTGTACATAATGTGTTTTACCTCTGTGTGACATCAGATATTTAGTGTCAAATTGTACATAATGTGTTTTACCTCTGTTCCATCAGATATTTAGTGTCAAATTGTCCATAATGTGTTTTACCTCTGTGTGACATCAGATATTTAGTGTCAAATTGTACATAATGTGTTTTACCTCTGTTCCATCAGATATTTAGTGTCAAATTGTACATAATGTGTTTTACCTCTGTGCCATCAGATATTTAGTGTCAAATTGTCCATAATGTGTTTTACCTCTGTGTGACATCAGATATTTAGTGTCAAATTGTCCATAATGTGTTTTACCTCTGTGCCATCAGATATTTAGTGTCAAATTGTACATAATGTGTTTTACCTCTGTGTGACATCAGATATTTAGTGTCAAATTGTCCATAATGTGTTTTACCTCTGTGCCATCAGATATTTAGTGTCAAATTGTACATAATGTGTTTTACCTCTGTGTGACATCAGATATTTAGTGTCAAATTGTACATAATGTGTTTTACCTCTGTTCCATCAGATATTTAGTGTCAAATTGTCCATAATGTGTTTTACCTCTGTGCCATCAGATATTTAGTGTCAAATTGTACATAATGTGTTTTACCTCTGTGTGACATCAGATATTTAGTGTCAAATTGTACATAATGTGTTTTACCTCTGTTCCATCAGATATTTAGTGTCAAATTTACATAATGTGTTTTACCTCTGTGTGACATCAGATATTTAGTGTCAAATTGTCCATAATGTGTTTTACCTCTGTGCCATCAGATATTTAGTGTCAAATTGTCCATAATGTGTTTTACCTCTGTGCCATCAGATATTTAGTGTCAAATTGTCCATAATGTGTTTTACCTCTGTGCCATCAGATATTTAGTGTCAAATTGTACATAATGTGTTTTACCTCTGTGTGACATCAGATATTTAGTGTCAAATTGTACATAATGTGTTTTACCTCTGTGTGACATCAGATATTTAGTGTCAAATTGTACATAATGTGTTTTACCTCTGTGTGACATCAGATATTTAGTGTCAAATTGTACATAATGTGTTTTACCTCTGTTCCATCAGATATTTAGTGTCAAATTGTCCATAATGTGTTTTACCTCTGTGCCATCAGATATTTAGTGTCAAATTGTACAGAATGTGTTTTACCTCTGTGTGACATCAGATATTTAGTGTCAAATTGTACATAATGTGTTTTACCTCTGTGTGACATCAGATATTTAGTGTCAAATTGTACAGAATGTGTTTTACCTCTGTGTGACATCAGATATTTAGTGTCAAATTGTACATAATGTGTTTTACCTCTGTGTGACATCAGATATTTAGTGTCAAATTTTGCTGGATATCTCATTTTGGAATGAAAGTTATGTTTTATCAAGAGTTTCATACAAAAATGAGATATAAACTACATAAAAAATAGTTAAACCTACTCTTACAACTACTATTTTATATCTGTATCTTCATTATATATTTTCCTTTAGCATAGTCTTTTACTTATGAAGTGCTTTGAAATTTGTCTCTGCAAATAAGAAGCGCTATACAAACTCAATTTATTATTATTATTACAAAGTGATTAACAGCTTAAGATTCAAGTAGTATGGTATTTTTAAAGGATAGTAGATAAACTAAGTCATTGGTGGATAACAGGATAATGCAGGCTGCATACACTACAATGATTTTTAAAGCAGCTATGTTGTGATGATTGTTGCAGCCCCTGTGGACAGAAGTGGTAGTGTTCGCCTGGAATGAAAACTGCATTTCCTGAACACCGAGGCTCCTGCTGTCACACGAGGCAGGGCTTCTCTGTTTTATTTATTGCATAAGTTCTTTTTTCTTCTTCTTTTTTTTAAGATTATTTTCTGGGCATTTTGGCCTTTTATTTGATAGGACACTAGGCAGACAGAAAAGGTGGGGAGAGAGAGGTGATGACATGCAGCAAAGGACCACGGATCACATTCGAACCCGGGTTGGCCACACGAAGGACTAAGTCTTTGTGGTGCACATTCTACCAGGTGAGCCGCCGGGCGCCCCTTTACTGCATAAGGTTGACGTCACTGCTTCGTTTGCCGGCTGGAAAAATTACAAGCAGTTTCACATGGATGTGACAAGTGATGGACGCTCTGCCCGGTCAGCGCAGCAGAATAACAATATAGATATTTCCTCACTGATGGTCTCAATTGCTGATGTAGATAATGTTGTTTCATAACCAGTTAAAAGTTCCCCGTAGCAGCTTTATGATCATGATTTCTTCCAACATAAATGGATGTATACAGTAGTGGTTTGGAATAGGACTCTTCAGACAGTATATTCCCTGTTCTGTGTTAGTAGACAGAGGAATGCGGCTGACTGTTCCACTGACAAACTTGTTGAGTGCTTTTACTAAACTGCCTGTTTCCCCTGAGAGGGAAAGTAGATCTCTCCCGGTCCTCCAGGTTCCTGCCTGACTGACTCACCCAAACTGCCACCAGTTAAACACTCCCAGGTGTCAGCCACAATCTTTTCTGATAATAGTATCAGACACGCTGAGGCCAGCAAGTTGTGTGTGTGCGTGTGTGGCCAGCGCAGTGTGTGTGTATGTGTGTGCACATGGCCAGCGTGTTGTGTGTGTTCGTGTGTGGCCAGCGCAGTGTGTGTGTGTATGTGTGTGCACATGGCCAGCGTGTTGTGTGTGTGCGTGTGTGGCCAGCGCAGTGTGTGTGTATGTGTGTGCACATGGCCAGCATGTTGTGTGTGTGCGTGTGTGACCAGCGTGGTGTGTGTGTGTGTACATGGCCAGCGTGTTGTGTGTGTGCGTGTGTGGCCAGCGCAGTGTGTGTGTATGTGTGTGCACATGGCCAGCGTGTTGTGTGTGTGCATGTGTGGCCAGCGCAGTGTGTGTGTATGTGTGTGCACATGGCCAGCGTGTTGTGTGTGTGCGGCCAGGGTGGTGTGTGTGCACATGGCCAGCGTGTTGTGTGTGTGTGCGTGGCCAGCGCGGCGTGTTTGCGTGCACACATGCGTGGCCAGCGCGTTGTGTGTGTGTGTGTGTGTGTGCGCGTGCGTGTTCAGCCACCCACCAGAGGTGTTCATGTGTGTGGAGGTGAAGCCGCTCAGCGTGTTGCGGCCACTGCTCTCGCTGTAGGAAGGCATGGAGCTGATGATGGCGTGCAGGTACTTCTCCTGCTCCAGGCTGGTGGAGTCAGGATGGCCCTGGGACGCCCCTGCAAACAAAACATTCAACATAGTAAGCAGGTATTGGTTCAGGTACTGTGAGAAAAACCTGCACTTTAAAGAAAAACAAATGAACCTCAATGGCAGTCGTTTACCGTCTACCACTCTCCTCAGCTCTCATATCACATATAATTCTAGGGTCATGGGAACAGTTTGTTACATCTGTGGTCAGGGTGCTATGACCTCTGACCCTTGCACTCCTTAATACTGGTCAATTGAAGCTGATTTTACTGCTGCACTGTGTGTGTGTGTGTGTGTGTGTGTGTGTGTGTGTGTGTGTGTGTGTGTGTGTGTGTGTGTGTGTGTGTGTGAGCAAGGCTTGTGACTGTAATACCTCTACCTGTGTGTGACGGCTACCTCGCGGGACTACTGCTGCTCAGCATGCAGAATCAAAGCGTCTTTAATTATGTATTATTATTAATCAGTAGAGGAGTACTAATGATCTGTTTTGTACCTGCAGTGGCGGCGTTGGGGGCCTTGAAGAAGCCCACCACCCCTTTAGCGTGGAGGCCTGCGGAGCGCAGCAGGACCGCCTTGGTCCGGGAATTCCTCCAGCAAACCACAGGGAAGCGGTTCTGCCGGTAGCAGCGGCAGATTCGCTGGATGGTCGAGTCTGGGATGCTCTGCGGCACGATCAGCAGGCCGGGGTAGCTGTGACACACACATGCACACGAACACACACTCTGGATTTATTAAGCTCTGATCAAATCCGGAGCGGTGCAGACAAAAAGTCAAAGTCTCACCACTCATCTAGCTGGGTGCGTATGAGCCACTCACCTCCTGCAGACCGTGTACATGCGGTTGACGGTGGAAATGCGGAAGGGCTCATTCTTGGAGCGGGTCAGGCTGTTACTGAGTGTGCCCAGACCCAGCCGCTGGTAGTCGCGGCAACAGGCGCGCTCCACCACGTTGCTCATGGTCTGCCTGTCCGAGGAGCGCATGGTGGAGGAGAGGGTGAGCGAGCTCTGCTCCAGCTCCTCCGACACTGCAGGCAGAGGAGAGGAGGAGACACACGGGAGGTCAACATGGTAACAAGGTTTCTGGCGTGGAACTGATGAAGTCCAGGATGTTAACATGATTTTCCAAAACTCGGCTTGTGGTGCTCAAAGCGCCAAAAAAAGAAATAGTTGCTACAGTACAGTACAGTACAGTACATGAAACTGTTCACAACAAGGTCTGGATTATCTTGAGTAACCAAGTCATGATTTCTGGAAAGAGACATTGCTGTTGAGTTTTTCAAAAGCATTTTTGGGTGCTTTGAGCACCACAAGCCGAGTGCCATCCAGTTCCATTGTATTTGAGAGAAGGCAGAAATCTCTAGGGCCGATACTTCCAAAACCCAGGCAACTAACAAAACGATCTAGATGAACAAAGAGCACTACAGGTGAGAGGAAAAATATGTATTTTGGGATTTTAGGGTGAGCTCTCCCTTTAAACAAGTTGCAATACACTTTCTGCTATATTACTGTAAAGTGAGGTATTTATGCATTTCACAAACATTGATCAAATTTCTCTGTCTGGAATACACCTCTCTAAATTCCAGTATATTCCAGGAATTGGGATGCAAGTTTCATCATGCTAAACGTACGACTTGTGAAATGGTGAAATATAACACCAATTTCGCAACTGAATAAAGGTGAAAATGAGTTGCGTCAGTAAACACGTCGCCCCCCCATACACACACACACAAATAATGCAGATCCCTCTAGACCAATCAGCATCAAATAGGCCACTCCACTTTAAAGTCCCTGGAAACCAGAAATATTTTTTTATTATTTAGCAGTTTGAGTTCATCACATCACAGGAACCTATGTTAATAAGCCACCAGCCAAATTTGAACGATGATGAATGTCGCAAAGTATATAAATTTAGGTTTGACAGTCATGGCAAAAGTCATGAGAATCAATTAGTTTTTAGAGTGTATTTTCTCCCGCGGACTGTGTGGGCGTGTCCCGTCTGCAGCAGGGAAATTTCCCTCTCTCTCTCTCTCTCTCTCGGAGGAGGAGACCTCTCTCTCCGTTAACGGAGAGAGAGGGAGAGAAGGAGAGAGAGCGAAGGAAAGAGAGATGCGCATAGCATACTGACAGAGAGGAAGAGATCTCTGTTCTGCCGCTGCGAGTGCACAGCGTGCTACTGTGTGTCAGTGTGTGTGTGCGCGTGTGTGTGCATGCTTGTGTGTGATTCGATTAAATCTTATGACGTGATAAGATCATGCATTTTAGCACCGCGCGCACCGCTCTCTTCAATGAGGAAATGGAAATCCAGACCTTGTAGAAAAGTGTCGATTTTTGGGGTTAGGGTTGAAAGTAATGTCAACCACTTTCTGAACCACACAATTACTCACATAAGACCCTAAATTTAATAGTTAGAAGGTTTTTGTGGATTTTGGTTTCCAGGGACTTTAAATGCGATGAGGTTATTTCCCTCCTGATACCTGAGATCTCATCCTCGTCCAGCTCTGATTGCATGGTGCTCCTGGTCTCCCAGGTGGGCGGAGTGTACTTCTTCCTGGTCACGTGCTGCCGGCTGATGGTGCGCTTGGCGCTCTTCACCAGGTTTTTGGAAAGCGTTCTGAAGCAAGAAGAGCAGAGTGGGGGAGCGTCAAAAAGCCTTACATTCTCTAACATGTCCTGTTCAACAGCACGCCAAATAAACTACTCGACATCCGCTTCCTGTTCGACCTCTATGAAATGCAAATATGCAGCTTCCAACTTTAGCCAAGGAGGGAGCTTGTGTGCGTGTGCGTGTGTGTGTGTGTGTGTGTGTGTGCGTGTGTGTGTGTGTGTGTGCGTGTGAGCTTGTCTCAGTGTTGGTCTGACAGCCATGAATTCATTGGCATGCTGCTGGGTTAGCGTGCCATGGGGGGGTTCCAGATTAATATCTCTCAATGGAGTTTTGTTGTTGTTGCAGTCTCTCACTCACACACACACACACACACACACACACACACACACACACACAGTGCAGATGGAAACAGCAGGGCCGATATAAGAGTTGTCACATTTTCCGCTGTTGAATTATTCAAAGGCTTCTCTCATGCTGCTTTCTTTCTTCAGAAGAGAACCGGGGAGAGAGGGAGGGAGGTTGTGTGTGTGTGTGTGTGTGTGTGTGTGTGTGTGTGTGTGTGTGTGTGTGTGTGTGTGTGTGTGTGTGTGTGCGTGCGCGCATGTGGTCTCTCAAGCCAGTCTATCTGTTCCACAATCTTTGAATGCTCCAGAGACAGTCTCTGCAAGACAAGACATTTTGCAAAGAAAAAGAAAACGCTTCAGACCAGACGGAAGTTGGATGGTATTCGACAAATCATGACAGATGACGAAAAAAATAAATAAATAAGTAAATAAATAATATCTTGTCTAATTTCCATTTCTTAACTAGATAGCTAGGAGTCAAGTAGTTTGTTTTCCAGTCTGAGCTATTAAGCGACTGCACAGGGGACACAGAGGTGGGGGAATGAGGGAATAAGCGGCTTTAGCTCAGGAGGTAGAGCGGGTCGGCCAATGACGCAAGGGTTGGCGGTTCGATCCCCGCTCCCTCCCAGCTGCTGTCGTTGTGTCCCTGGGCAAGACACTTAACCCTCCTTGCTCCCGATGGTGTGTAGGCACCCTGCGTGGCAGCCTGCCGCCATCGGTGTATGAATGGGTGAATGTAGACTACCTAATGATTGTAAAGCGCTTTGGATAAAAGCGCTATATAAATGCAGGCCATTTACCATAAATACACACCGTATTTTTATTTCTTTACCAACTTTTTAGCTGCTGAAGTACAGACAGGTAGGCAGGAGCATTTGTCAATTGTGGAAGCCAACGCTTCTGTCTTGAATGAGTGAGTGAGTGAGTGAGTGAGTGAGTGAGTGTGTGTGTGTGTGTGTGTGTGTGTGTGTGTGTGCGTGCGTGCGTGCGTGGTGGTGGAATGGGGGGTGAGGGACTGAGGGCTGGTTGTGGTTGCCAAGACTTATGGAAGAATAAAAGATTAAAGAGGAGACAGACAAGAAACTATGGTTTAATGAGAATGAACCAGAAACAAATGATAGTTAATAAACAAAGGGAATGAGAGGAGGATTCAAAAATATATAAGTTGCTCCAACGGGCAATCCCCACTTCACGTGAACATAATCCAGAGCCACAATCACAAAGTGAGTCATAGTCGCAGTAGAGAAAGAAGCACTAGAAGCTCATTGAAAATCGAGTAAATAATCAAGTTTCAGACACACAAGACCGTCAACACCGTTTGTAAACACAGGCAGCGGTGCGGAGTGGATGGTACAATGCTGAGCTGACAGTTCCTCACACACAGCACATTTAAAAGCACGTTATCATGCTCACCCTCCAGGCCTAATGCATGTTATCACACTCATCCTCCAGGCCTAATGCATGTTATCACACTCATCCTCCAGGCCTAATGCACGTTATCACACTCGCCCTCCAGGCCCAATGCATGTTATCACACTCACCCTCCAGGCCCAATGCATGTTATCACACTCATCCTCCAGGCCTAATGCACGTTATCACACTCGCCCTCCAGGCCCAATGCATGTTATCACACTCACCCTCCAGGCCTAATGCATGTTATCACACTCATCCTCCAGGCCTAATGCACGTTATCACACTCATCCTCCAGGCCTAATGCATGTTATCACACTCATCCTTACAGGCCTAATGCATGTTGTCACACTCATCCTCCAGGCCTAATGCATGTTATCACACTCATCCTCCAGGCCCAATGCATGTTATCACACTCATCCTCCAGGCCTAATGCATGTTATCACACTCATCCTCCAGGCCTAATGCATGTTATCACACTCACCCTCCAGGCCTAATGCACGTTATCACACTCGCCCTCCAGGCCCAATGCATGTTATCACACTCATCCTACAGGCCTAATGCATGTTATCACACTCATCCTTACAGGCCTAATGCATGTTATCACACTCACCCTCCAGGCCTAATGCATGTTATCACACTCATCCTCCAGGCCTAATGCATGTTATCACACTCATCCTTACAGGCCTAATGCATGTTATCACACTCATCCTCCAGGCCTAATGCATGTTATCACACTCATCCTCCAGGCCTAATGCATGTTATCACACTCACCCTCCAGGCCTAATGCATGTTATCACACTCACCCTCCAGGCCTAATGCATGTTATCACACTCATCCTTACAGGCCTAATGCATGTTATCACACTCAGCCTCCGGGCCTAATGGATGTTCTCACACTCGCCCTCCAGGCCGAATGCATGTTATCACACTCATCCTTACAGGCCTAATGCATGTTATCACACTCATCCTCCAGGCCTAATGCACGTTATCACACTCATCCTCCAGGCCTAATGCATGTTATCACACTCATCCTCCAGACCTAATGCATGTTATCACACTCATCCTTACAGACCTAATGCATGTTATCACACTCATCCTCCAGGCCTAATGCATGTTATCACACTCATCCTCCAGACCTAATGCATGTTATCACACTCATCCTTACAGGCCTAATGCATGTTATCACACTCATCCTTACAGGCCTAATGCATGTTATCACACTCATCCTTACAGGCCTAATGCATGTTATCACACTCATCCTTACAGGCCTAATGCATGTTATCACACTCATCCTTACAGGCCTAATGCATGTTATCACACTCATCCTTACAGGCCTAATGCATGTTATCACACTCATCCTCCAGGCCTAATGCACGTTATCACACTCATCCTTACAGGCCTAATGCATGTTATCACACTCATCCTTACAGGCCTAATGCATGTTATCACACTCACCCTACAGTCCCAATGCATGTTATCACACTCATCCTACAGGCCTAATGCACTGTGGCATGACAAAGGAAAGACAACAGGCATGCAACACCATTCAAATAACATGTAACAAAGAACAAACATGTACCAAAGAACAGGGCCCAGATCGGCTGCTTAGGGAGTTGTGACTTCAGTTCATTTTTGTATTTGGTTTGTTTCAGTTCACACTGTCTAATTACAAGCAAAGCAGGACTTGTAAACAAAAGTCACATGGACTCAAGTAGCTTGTTTATTGGACAGAGTTTTGTTGACCTGCCATTAGTAACCTTGGGTCAAAACACATCTGTTCTCTGTCATTTTAGCCAAGCATGATGGACTTCAACTTGTCTGCACGTTTTGCTGTAATTTCCCTTCTCTACTGTTACTTTAAACCAGTTACTTTAAGAACACATGAAGAAACATCTGTAACTGAGTATCACTGTAAGAAAAAAGAGGAGAGCATGCACATCTACAAAAAGTCAGGTGCTGGACAAATGAATCATAGAATTAGAAAAACAAATAGAGTCCGCACACTGGATTTTAAAGGCTCCTGGTCAATTTATTAACGTTTCGATCCCAAGGATCTTCGTCAGAATGGAAGCAGGAAGGAGGAGGAACACTCATATACAGTAGAGGACTCAATCCCATTGGTGGAGAGAACAGAGGGCAGGTGAAAACACTGGTGCCAATCAAGAGACAGATAGACCAATCAGTGTAAACATTATGTGTCTAAATATAAGTATTGAGTGCTAAAGGCTTCGCTGCAAAAAAACTGACCATATACACAATTCTGAAGTACAAACCCAGAACAATCAGATCTATACAATACAGTAAATCAGATCAGATCTGTGTCTGACTCATTGTCATAAGGGGAGTTTGATGAAAGATTAGCATTATCTGAATTGACAAGCTGTACATCAAACATTTTTTTTGTGACCAAAAAATTCCTTCAGTCTTAACACGTTCACTGCCAATGACGTATTAATCCGTCAAAAAAAATCCAACGGTTGACTGCCAATGACGTATTAATACGTCAAAAAAATGAATTTTTTTTTTTTGACCGTGGGATGTACATCTAACCCTTTTACATCCCTTATATAAATATTGAAGCCACCGAACGTGTACAACCCATTCCACCGACCCACTAAGTGGCGACAGTGCTCTCCTGACTAGAGGAAGGCAAGCAAAAAGCAGTGTGATGAGGAAGCCATTCTCATGAAAATGGATTGGCGAAAACGCTTTCGTTTTCGCGCTGATTGCTGGCGGTGCGGGATTGCAAATTTGCATAATAGATTACGGGTGGAACACACTTTGAAACACGCAGCATAAATATGACCAGAATCGCAAAAGCTTCATCAAAGCTCTCAACCGAAATTCCAAGAAACGAGCGAGCCCATATCCAGACTTGCACAGCGGCCGCCAGCAGACAGGCAGCAGCAGCAAAGCAGTGAGCCTGGTGACGCGAGGTTACAGGAGCAACAGAAACGAGCTTGTGACACGCCCGCTGCAGCCAAGAAGAACACACACGGAGGGAGGAGTTTGAAGGAGAGGGGTGTTTCCTGCTGTTATGGAGGAAATTACTGTTCAAAACTATTGTTTAGATGTCTGACGTCTGACTGATGCCAAAAATGAATGGTTAAAGTGACTGTTCTATCGAATTTCACAAAAAGCCATTTATCTCAGAATAATTTTTCAGACGCTGAAACCATGCTGTATTCAAGTGCTAATGCCTACATAAAGCTTCTGGCATACTCTTCGCGCCCAGCCAAGCGCATAGGGCGCGCGGCGATTATGACATCATCGCACGGGGCGTGTCGGGGGGCGAGGCCTGAGCGCAGCGCGGCGCGTCCATGGAGATTTTTCTATCAGCGCGTCGGGTTTTGCTGCCTGTGCCTGTGAGATCTCCGTGGTAGGCTATCAGCGGATATCTGCTGTGATTGAGTCCTCACCGTCGTAAAGTCACCTTTGAAGCATGACGTTCGATTATAGCGAACTAGTTGTGTGGCTTAGCCTTCCCAAATGTTGAGGGTCGTTTTTTATAATTTAATACATAGAATTGGGAACGTTACATTCAATTTCATTCAGACTGCGTGGAGGAGCGAGCTGAGCACTGAGTATGTTCTGTTTTGGCCTGCGCAGAGTGCGTGCGCCCTCCTTGGAGCCCCGCCTCCAGCGCGTGCGCGAAGAGTATGCCAGAAGCTTAACTACTAACTCTACAAACTAACTCTTTTAGACAGAGAAAGCACACATTCTATTAGTTCTTTTTAGATATTTTGTGTTCACAAAATCTTAGCAGAAAAGAATCCTCAGGTCTTGAAAGATGAGCCAGAATCCTCAAAAAACCCCTCTGGCAGAACCTACCTACAGTAAAAAAAAAACAGCTGGCAGTGAATGTGTTAAAATACGAAAAAAAATATGAAAATCAACCAAAGTGCTAAAATCATTACAGTAAGTAGTAGGCACGAATGAAAGTCCCTTGCTGAACATTTAAAGTTTACTATGGCCTCTGACCTCTACCAAATGCATTTTCTAGATGTCACTATTCTCAAAACTGATGATGGTAGACTTGGTACAGATTTATACAGAAAACCCACTGACAGGAACTCCCTGCTTCATGCAGACAGTTTTCATCCCACACCTCTTAACTCATTCACCGCCAAAGACGTCTTTGACGTGTTATCAGAAATAGCCATCCACGCCAAAGACGTGTTTGACGTGTTTTTTTTTTTATTAGTACAGGGCGTAGTTCAAACACTTCCCCAGCCTGTGACATAGTATCAGGTCCCTAGCTTCTAAGACAACACGTGAACAAACACATACCGCAGCTGTTGTTTTGAAATTGAGCAGGAGGAAAATCAGAAAACGGATAAACGCTTCCTTGTGCAGACAGGAGAAACGCCATTGAAACGCCCCTCGGCGCGCTGCACGAGCTGGTCGCCTTCCTCTGTGCCAGCCGGGAGAAAACGGGAGAAAGTAATCCAGAGAGATGTGTTTGATCATCGGAGGAATGAGGAAATGATCGATCAGTTTGACGGGTAATCCAGAGGGCGGTGAGGAAGTGTTGAATAGCCGAGGGGAAAACGGGAACGATCAAATAGCAGGGAGGATAGGACAGGGAGACATGGACGAGGACGGGTGGACCAGAACAAAACAAAATAAACACACGAACAGCTAACAAGGCAGAAGCGGCAGTCACAGCAGCCCGCTGTCTGTTCCCAAGAGCTATTCAGTTGGTTCATGAAATCGCTGGGCTGCGTGCCCTCCAGTGTTGCTCCTGGCCAATCCCGGCGCCACAGGGCGTGGTTATTGCTTATCCTATGTGGGGTTAGAAATCACGCAACGAAGATAAAAGGGGGATCGTGTGTGTGTGTGTGTGTGTGTGTGTGTGTGTGTGTCTGTCTGTCTGTCTGTCTGTCTGTCGGTGTGTCTGTCTGTCTGTCTGTCTGTCTGTCTGTCTGTCTGTCTGTCTGTCTGTCTGTGTGTCTGTCTGCACACTCACTCACACTGAGTAAACTGTATGAAAAAAGCACTTCATGTGTATATATATATATATATATATTATTATTTTTTGTCATTTGTGTCATAACGAATAATATTTACATGTCTGATGTCAATACAGTTCAAAATAAAAGAATTGAGAGCGAGTTCTGCCTGAGATTGTGTATTTTACACAAATGGACTTTTCTCCTATTTGTCTTCTCAAGAGAGACCTTTTTGGTGAAAGCAGGGTGTATATAAATGGCTATAAGTAGAGTACAGAACATGCTAAAAGCTCACTTTTTTTTTTCTGGTGAACCCAGAGACGTACATCTTCATTTTGAGGTATTGCAAATCACTTTGGTGCTAATAGATAATTTACTGTGGGTCTTGAAAGATGACCAACAATTATGAAAATCTTTGGCCTGTGCTAAATATTGGCAGTCCTAAACTGGCCATGAATGAGTTAAGAGAGGTATTCCTGTTGGCCAATTTAAACGTATTCGCAGAGTCTGCAGTTCAGATGAATCTTTTAAGTTACATTCTTCTGACCTTGAATCACGTTTCCGACAGCGGGGTTATCCTGACCGGTGGATCCAACCGGCCTCACATAAATTTAGTGACTGCTCTCAAAGTGAGAGCCTCACAACTAGAGAGAGAAGTGTTGGGGATCATCGTCTCAACTGCTTAGTACAGTACTCTCCTCTCGGTCGCCATTTTGAAAAAACGATCAGAAAACATTGGCACATTTTAAGCTCTGACTCTTCTCTTAAGAATCTCTTTTCTGTTCCCCCTCGTGTCGTTTACAAGAGGCCCCCGAATTTGAGCAATTTACTTGTTAGGTCACACCTGCGACAACCTACACTGATATTCCTGATGGTAATTATAAATGTGGCAGATGTGCTCAGTGTAATTTCACATATAAATGTCACACTTTCAATCATCCTGTCACTGGAAAACGTTTCAAAATTAAAGGAATTATCAGCTGTTCTACCTCAAATATCATCTATATGATCAAGTGTATTTGCGGTTTGGCATACATAGGTAAATCATCTAGACCTCTGAAGACTAGGATTTGTGAACACCAAGCGATATCAGAACTCAGGATTTCAAAAACCCTGTAGCTGTTCACTTTTTCCAAGCCCAACACTGTATTTCTTCACTAAAATATATTGGTATTGAACATGTGAAGGTTCCACCTAGAGGTGGTGACATTAACTCCCTCCTACTCCGGAGGGAGGCCTACTGGATCTCTACTTTAGACACAGTTAACAGGGGTATGAATGAGGCTTTTGACATCAGAGCTTTTTTATAGCTTTTTTATAGCTGTTGTGTCCAGGTGTGGACTCTATATACTCACCTTAGTCCTTCTGTACAGGTCAATTTGTCCATTTCCCCTGGAGCTTCGCTCCCTTTAAATACCCCCCCCCTTTTTTTAAATGTAAAACTATTCATTTTATATGTATCTACAGTATACTGTATTTTGTATAGTCCCTGTGCCCTTACTTGTTGTCCTCCTGCATCTACCAGTGTAGGAATTATATTTGTAGGAATTATATCATTGATTAATAGTGTGGGCTGCTTTTACTTTACCTCACCCACTATTAGTGGTTTTCTTTTGTGCTGGTTTCTTACTGGGTTCTCTTTTCTGCAGACCTTTGGTGACCTTTTGTGTCGCCCAGGCTGCTTATGACTTACTCCCTTGTGGTGAATGTGCGACCTTTTGAGAAAAACCTAGCTTAATAATAACCAGTTTTTAAACTTTTAAACATTCTTAAATGTATTATTCTTGATTCTTTATTCTAAAATCATGCTTATATATTTCTACATTGTTCTGATCTGATTTACTGTATTGTATAGATCTGATTGTTCTGGGTTTGTACTTCAGAATTGTGTATATGGTCAGTTTTTTTGCAGCGAAGCCTTTAGCACTCAATACTTATATTTAGACACATAATGTTTACACTGATTGGTCTATCTGTCTCTTGATTGGCACCAGTGTTTTCACCTGCCCTCTGTTCTCTCCACCAATGGGATTGAGTCCTCTACTGTATATGAGTGTTCCTCCTCCTTCCTGCTTCCATTCTGACGAAGATCCTTGGGATCGAAACGTTAATAAATTGACCAGGAGCATTTCAAATCCAGTGTGCGGACTCTATTTGTTTTTCTATCACTGTAAGAACACATGAAGAAACATCTGTAACTGAGTATCACTGTAAGAACACATGAAGAAACATCTGTAACTGAGTATCACTGTAAGAACACATGAAGAAAAAGCTGTAACTGAGAATCACTGTAAGAAGAACACATGAAGAAATAGGGACAATACAGATGCGAATGAACTTTCCCCCCTTTTGAAAGACAGCCAGTTGAAATTTCTGAGCGTGACTTTGGTATGTAGGGCACAGAGATGTGATGAGAAGTTACAAGGCTAAGTTGTATATCCAGCCGATATTACAATGAAGTGACAGATGTGTCACCTGAGTTACTGTAACTTGTAATAAACGTTCTGTGCTTCATCCACAGGATGAGGGGTGAAAGTTCATGATTCCACAGCTCGTCGGTTCCTTGGTAGTAGTACTGTTTGTGCTGTTGATGGATGATCGCTCCGAGCAAAACTGAACAGAGCTTTACAGTACAATACAATGGGACTGTGTGTGTGTGTGTGTGTGTGTGTGTGTGTGTGTGTGTGTGTGTGAGAGTGTGTGTCTGAGTGTGTGTGTGTGTGTGTGTGTGTGTGTGTGTGTGTGTGTGTGTGTGTGTGTGTGTGTGTGTGTGTGTGTGTGTGTGTGTGTGTGTGTCTGTGTGTGTGTGTGTGTGTGTGTGTGTGTCTGACTGCATAAAAGATGTTGTATACTGACAGATAGGTTTTTGCTCCGTTTCTTGTGTCACAAGAAAAATGTTAAAGTCGCATTAAAAAAAGCTCAAGCACACTTCACTTTCTTTGTTGAATCTTTTCTGAGGCGCATGAAGGCAAAGCCATTAAAACTGTCATTGTTACAGTCAGATGACTTCTTGGATGGTTTACACTAGTGTCCTCTAGAGCAGTGGTTCTCAAATGGGGGTCCGTGCAAAATAACAGGGCATATAGGTGCAGGAAAACAAGAGAAGCAACAAGCAATAAGGCAGTAAAGCAATAAGACAAGTCAAAGACAGTGACATATTCACTGCACATAGGTGCAAATGGCATGGACATACTTTAAACATAATTCAACATAATTAACATTCTGTTTGCACAGGTGCAAATAGCATAGACCTAATTAAACATACAATTACGGTAAACATTAGACATACATAATGGTAGCAGCTATAGTCCTGCTACTGCATGATTGTTGGGAGTTTATTTGTGTATGTTAAGGAGTCTCGTGGCCTGCGGGAAGAAACTGTCCCTCAAGCGATTTGTGCGTGCTTTTGGGACCCTGTATCTCCTCCCTGAGGGTAACAGGGAGAACAGGCTGTTGTGGGGGTGGTTTGTGTCCTGGATGATCTTCAGGGACCTCCTGAGGCACCGCTGGTTGTACAGTTCCTGCAGTTCTGGCAGCTCACATCCTGTTACGTGCTGGGCCGCGCGCCTCACTCTTCTTAGCGCCCTGCGGTCCATGGTGGTACAGTTCCCGTACCAGGTGGTGAAGCAGCCAGTCAGCAGGCTTTCAATGGTGCCTCTGTAGAGGTCCCTGAGGATTTTTGGCCTTAGCCCAAATTTCTTCAGGCGCCTGAGTCCGTGTAGTCGCTGTTGGGCCTTTTTGACAACAGTGGCGGTGTGGCTGGCCCATGTCAGGTCCTGGAGGATGTTGACTCCCAGGTACTTGAAGCTGTCCACCCTTTCCACCACTGTGCCGTTGATGGTGATTGGGGGGTGTGCGCTCCCCCCCTCCTGTAGTCTACAATGATCTCCTTGGTCTTGGAGACGTTTAGAGAGAGGTGGTTGTCCTGGCACCATTGTTCCAGGGCCCCCAACTCCTCTCTGTAGGCCGTCTCGTCGCTCCTGGAGAGGAGTCAAACCTAGCGTAGAACGAGTTGAGTTCGTCCGGCAGGGTGGGTGATGTGCTTGTGGTTTGCTGTTTTTCCCCTTTGAAGTCTGTGGCAGCATGGAGTCCTCTCCACAGATGTCTGGGGTTGTTAGAGTCCAGTTTGGACTCCAGCTGCTTGCCATATTCTCTCTGTGCTTTTTTGATTGTGGCTCGGAGGGCATATCGTGTCTGCTTATATTCTTCTGGCGTTCCAGAATTGAAGGCGGTGGTCCGGGCGTGAAGGGCAGCCCGAACATCACTGTTGATCCAGGGTTTCTGATTTGGCATTATTTTGATTGTTTTTGTTGGGACTATGTCCTCGGTGCATTTTTTTATGAAGCATGACACCGTTTCTGCATATTCATCCAGGCCTCCTGCAGCCTTGAACTCCTCCCATGCCACTTGGTCAAAGCAGTCTCTCAGGATGTCGTCTGATTGGTCTGACCAGCAGTGGGCGGTTCGGAAGGCCGGGGGCTGTTTGAGCTTTTGTTTGTGCCTGGGGACGAGCAAGATGGAGGCGTGGTCCGATTTGCCGAAGGGGGGGCGGGGTGCTCTGAGCTCGCACATTTTGTTTTCTAGTGACTGCACGTTAGCCAGAAGACCGCTTGGCAGAGGTGGCTTGTCTGCGCGTCTCCTCAGGCGGGCGATTAATCCTCCTCGCGTCCCTCTTTTCCGTTGCTGTTGTTTAAGTTCAGGAAATTCGGAGAGGTCGGGAGCCAACCAGTCCTGGTTGGGGTGATTTCGTGCATTCCTGATGTTTATTGTATCTGTGCGTGGTGGCGTTGGTGACGCTGATGTTATTGTTGTTGTAGTTAGCGATGTCCTCCATGTTTGGGGCGCAGCGAGAACAATGGTCCAACAATAGTCCACGCTACTGTGCTCTCTCTTGCAAAAGTGCAAAGACGCTACTATATAAAAAGTGTAATTACGAAATTACTCTAAAAAAAAGCCTATATGTGTACGAAGTTTACGGAACTCTGCAGCTGGTCGCCCTCTCTCTCCCGGCGCCCCTTTTCGGGATGTTCCAGGTAGGGCTGTCAAAGAATATTCTATATTCGAATATAAAAAATGTAAGAATATTCAAATATGAAACATTAATATTCGCTATTATTATTATTATTATTACTACATTTAACCAGGTAAAAAAAAACTGGCCAGGAGGGCAACATAAAAAACATACATCGTTTGCCTGGTTATTTAAAAACATTACAAAAGTGTAGGCTACTACTGTACTAGCACTGACTGAATAAATATGGGGGGAAAAACAATGTATATGTTGGGGGGGGAAATATGTTCAAGTAAATATACCAACTAGTTATATAAGCTCTCTGGTTGTATTGGTTAGCCTTGCCACACACACTAAGGGGGAAAAAACAGAAGAAAAAAGTATTCGAATTAGAACGAATGTTTTCTTTAGAAGGAATATTCAAATATAATTTTGGATTATATATGTCGATGTCATTCTGCTACTGCTGTTATTTTGGTGAAAGTAATGCAAAAGTAGTAAGTAATGAGTTACTCTACACAGACAGTAATATTGTAAATTAACATTACTTTCAAATGAAAGTAACTAGTACGGAGTATATTACATTTTGAAAGTAACTTGCCCAACACTCTTTCTGACAGAGCCAAAACTGAGAAATCATCCTATAATAAGAATGAGAACTGTCTGTCAGTGTGTGAGTAGAATTTTGTTCGGCCACAGTCATGCCATTGTAAGTGCGATCGGGCTGAAACTTTCAGGAAGTGTGAGGCTATAAGTGGTGGGAGTATAACTTATGAGTAGGGAGAAGAGGACAAGTGGCGCATCATCTCCAGAGTAAGCGGATGACAATCCATAATATTTCGGGGGTTATGCATATGCACCACGAGATTAGACATTTCAGATAAGAATGCGAAGTGTCTGTCTGTCTGTGAGTGAGCAGAATTATGTTCGGCCATAGCTATGCCATTTTATGTGCGATCGGGCTGAATATTTCACGAAGTGAAACGGATTCGGATTTTTTTAATTAGGTAATTAGGGCCAATGAATTGCCCTAATTACCTAATGATTACCCTAATTACCTAATGATGTGATGCCACTCGAGCAATGATGACATCATCACTGATTACATCACTGACGACGGCTCAGTGGTTAGCACTGTTGCCTCACAGCAAGGTCGTGGGTTCGAACCCCAGTCCATCCCAGGTCCTTTCTGTGTGGAGTTTGCATGTTCTCCCCGTGTTTGTGTGGGTTTTATCCGGGTGCTCCGGTGTCCTCCCACCACAAAAAGACATGTATGTTAGGGTTAATACTCCTGTCAGTGCCAAGGCCAACGCACTGGCAAAAGAACTGGAGTTGGTCACTGCTCCTAGATCTAGGAAGGTTCCTAGTAGATGGGTCAAATGCAGAGGATGAATTTCCCAATGGGGATAAATTAAGGGTAACTTAACTTAATTTAACTCACTGATGACATCATCAGTGAGTGCTTGAGTGACATCACCAATTCTTAAGTACTATATCATCAGTGATTTCTGATTCATTTGAGTGTGTCCTGTACGGCTGTTGAAACAAATTTTGATTTTCTAATATTATTAGATTTGCATAAATATTAATAAAAATCGATTATTATGTTTATTATTATTATATATATATATTTATTTTTATTACATACAGTGAATCTCGTCTGTCTCGCTTTGGCCAACCAGGATGTGAAAACAAATCCTTTTGTCACGTGATGAATATTCAAGTTTTCTGCAGTGCATTAACAATGCTTCTCTCACCTCTCACGTGGTGGTACGCATTCGCCTCAACTCGGGAGTTCTCGGCTTAAGGCGGATATGTTATTGTTTAGTTGAGCATAGTTGAGCAGTGCCAGCCATGTCGCTGGAAGCTTGCTGACGTCGAGTCGACGGTGGGTCTGACTACGTGAGACTAAATGTGGAGCATACCTTCCCAAACTCTCCTAATTTCCACAGTCTTTTGTCCCTTGAGCTGCCCTCAGCCTCTGATGGAATAAAATCGATCTCCTTGATCAGCCCGGCTGCTCTCCTCCGCTGCACGTACAGCCCACTCCGGTATTGAGCGTTGCGCAGGCATACTGTATAAGGAAATATCCAATCCCCTCGCTGATGGTCTCATTTGCCAGTATTTCATAACGAGTTTAAACATAGGGTACTACACACGGAACGAAGTAGGGATTTAATTGTAACTTTACTTACAAACATTATGTCCTGTTCTTTTTGATAGCCTGCAATTATCATGGGATCGCATAGCAGCACTAAAGTCACATCCTCTTCTGCATTCAGCATACAAACCAAGGGATTTCATCCAACATTCATTTTTCCCATAAATTTAGTAAAATGCTTATAAAAATTGTTTTACTTGGTCAAGCCAAGCGATTCAACTATGTTTAGAATATAAAAAAAAGAATATAATTTTTTTTTAAATAAAAATCGAATATTAAAATAATAAAGCCAATGAAAATCGAATTGGATTATAGAGGAAGACTGACAGCCCTAGTGTCCTGGAGGCTTTGGAGACAACTATGTTCCAGACCGTTTAACTCTCAGGGGTCCACTAGTGATTTAATGACTTTCAAGCAAGATTTGGACTGTTATGGAGAAAGATTGAGAAGAGGGTTGTGGAAGGATAAGACATCCTGATAAACTGCTTATTGGTGACACATTGGTGATTTTCTTTCTGTGTTTGATAAATGTATTTTATCACTGTGTTTTTATCACTTTGCTTCGATGCTGCAGCACCCTGTAAACTACAAATATGACAAAAACTAAAGTCAGGCACTTAGATTATGTTTTTATGCACAACCAAAAATGATGGTCATAGGAGCCGGACAAAAACAGCAATCCAAACATCAAAAAAGGAAGGTCCCCTCACTATTTTTATGTATCACATACTTTTTTTGAGAGCATAAAAATAGTGAGTGTACGTTCCTTTTTTGATGCAAAAACTAAGGGGTTGTCCTACAACCCAGGTTTTATGAGTGAAGCGAGGCTCCCACCTATTGCCATCTCTGCGTGGTACACGCTATCGAATGCTCTTACCTTTTATTACTTTAAAAGTGTCCTTTCCAACCATCCATTAGACCGTTGACAGGATGCAGACTGGACCCTTGGAAAATCCGGGGCGATCCTGACGGTCTCATGGTCTCCCATCCAATAGCAGGAGTAGAGGCGGGCACAAGCCCTCACGCCTGGAATTGGACCGGGAAAACACCACTCACCCGGCATTCGGCCAGAACCAGACAGACTGGCAGCAAGGCACCTGAGGTGGGAGCCTCGCTTCACTCATAAAACCTGGGTTGTAGGACAACCCCTTAGTTTTATTTCGTTGAAGCTCGGCTCCCACCTATTGCCACCTTACAACCGACCTTGCTGCAAAGGAGCACCTAAGTGCCCGACCTTGCGACTCTCGATCGAAAAATGGGCCGTCACGGCTTATAGCGCATGGGAACCCGATAAGGATTGGGGAGCAGTCAGCGAGGCAACTGGTCCGCGGAGGCAGACAGAACCGCATGAGCGAATGTCGCGCCTCCCACATCCAGACTATAAAACCTCACAAAGGTATGGTGAGTCGACCATGACGCAGCTGCGCACATATCTTCCACCGTCACACCGCGCAACAGCGCCCAGGAAGAAGCCACGCCCCGAGTAGAGTGGGCCTTAATTCCTTCCGGTGGAACCTTCCCAGCGGCAGAATAGGCCAAGTTAATGGCCTCCACTATCCAGTGCGATAGACGCTGTTTGGACAACGGCTTGCCCAGAGCCTTAGCCCCATGGCACACCAGAAGCTGGTTAGACGTACGCAAAGTACGCGTCTTGGCCACATAGGCACGGAGCGCCTGCACGGGGCAGAGCGACCTAAGTCTCCTCTCTTCCGCCGAAGAAGAGGCAGAAGGCTCAAACGCGACCAGGTCTATGGTCATGGACCTGAAGCCAGCCCCAATACACTTAGGCTGATAAGCAGGGTTCGGGCGGAGCGTGGCCCTGCGCCCATCGTTAGAGAACACCATGCACGATTGTTGCACTGACAGGGCAATCAAGTCTCCCACTCTCTTGCCGGAAGACAAAGCGAGAAGCAATGCCGTCTTCAGCGAGAGGTGTTTCAGGTCGGCAGCGTCGAGTGGTTCAAACGGAGGCCTCGAGAGGCCATCCAAGACCGTGACCAAGTCCCACTTGGGAAAGATGTTCCTTGTCTGGGGGCGAAGCTTGCGCACACCCGTCATGAAACGAGAGACCAAAGACAGGCCTCCCACTGTCTTGCCCTCGATGTCCATGTGGCAGGCCGAGATGGCGGCCACATAAACCTTAAGGGACTGCGGCGACTGGCCCGCTTCGTACAGACCCTGGAGGAAGCAGAGAATGGGCCGAACGTCGCAGGTCACCGGGTCCAGGTTCCTTTCTGCGCACCAGCGTGAGAAGGACCGCCACTTGTAGGTGTACTGAGTGCGAGTCGAGGTGGCTCTAGCACTCTGTATGGTTTGCACGACGTTCGCAGGCAGGCCCTGGGCTAGCAACCGTTCCCGTTCAGGGACCAAGCGGCCAGCTTCCACTTGTGTGGGGATGGGTGGAGTATCTCTCCGCCCGCCTGCGACAGCAGGTCCTTCCGACGCGGCAGCAGCCACGGAGGACCTCTCGTCAGAGTGATCAGATCCGCAAACCAGACCTGCGACGGCCAGTGCGGGGCTACCAGAATGAGCTGTAGCCCTTGCTGTCTCACCCTGGCCAGCACCTGGGGAATCAGTGCGATTGGGGGGAACGCATAGAGGGCCGCCCTCGGCCAGACGTGCGCCAGCGCGTCGTGGCCCAACGGTGGATCGTCCGCGAGGATGGAAAACCACTGGGGGCAATGGTGTGCGAGCCGCGAGGCGAAGAGATCGACGCTGGCTTGCCCGAACCTGGCCCAGATCTGCTCCACCACCTGTGGGTGGAGAACCCATTCTGAATTGCGCGGGTTGCCCCGCGATAGCAGGTCCGCTCCCAGGTTGAGGTGGCCCCGAATGTGTGCCGCCGACAGGGACAGCAGGTGGAGACGGGCCCACTCGTGGATGACCGTAGCCAGCTGGTTCAGAGCCAGCGACCGGACACCGCCCTGGCGGTTGATGTACGCCACTGTCGCGGTGTTGTCCGACCGTATCAGTACATGGTGGCCCATGATCTGATGTTGGAAGTGCCAAAGAGCGAGGCGAACTGCCTCCAGCTCTAGTATGTTTATGTGGCGAAGCTGTTGGGCTTGCCATCGCCCGTTTGCAGCCTGGCCTTCGAAGACCGCGCCCCAGCCCCAAAGGGAGGCGTCGGTCCGAATCACTCGCCTGAGTGGGACCGGACCCAGTCTGGCGCCCTCTGAGAGCCAACAGCGGTCCGTCCACACTTCCAAGGCTTGGCGAGCGCGGTCCGACAGCGTAAGGACGCGGGACCGATGTATCGCTGGGTCCAAGCGATGACCGAGGAACCACCTTTGGAAGGGGCGCATGTGCAGCAGCCCCAGAGGAATTGCCGCGGTCGCCGCGGCCATAAGGCCCAGTAGCACGGAGCACTGGTGAACGGAGATCGTGCGTGCGTGACGCCGAGTCTCCGCTGTCCTCCGAAGGTTGTCCAGCCTCTCCGGAGAGAGGCGGGCGCGCATTGAAAGGGAGTCTAGCTCCAGACCCAGGAAGGTTGTGACCTGTTGAGGCACAAGGGCGCTCTTGCGCCAGTTTATAAGGAACCCCAAGGCCTGGAGGTGGGAAGTCAGCACCTCGGTGTGTGCGGACACCATCTCGCTCGAGCTCGCCGCTATCAGGGCGTCGTCGAGGTAGACGTAAACGCGGATCCCCATCTCTCGGAGGGGAGCCAGCGCTGTGTTGACGCAGACTGTGAAAGTCCTGGGACTTAGAGACAGGCCGAAGGGGAGTATGCAGTACTCGTAGGAGACTCCCTGAAAGGAGAACCGGAGGTACCTCCTGTGCCTTTCCACGATGGAAACGTGGAAGAAGGCGTCCTTTAGGTCGACTGACGTGAAGAAGTCCCCGGGTCTGATCGCTCTGAACAGTGTGGGGAGCGTCAACATGCGGAAGGGAAGCTTCCTGAGCAGGGGGTTTAGCCGCCTGAGGTCGAGGATGGGCCGTAAGGACCCGTCCTTCTTGGGCACCAGGAAGTACCTGTGGTAGAACCCGGACTGCCTGTCCTTGTCCGGCACGGGCCGTATCGCGCCCTTTGCCAGAAGCGAGGAGACTTCCTCGCCGAGGACAGCCATGGAGTCCGCATCCGCCAGGTCTGAGACAGGGATGCCCGTGAAAGCCGGCGGGGGGGGCCGCGAACTGCAGCGCGTAGCCCTTCTCCAGCGTTCGCAGCACCCACGGTGTGGGTCTGCACAGCCTCTTCCACAGGGGGAGGCTGTTTGCCAGGGCAGGTCTGGTGCCCTGTGTCGGGGTTACCCTTGGCACATGATCCTGAGGCGCCACGGCACACGGCCCCAGCAGGACGTCCCCAGGGGGGGTGCGTCCCGGAGGCCGTGGCAGCATGGCGTGCAGCCCCGGCAGGACCAGCCCATAGGAGCTGCGTCCCGGAGGCCGCGGCGAGTCGTCGCCCGTGGTGTGCGGCCCCAGCAGGACCAGCCCGGGGGGGCTGCATCCCGGAGGCCGCAGGAGGTCGTTGCCCGGCTGGTGCGACGACAGCTGTGGGGGGGGAATAGCAGGGGGGCCTGCAGATGGTGAGGTGCCCTCCGAGCACCTCGCAGCTTTCGCTGGCAAGGGACACGTACTGAGCAAGGCTCTCTTCGGCGCTCGACAACACTGTGGGACGCCAGGTCCTGGCAGCGTGGAGGCTGCCCCTCCCCCCCCCGGGGGACCGCTAGGTACGCGCCGGGCCTCGGGGCCCGGTCGCGGTGGCCGACTTGTCAGGGTTACGGCGGGAGCCCCTGCTGCGGCGGGCACGGCTTCCTCGACCCGCGCCAGTCCAGGCTGGCTGGGGAGGTGTTGGCCCCGCGTTCCTTGGGGCATTCGAGCTGTTCCTGTCTGCGTTGGCTGGGGGACCGGACCACCCCTGGGGTTGCCTGTCCCGTGGACGGCGTGCAGGGCTGCCGCGGGTCGTCGTCGAACGACCTCGGGCAGGGGGTGGCCTCGCTGTGTGATGGGTCGCCCCGGTCTTGCGCGGCAGGACTCTGCCGACCGCCTCCGTGTCCTCACGCCGCCTCTGGGCCCTGCTGGCGAGGTCCGCCATTGAACCGAAGAGCCCGGTAGGGCAAACGGGCGCGTTGAGGAGGTCCGTCCTCTCATGGCCACGCAGGCTGGTGAGCTGCAGCCAGAGGTGACGCAAGGCGGCCACCGAAGATCCCATGACCCTCCCTGAGTCCTCCGACACACACTCCAGCATCTTGAAGACGTAGTCGGAGACCCGGCGTAGCTCAGTGAACATTTCAGGCTCGGGGGCTGCTTGGACCTGGTCTACCAGGAAGCAATGATACTTAAGCAGGAAGGCCATGGTGTTGGCCATGGAGGCCGCCTGGCCTGCCGCCAGATAGGACTTTTCCAGGAGCGAAGCAGTCTCCCTGCAGGCTGGGGAGGGGAGCAAGGGCTTCCCTTCCTTCTTCTGGCCTGGGAGCAGGTGGTCCGCCACCGCCTTCTCCAGTGGGGGGGGATGTTCATAGCCTGATTGGGCCCCTTCCACGACGCTAGACCAGCACTTAAAGCGTCGGATGGGGGCCTCAGAGGAGTAGGGTTTGGTCCAGGATCGCTGAACCCTACGCTGCACGTCGGGGCAGAAGGGCAGGCTGCCCCGTAGCGGCGTCTCAACGGCGCGGAAGTGGGAGGCGGTGAACATGTCCTTCTCGACGGTAGGGGGCGTAGGCCAGTCCCAGTCGAGGGCGGAAACAGCCCTGGCCACGACCTCCCTGAACTCCCTCTGGTAGATCTCAGAGGAGATGTCGTCAGGAGGGGGGAGCCCCCCGGGGTGAGCCCTTTCTGGGTTACCCGGGCCGGCCAGCAGGGAGGCCTCATCATCCCGTTTTGGGTGGATCTCGAGGAAGTCATCCCAGGGTCCCCCGCCTCCGGCCATCTTGGCGGAAAGGCGAGCCCATTCCGAGACACGGGAGTTAGCCGCACCTTCACCCGACCTGGGGGAGGGGGGCAGGGAACAGCGGGAACCATGTGGGGAACGCAGGTGGGGACCGCGCTGGGAACCCGTCTTGTGCTGTGAACCCGCTGGGAAACTGTGCCGGGTATACTGCTCGCACTGCCGTGATCCCGGCGGGAAGTCACGCTGGGAACCTACCTGGCAGCTGTGCTGTGAACCCGACCGAGAACCGCGTTGGGAAATTCGCGCGTCATGCCGCGGGCGCTTCGGCGGGGAGCACTGTTGGGAACCTACCTTTTTTCTTTGGTAGCTGTGCTGCGAACCCGACCGGGAACCCCGCGCATCTTGCCGTGGGCGCTTCAGCGGGCAGCGCTGCTGGGAACCCTCCTTGTGGCCATGCTGTGAACCCCAACGAGACCCACGTGGGGAGCTCACCTGGGAGCACTGCTGGGAACCCTCCTTGTGGCCGTGCTGTGAACCCAAACGAGAAGCACGTGGGGAGCTCTCCTGGGAGCTGTGCTGGGAGCCCTCCCGAGAGTTGTCAACGTGCTGCTGTCCGAGAGGCAGCGGGGTGTCGGAGGTAGCAGGCCCAGAGGTAGTCTGACTCTGGCTGGGCTCAGCTGCAGCAGCAACGCCGCCAGCGTGGCCTCTGAAGAAGTCTGCCCTGTATTTTTGAGTGCTACGAGGCATCTCAGTACAGGCGAGGCAAAACTCCGGATCTCCGAGGCAGCTATCTGCGTGGGCCTGTCCCAGGCATTCAACACACAGCGTGTGCGAGTCCTTGGCTGATAGCCACGCGCCACACTTGTCCGCACAGCGCTTCGCCTTGTTAACACTAGCCATCCTGTTAGAACACGCGGTAGTGACAGGCGAACAACGTTAACGTTAATGTATCCTCTTCTTTATCGTTTTATCCTTGTGGGTAACACTGAAGCAAGCGAGTTAACACAAACCACTGAACGTGGCAGACCGAGCGCGCGTAGGCGGCAGGCTATTTTAGCGGGTCTTAACTCTAGCAAGCCAGTCGGCCGTGGTGCCGACTAATACCTGTAACCCAACACAAGAACGAGACTAAGCTACGAAACACGTGACGCCAGTAGCGGAGAGTTATCTCTACGTGAGGTTAGCTTAGACAGAGCAATTCAATTAGCAAGCATACAACGACACTCGGACCGGCTTGTTCTTAAAAGCCGCCGACACGTGAAAAAAACACTTAGCTTTGTCGCTCGCCTCCAACTTTCACCGCCCAGGCGAAGGTAACCTTCCAGACCGGAAAATCAACGACCGAGGTTCCCGTCCGCTACGCCGATGTACGGGGAGCAGTTGAAGTGAAAGTGGTCGGGCAAGCTAACGCTAATCTGGAGCAATAATTCACACGTCTGTCCTTGGCCGAATGCAGGTAAGAGTGGTGTTTTCCCGGTCCAATTCCAGGCGTGAGGGCTTGTGCCCGCCTCTACTCCTGCTATTGGATGGGAGACCATGAGACCGTCAGGATCGCCCCGGATTTTCCAAGGGTCCAGTCTGCATCCTGTCAACGGTCTAATGGATGGTTGGAAAGGACACTTTTAAAGTAATAAAAGGTAAGAGCATTCGATAGCGTGTACCACGCAGAGATGGCAATAGGTGGGAGCCGAGCTTCAACGAAATAAAACTAGTGAAAACTCCTTACTTGAGTGACTGGTTCTTGTCCTTGGTCTTGTGTTCCACCACCATCTTGCCACTCTGGCCCACGGTGAAGGCGAAGGTTCCCTGGACGTGCTGAGGGTAGCGCAGCTTGTGCATGTGCTTCCTGAACACCTCGGCCAGGTCCGACGCCACCTCCTCGTCAAACGCAATCTTCATCAGCTGCAGACAGACAAACAGAGTCATCAGCAGGGGGTCATCAGCAGGGGTCACCAAATTTGAAAACCAAAATAAATACCGTAGTTCTTCTAATACCCGCCGGGACTCTATCTGCCGCCGAGTCTCCTTTAACCGCCGGGGGTCTGATCCGATTTAGCATAATAAATGCCGGTCTCGAGTAAACGCCGGGGCGTTGATTCAATTTTTTTCCCATTACGCTATGTTTTTGTGTTGACTGCAATGAATGTGTTGACTGAATTAAAAAAATAAAGGAATTGTCCGCACACTGATTAGCAGCTCCCGTTTTTATTTGCGCTCAAGGTTGGCAAGCTTTCGACCCTATTGGGTCTTCCTTTTTTTCTTTTCTTTTCTGCCTGATGAAGACCCAATAGGGTCGAAAGCTTGCCAACCTTGAGCGCAAATAAAAACGGGAGCTGCTAATCAGTGTGCGGACAATTCCTTTATTTTTTGATTTCACCTATTTGTCCTGCACCTGATGCCCAATGTGGTTTTGGATGTGCGCACAGTTTTCCTACTTTAATTGACTGAATTCAGTCACTTACGGTAATGACGTGTGTTTTGGCAGAAGTCAGGCATCTACCCCATCAGACAATGTTTCAAGTATGCATCCCGCTTTGTTTGATGCTACAGATTGTACAGCGGGAGTACGGAAATAGTCAACATGTTATACTGGAGACGCTGTCTGGACACTTGAGCAAGTCCACAAGTTACGTTAACGTTAGTGTTGCCGCAACACTGTTGCATTTCTGTCATCGTAACAGCGATCATAAATGTAGTATGGATTACCGTATACCCATTATACCAGACATGTATTGGAAACATTGCGTCTACGTATTTTTTTAAGTCTGCTTGTTTGTCTGAGAGTGCTGCTTGGTTGCTTGGTAGCTAAGCGTTAGCTGGTGCCCGTTCAGTCAGTCAGTCAGTCAGCCGCTTCTTTTCACCTGACAGAGGAAGCTTCACCGGTAGGACATAGCACGTGGGAGGTTCACGCTATTCCAACCAGTTCCCCTCCCTCTGAACAGGCGCCCTTAACGACCAGAGGAGGAACCACACTAGCAACAGGGATATTGCATGTTTTTGTGAAGGGGGTTCCTATATGAAGGAAACCCCCGGGAGGCACGGGGAGAACATGCAAACTCCACACAGAAAGGCCCTTTTGCCGACCCCACCCGGGCGGTGGGCACTCGAGGACATGCGGACGGGCACGCATTCCTTCAGCGTTCACCTCGTCCCCAGGTGGGAATCGAACCCACGACCTTCGAGCTGTGAGGCGATAGTGCTTACCACTGCACCACCGTACCTCCCTCAGGTACCAAATGCTTAACCTGACACTGCCAGACAAGGACCACCCCCGTCTGGCAGAGTCAGAGATTACTAAATGCAGGGCTCGACATTAACGGGTGCCCGGTTGCCCCGGGCAACCAAAAAAAAAATAGGGCAACCATTTCTTGGCCTTTGGTTGCCCCAGGGGCAACCACGATTTAACATGCAAAAAAATATGTACAGCAAATGAATATGTTTTAATACTTGTTGTGAGTGACATATATGTGACATTTCATTTAGAGATGCTCCGCAATCGATTTGGCCTCTATCGGCTTTGATCACGTTCTCAAAATAGCTGATCAAAGCAGGCCGATCAGATGCATTCCAGACAATTAACTGTGCTCACCTAAAATGACTAAACTCCTCTCTGTCTCTCGGAGAGACAGACTTCACTTTGAACGAAGCAGGTGTGTGTATGAGGGAGCCGGGAGGGAGGGAGAGACAGAGTGAAGGAGGGAGGGAGAGGGAGGGAGAGACAGAGTGAAGGAGGGAGGGAGAGGGAGGGAGAGACAGAAGACTACGTAGCCGGTTTCACAGACTTCACTCTTTCTCCCTCCCTCCCGGCTCCCGACACACACACCTGCTCAGTCTCTCTCTCTCTCTCTCTCTTTGTGCCATGGATCTTGAAGTTGCAGTGTGCATGAGGGCTGAGGCCCAGCTCATTCTGAAATTCCCGAAATAATAACTGTCCAAGAAGAGTCCGAGTTGTAAACTCCACGGACTGTGCAGCAGGCAGCTGCGTCAATGAGCAAGAGAGAGATAGAGAGAGAGAGAGAGAGAGAGAGAGAAAGAGCGTGCGCTTGTGGATAATTACTAAGTCAACACAGCTGGAGATGCTGTCCGGCTTCTACGACTCCCCAGGGTCCTAAAAGCATCCCTGTTACATAGGTTGTGTCCTCTGTCT
Source organism: Poromitra crassiceps (assembly GCF_964638095.1). Classification (NCBI taxonomy): domain Eukaryota; kingdom Metazoa; phylum Chordata; class Actinopteri; order Beryciformes; family Melamphaidae; genus Poromitra; species Poromitra crassiceps. Next base: position 46,316,139 of record NC_139624.1, read on the forward strand.
GAATGGTTGCTCCTTCAATTCAGATTAATATTGAAATGGTCTTTAGAGTGTAATAAAAAAAAAATAATAATAAAATAATAATAATAATGCTACATGATAAAAAGAAGGCTTCAATCGACGCGGTGATCGGTTATATCGGTGATCGGCAGATACTGATTCCAGCTACTTCATTATCAATAACGCTTTTAATTAATAAATTAAGCACAATATGAACAATAACTGTTAAAAAAAAATATGAAAATGAAAGTTCACAAATATTAGTTAAACAAATCCTTTCAGTGCAAATGCATTATAAAAACAAAAAATAAGATTTGTTTAGAAAACGAAATTACACAAATGTATTATTATTATTATTATCATTATTACTACTACTACACCCGGTGCGCGCACTGAATAGGCCTATTATACTATATACTATAGACTATTATACTTAGCTTTCTGTCACATCGTCATTATTAAGCCGGCTTATGACTGCATAGTATCTTAATTACTCAAAATATAAGGCGACTAAAATTGGGCAACCATATTTTTATTCGGGCAACCAAAAGCTCTTGCCAGGTTGCCCCTCCGGCAACCACTTTTAAAAGTTAACGTCGAGCCCTGAAATGCTTTTGTCAATAGTCAAAACTGCTGGTGAATTTTGGGATATACAAGCCGCTGTGGAATGTGAACTGAACTGGTCAAGAGAGAGGAAGGAGGAGAAGTGAGGAAAACCTGGAAGGTGCAGGACCGCAGCTGAAGGCCCTCCTGGACGAACTGGTCCAAGGATAAAGTGACGGAGATCCTCTTCTCCTTGGTCAGGGAGGCGATGGGGAACGAGCGAGTCACCACCTGCTCACCCACTGCAACAAGAGATACAGAGAGTGAGTGTGAGTGCAGTGTTTCCATACCTTCTTAAACATCAAAATCAATGGCTTTTCAAGGACTTTCAAAGGCCAATTGCTTCAAATTCAAGGACCCAACACTACATAGTTTGAGAGAGATACGGATAATTACTGTTACAACACAATTTGTACATTTTCCAGGCATAGCTGAATCTTTCTCTCTTGCTTGCCGCTGTTTACCCGACATCATTATACTTCAGTCACTCATGCACCACGTGACTGCCGCACTTACTGGAGACAGGTGGCACATGACAAGGACGCACAGACAGCAGGAGATGCACATGCAGACAGCAGAACATACTGTAGCCTACTAATGTTAAGTTAAAAAAAAATAGAAAAAAATGAAATTTCTATTCTTGCACAAAGTACTGTATATAAAATCAATGACTTTCACTGACGCATTCTGTATTGTCTATTTTCAAAAACTTTCAAGGCCTTGATTTGTTTTCTCAAATTCACAAACTTTCAAGGATTTCAAGGACCCGTGGGAACCCTGTGAGCGTGTGTGCCATCCTCTCTTACCCAGCGGGTCAGTGGGCGTGCCCTTGAAGATGAGGCGGTAGTTAGTGAGGAAGATGGCTCCCTCGGCGGGGAGCAGCGGCGGGCCGCCCATCGCCCCCGTGGCTTCCTCCCGGCCATCGGAGATCAGGTGCACCCGCATGGCATCCATCACCAGCTCCTCTCCGGGGAGCAGGGTCGGCCTCAGCAGCTTGGGCTGGTAGGGGGGAGAGAGAGAGTGGGGGGGGGGGGGGGGGTAGAGAGAGGGAGGGAGGGAGAGAGAATATTAATGGAGTTGGGGAGAGAAAGCAGCAGTGATTGGGACAGCTGGGCAGGAGAAGAGGAGACGGACTGTTAGTCAGGGTTCCCACTGTTCCCTGATGTGAAATGTCACCACTTCTCCATGTTGGAGGGCTTACATGACCCGAAAAACATTATCCCTTCCTCGTTTGCTTTTGTTGTTGAAACTGAAATACAAGTATACAAGGGGCGGCTGTGGCTCAGGAGGTAGAGCAGGTCATCCACTAATCAGAAGGTCGGTGGTTCGATCCCCGGCTCCTCCAGTCCACATGTCGAAGTGTCCTTGGGCAAGACACTGAACCCCAAATTGCTCCCGATGGCTGTGCCAGCACCCTGCGTGGCAGCTGGTCGCCTTCAGTGTGTGAATGGGTGAATGTAGGCACATTGTAAAGCGCTTTGGATAAAAGCGCTATATAAATGCAGTCCATTTACCAGTCCATTTACAAGTAAATAAAAAAACTACAAGATACAACGTGTCTCAATGTTTCTTTTCATTTACATATATTGAGGCAAAAACAAGTAGTTACAAATAAGCACAATCAAATATAAATAAGTATGTGGCTAGCAAGTGTAACCCTTGTTCAAGGAACTGGATACTATTAGCTTGTACCTAACTAGCAATTAGTGCACATGCTAATTTAACATTAGAAATGCGATAGCAAGCTAACGCGAGGACGCGATTAGAATTGCTAATGTTTTTATAGTTATTACAAGTCAAATAAGAAACTATAGTTTCCTCAGGTAAGTATTAAAGCTGTTCAAATTGAAAAATGTTAACATTGCCTGAGGAAGACCTACGTGGTTGAAACGCGTTTGCCCGTATAACTTTGAAGATATATTCTGATTTGTAACTGCCTGTACACAGATATATTACTTCGCATTAAATATTGCTATATATAAATACTCCTAGTAGCTCCCCCGTTTTTTCAATTTGAATACTTTTGCCTTTTGAGCTGCTTGGGTCCACACTTTCATTGATTTCCTAAGTATTAAAGCTGAAAATCACACAAAAATAAGTATCTAAACAAAAAAAATATTACTTAGACATAATGTTGTTTACGGATTAAGTTAAGCTAAACAAGACTGAACAAAATGGGGGGGGAAGCAACAGTTGGAATTTTTACCATGGAAACTAGGGCTGCTGCGATTTGCGATCAAATCGGAACACAGATCATCTAACCTGCATGATATTCCAGTGTGTCTGGATACAGATCCTCTAAACTGCATGATATTCCAGTGTGTCTGGATACAGATCCTCTAAACTGCATGATATTCCAGTGGGAACCCTGCTTAGTGATTTGTGGCCAGCAGAGAAGTAGAGCTGCACAGTTATGGCTAAGATGATGCCGATAATGTTGCTAGATACTGTGATCACAATATTAATGACCATTATTCATCTCAATTTGAGGAACAAAATTGTGCTGCTGCACTTCTGGCATCTTCTTCACCATCACCAACTTCAACTGATCCAAACAAAATGCTAAGTATATGCTTACACATGGTTCATTGTGCAGCTCTACAGGCAGCTACTGATCACATCACTGTAAGACCAAACAAGCAACAATCTTCCAAAATTTAACACACACATCAACCATCAGGAATTCATGCCTTCACAACCATGCTGAAGGTCCGGACTGGATGACCTGCACTGTCCGATCAGGAGGTTGAGACAAAACATTACAGAGTCTTATGTGTCAAAGAGGTTTTCTGTTCTTGTTACGTGACGTGACACACTATAAACAGTTATTTTGGTGCTTTCGTCATTCGGGCTAGATCGGTGGGATCTTGGCAAAGACGATCATGCAAATGAGAAAAATAATAATGTAATAATAAGAAGAAGAAGAAGAAATATGCAGAAAGGAAATTAGAACAATATCCAATTGGATGTGTTTATGTAGGGGGGTGTTTTGGGAGTTTTGGGCGGAATTTGGGTCCATTCCCTGAGGAACAGTCGTTTACAGCAATCTCTAAGTAAACAGAGGCATCCATAGACCAATTTGGAGTGGGCGTCACAGGTTATGTCACTGCAGGTGAGTGGGCGTCACAGGTTATGTCACTGCAGGTGCGCACGCAGAGTAGTAACAGAAAATCTGAGGAAACAACTGAAACTGAAACTAGAGAGATCGCCGGAATAAGGGAAAAAGACGGCTTGTGCCGTATGATGATGGGGTTGGCCACTAGGAATATGACGATGTCCGGCACTGCAACTTTGGCGATGTAGTTGGATCCTAGACCCATCCTGACAGTGAGTACGGGTCAGGAAACCTCACGCCATTGAAAGAGTTAGCTTATTTTTGTTAGATAACCTGTCTGTTGCTGGCAAAGCTTTAAAATATGTGGAGAAGGCATCCGGATCTTCCAAATTTCTAGGACAGCTGAACCACTAGCCGATCATTTTCTGCAACCAGTTCGGCTCCGCCCACAAAATACATGAACACTGTTTGCAAACATATATAAGAGGTCTATAGGTCAGCTGGTGAACTTTTCTAAACATGAACAATATGAAATGTGAACCTCACACTGCCAGACAGACCCTCTGCCTCTGGCACTTCCTCAAGAGCTTCCTGAGGAACTCAACTTCTGATAGGAAATTAATACAGGTTTGGCAACCTGTTTCATAATCTGTTACACAACACACTAATGCCACATGCATCCAGATTCCAGCTACATGTATGACTGCAGCAGAATAGTCGTCTAGCTGCTGTTTAGCCCGACATCGCCAGACCAATTCGCAAATGCGAATGAGTCTGGAAGCTCCCAGTTCAATTTCTATTTCCAGCGGGCGTTACCAAGGGGCGCAGTCCAAAATGCCTCAACCAATCAGAGCAACGAAACGTGTGACGCACCGCAGAGCGACTGAAACATGTGAACAGACTAACGTTACTGATCAGCTGTTTGCCAACCTCCATGAGATCAGCTGTTAGAGTGAGCTGGTCATTATCGTGAAATAAACCCTGACAGAGTGATGCAGGACGCCAACGTGAAGCAACCTTTAAATTTACTGGACTTCTTTCTGTGGATCGATATGACTGGACGTGGTTCTCCAGAACAGCAATCATAGAAACAGTCTACAAGCAGCAGATTGCTATACAAAATAACAGATGTAGAATGCCGTGATTGACCAATCAGATGACATGAGTACTAAACAAAGCCGTGTAATAAAGGGACTGTGATTGACTCGGCGGTTCCCAGGCGGGGTGGAAATGTGTCTGAATGGGGGGGGGGGTCTCAGATCTAACAACAACTACAAATAAAATGACACAAAACGCTGAAAGAGCATGCTGTGAGTAGCGACTAGGAGAATTTGGAGAGCAACCTATTAGGCAGCAACTTATTACTGAACTACATGATTTTGGGGGTGGGAACAGGAACATGCTCCAATCAAAAGTCTTCACTAAAATGACAAAAAATGTGAGGTCACGCTTAGCTTAGCCACCGTCCCTCTCCAACAGCGAGCAGCACACTCCAAACTAACAGCACCCTTCAGACTGAAGGCACTCTGCTCTGTCAGGCCTCAGGAAAGAGAGAGGGGGAGAAAGAGCACTACATCACCCAGCATGCACTGCTCTGGCGTGCTGTGAGTCACACGGTTCTGTCCCAGAGGGACAGACGTACCTGCCGTGACACTGTGAGCCTGAGCGGTAGGGATTGGTGGAGAGGGGGTTGGGCGGGGCTGGCTGGGGTTCTGCATGGCCTTTGTCCAGCGGAACGTAAAAATAGGAATTGGTTACCTTTTGGATCGGCGGCAGTCGCTTACTCTCCCTGTGCACTGCGTCCAGTGTCTCAATGTGCATCTGGACGATATCTGGAGGGAAGCGGCCACCACAGAAGGATTAGTACAAAGTATGGAGGCTGAAAGTGGATCAGAGGAATGCACACAAGATAAAAAGCTGCATTTGTTTAAAATTGTTGTCATGGGAAATCTACATTGAAAATAAGTTGTATCCACACAAAGGAATTTTGGCATTGAAAGATAATTTCTTAAAATTCTCAATTAATGCATCTTGTTACTTTTTACACACCCTTTGAATAAAAACAGCTTCTCATCTTTCAGGCAGCTTTCTGGTTCCATAAGCAAACACTTCTTTTTTTAATCAAAAGGAGTACAGAAATAAACAAAATCATAATATTCCCAATATTCCCGATATTTGAGCTGCCCTGGACATATTGATCTAGCTCTGTTCTCGCTTTCTCTCTTTGTATGGGAGAGAATGTCAGGACACACTCTAATGTGAAATATGGCTGATTGGCAAAAGAGGTTTTCCAAATAGTTAGGCTCCGCTGCTACATTTGGCATAGAGATGATCCATCAAGCAGACAGTTTCAGTTATTTCAGTTAACTTTTGTATCCAGTCTGCATTTTATTTCAAGTCTTCCTAAAATACAATGCAGAGGGCAGTAGCAAGTAATGCAAATACATTTTAAAGAGCCCCAGTGTTACCACGGCATGGCATGTACTGAGAGGATTAGAGAAGTGTGGCAGGGGGAACTTGGCATTGACTTGTCTGACATTATATGGGATAGGAGTCTGTCTGTGATACAACTTGGCTCAGTTAATAGTAGACACCAGCTGATCCAATTTAAAGTTACTCACCGTCTTCACTATTCTAAGCAGAAGTTGCACAAGATTTACCCGTCTGTCTCACCACTGTGCGACAGGTGTCAGGTGTCGGAGGGCACTCTGTCTCATGCCTTCTGGTCCTGCCCTTTACTGACGGGATTCTGGGCCAAAATATTTGATTGGTACTCTAAGGCCTACAAAATAACCCTTCAGCCGGAGGCAGAACTCGCCATCTTCGGCTGCTCGGAATCCTCTCTGGACTTCCCTACAGCTGTGCAACAATCTCTGACACAGGGAACAATTGTTGCAGAGAAACTGATTCTGCAGAAATGGAAGTCCCGCACTCCACCCTCTTTTCAGTTGTGGTTGGCGGACATGATTTCTGTTATACGAATGGAGAGACTCAGGTTCTTGAGGACCAACCCACCTGGGAGATTTCAAACTATTTGGGACCCGTTTCTGGCCTACCTTGACGAGGTTAGGCATGACGGGTGATTCGTCCGGCCAGTCTCTCTCCCTTGTGTGGGATCCCACTCATATATATGTATATATATATTTACAAGCACAATATATATATATATATACTGTATATTATATATTGCTAAATTGCTAAATAAAAAAAGAGGCCCAGTGTTTCCCCTACCATTCTACAGGCCTGGCGGGCCCGCCAGGCCAACGACGTCCCCGCAAGGCCAGAAAAGAAAATGTTTTTTTTTGTTTAATTTTTTCCCCCCTGCTGTCCCCAAAATTTCAAAAAACCTTTATGGCATATTATTACAATACAACAAAACTGGTGTTGTCAGTGTTGATGACAGTAATAGAAGATGCCAAATCATTCAAAAATATAAGCATTTTGCTTTTAGGAGCATCGTGCCAGTGTTCCAAAACGTGTCAACGTGTGTCATCGCCTGGGAAATGCACATCCCATAATACAACTGTTCGCATCGCATTCCATAATAGTATGGTGATACTTGGGATGCCATTGCGAACAAAGATGCGAACAGGTTAACTAAAAGTTTAGCGTCGCCAGCGAGGGCCCCCACCGTTGCGGTCGGGGTACGTTTCAAAATCCCTCGAGGTCTGAACATTTTTTATAGTTGTTTCTTGGTGGATCATAACTGAATTTACCGAGTGGATTCTTAATGATTGGGAAAAGTTCTTCATGTAATCTATGAGGTGTGTGTTTGCCAATGAGCAAAACAACGTTAAACAGACAGATTTTGGAGTTGGACATGACATTCTCTCCCATGCAAACAGAGGTCAGTGAATGCCTCCATACCTGGTATCATGGTGTGCAGAGCCTTCAGGTGCTCGTTGGTCACGCCGCTCTCGTTACACACTTTGTCTACAAAGCGGTTGATGAAGCGAACCACGGAGTTGGCCACGTCCGAGCTCTCTGCGTCCTCGAAGCCGCTCTCTGTGTCGTAGCTCTCTGCCATGCTGCCCGCAATACTGCAAGGCAACAAACAGCACAACGTACCTTTATATTCACAACAACTGACAAAAGTTAGCTAGGTTCTAGTGAACAGAAATATTTTCATGCCAGAAACCATTTCCAAAGAACAAGTGTCACTTTTTTTTAAATGGCGTACTTCTGTTCTTAACGAATGTCAGGATTTTCCTCAGGTGAAAATATCCACTGACAATGCCATCAGTGTGACTGGCTGTGGTGAGAGATGAAAGGGATATACAGGGTTCCCACACATTTTAATGGATAAAATTTCACGACTTTTCCATGACTTTTCAAGGATCCATAATAGAATTTCCATGTAATGTGAGGCGGTGACTCTGAATCAATACCAAATTATTACAAATAGAACACAATATAAGAATAGGAAAAATATTTGATAACTGTAACACACAACAAAATTCCATGACTTTTCCAAAACTTTCAAGGATTTTACTAATTCCATGACTTTTCCAGGCCTGGAAAACAATATTTTTAAATTCCATGGTGCCTTTTCCAGGTTTTCAATGACCATGGGAACCCTGGACATAATATGAAAGAGATGTTTTATTAAAATATATAAAGAAAATCAGCCCTATCTCTTGTCTTGACATGTACCTGTTGGTGACGTAGCTGTTGCTGACGCTCTCCACGTCGAGGCCGGAGCTGCGCAGCAGGCGGTTCTTGCTGGTGTCCAGGGGCAACAGCAGGTAGCTCATCCTGTTAGCGTAGTGGATGGCCTGGCTGAACACTGTGCTCTCCTCCTTCTGCACGCGCTCAGTCTGCATGTCCCTGCTGAGCGTGGGCCACAGCCGGCTCTGCTCCGACGCCAGCTCCAGGGCGCTCACCTCCTCCCGGCCGCCGCCCGAGCCCTCCAGCTGCTCCTGGCACCGGGACAAACCAGGTTCATGGTGCTGTAATAAGCCACTCTGGAGGAAGGATTGAGTTAAGACGATTCTCATTCACAAGTAGTCAAATACTGACGCTTTGTGTTGGTGATCCGGTCCAGAACACCAACCCAAAGCGTCAGTATTTGACTACTTGGGAATGAGAACCATGTTTGACTCAATCCTCTTTGTTGAGTTCTTTCTCCTGATTGGATAAAGCAGGACAGGATACCAGAACATTTTCTCTTCTGTTTACCGCAAAGCAGAGGGAGTGGGAGACTCATGTTACTGACCAAACACTCTATATCAGTGATTGCTGTCAGAATATCGAGCTATTTAACACATATTTTTAAAAAATCGCTTACAGCAGCTTTAATTAGGATCTTCTCCCAGGACTGTACTGTGGGGATGCAGATTCATCTGCTGGCTGCAGTGGGTCATGTCTTCCAAAAAAGTCACCACAAACTATATACAGTATTATGATATATGATATCTGCAATATTTAAGTATTTATTTGGTGACATCTTTCGTGTTAAGTGCTCATTGCTGTGGTATTTCAGCACTGCCCAGAGATTGCCTGTCAATCACAACAGTGTGGGTGGGACTATGAGATCTTTTGTCCTTGGATTGTGTTACATTTGAGCAATAGATCACGACAGGCCGTGGTATATGCTTATTATACCACACTTAACACGTTCACTGCCAACGACGTATTACTCCGTCAAAAAAAATCCAACGGTTCACTGCCAATGACGTATTACTCCGTCAAAAAAATGAATTTTTTTTTTTTGACCGTGGGATGTGCATCTAACCCTTTTACATCTCTTATATAATTATTGAAGCCACCGAACGTTTACAACCCATTCCACCGACCCACTAAGTGGCGACAGTGCTCTCCTGACTAGAGGAAGGCAAGCAAAAAGCAGCATGAGGGAGCCATTCTCATGAAAATGGATGGGCGAAAACGCTTTCGTTTTCGCGCTGATTGCTGGCGGTGCGGGATTGCAAATTTGCATAATAGATTACGGGTGGAACACACTTTGAAACACGCAGCATAAATATGACCAGAATCGCAAAAGCTTCATCAAAGCTCTCAACCAAAACTCCAAGAAACGAGCGAGTCCATCCAGACTTCCTCAAAGAGCGGCCGCGCAGACAGGCACAGCAGCAGCAAAGCAGTGAGACTGGTGACGCGAGGTTACAGCAGCAACAGAAACGAGCTTGTGACACGGCCGCTGCAGCCAAGAAGAACACACACGGAGGGAGGAGTTGGAAGCAGAGGGGGGTTTCCTGCTGTTATGGAGGAAATTACTGTTCAAAACTATTGTTTAGATGTCTGACGTCTTACTGATGCCAAAAATGAATGGTTAAAGTGACTGTTCTATCGAATTTCACAAAAAGCCGTTTATCTCAGAATAATTTTTCTGACGCTGAAACCATGCTGTATTCAACTGCAGTGTTGGGAACGTTACTTTAAAAAAGTAATTAGTTATAGTTACTCACTACTTGTTCCAAAAAGTAACTGAGTTAGTAACTGAATTACTCTATAATAAAAGTAACTAGTTACCAGGGAAAGTAACTATTTGCGTTATCTCCACCTTGAAAATGCCAAATTTTCATGGATTGCTGCAAACCTGAGGGTACCCTCACGGGCCCCTCGGGCCGAGGCCGGGCTTGTTTTTTATTTATTTTTAATTAATAGGTCCGGGGTCGGGCCGTTTCAATAATTCAATTAAATAATGTTGTATTAGCGTACTCGCTTGATTTTACACAGCGGAGCAGTCAGACAAAGAGGAGGAGAGGTGCACAGACACTCCCATAGCCACACACAGACCCTGTCCGTCCATGTACAGTGAGCGGACAGCTCCCGAACACAGAGAGAGAGAGAGAGAGTCAGAGAGACAGACAGAGAGAGGCTGCGCAGGACGGCCGCGCGGCGACGCAGCACGCGGAACAGAGAGGGAGAGAGATGTGTCATTATATCGTAATATTGGCTTCGGGCCTCGCAACGGGCTGGATCGGGCACGGGTCTGCATGTCACGGGCCGGGGAGGGCTTGGGCCGAAATTTCAGCCCCGCGCAGCTCTCTACTCCGGACTCGCCATTTCTGCTGCTTCCTCGAATCTGTTTGGTGTGTCTGTGTGTGTGTGTCGCCCGTGTCCTGACTCCTGGCTCGTGTGTAACACTGGCTCCGATTGGCTACCATGAAACACATGACTCTGCCTTAGCCAATCATAATCGTTTATCTCGTTGTAACCCACCCGGTCTCCTCACTTGACAACACTAGTGTAGGCTACGGGTAGTTTACTCAATCATTTCATAGTAACGCACCGCATTTAGCGTTCAGTAACGATAACGGCGTTGTTAGGACGGAAACAGTAATTAGTTAGATTACCCCGTTACTGAAAAAATAACGGCGTTACCTAACGCCGTTCTTTTAAACGGCGTTATTCCAAACACTGTTCAACTGCTAATGCTTACATAACTACTAACTCTACAAACTAACTCTTTTAGACAGAGAAAGCACACATTCTATTACCGTAAATTTCGGACTATAAGCCCGTTTTTTGGCCCTGCGGCTTATATAACGGTGCGGCTTATCTATGGATTTTTTCGGGGGAGAAAAAAAAAAAAAAATGAATTCTCTCTTCTTTAGCACTCTTTCTAACTATAAATCCACTTCTGTTTTAATTTCCTCTCTTGCCCTCTTTTCACCACACCGCGGACACTGTGTGCACTGTAAAAAAAAACACAGGTGGTGTTGTGTTATGTTGTTTTGTTGAAATGTTAATAAATGGGAGCTTCCTCAAACAGCCATCTCTTTCCCGACAATCCCCTCTGTGCATGAACCCTTACATATGGTAATTAAACATTAAAACACAATAAAAAAAAATAAAAAAAAAACATTAAAACACCTGCGGCTTATAGTCCGGTGCGGCTTATATATGTAACAAACAGGCAATTTTGCTGCTGCGGTTTATACTCCGGTGCGGCTTATAGTGCGGAAATTACGGTAGTTCTTTTGAGATATTGTGTGTTCACAAAATCTTAGCAGAAAAGAATCCTCGGGTCTTGAAAGATGAGCCAGAATCCTCAAAAAAACCCTCTGGCAGAACCTACCTACAGTAAAAAAAAAACGGCTGGCAGTGAATGTGTTAAGGGTCATGCAAAAACACCCTTAGGTGTAGTATAATAAGCATATATCACAGTCTGAAGTGATCTATTGCTTTTATAAAACGGTTACCAAGTATGGCAATATGAAAATTATTACCGTATTATTATTATATTTAAATGTCTTAAATCAGTGTTTGGACCTGAGCCCCTCTGGCTCAGGTCCAAACAGCTCACCTTCCTATCAACTCTCCCATAATGAGAGCGGGGTGAATAAAGGCTGAATAAAGTTCACACAGTGTTCAGGGCAGTGAGTGGCTCTAACTGTGGTATATTTAGTGTGGTATATGCTAAATACATTTATAAAACGGCTCTCTCAAATCAAGCAATCTGATTGGTTCACAGCCATTGTATAATTCCAGTAACCGAGTTCAATAACCCATGGCCATGGGTTATTGGTTGCCATGGCAACTCTCTTACTAAGAGAGTAATAATAAGGCTTACCTCAAATGACAACGTAGAAAAAAAAAATGGCGGAGACAGCTGTCAGATCCTTGTGAATCGATCTTCGCTTATAACTTTACTAATACTTCGCAGAAAATGATGTTTTGTACAAGAATAGATGCGGGCTAATGTCTTCTTTGCAAAAGAAAGGCTGTTAACCCCGCATTTAACCCCGCATTTAACCCCGTAACGTTAGTTGGTGTCGGCTTTGCAGAAAGCATTCAGCTTCTCAGCAAGCGCTGAGAATGCAGCGCTGCGGCTCGAGCTGCCTGTCGGGGATTCCAGAAAGCTCTCAGCTACTCAGCAAGCGCCAGGATTGGGCAATGTCAACTTCAGTCTCCAGAACGATGCAATCAAATCACCCGCATGTTCTTGCGGTCCCGCCTTACAGTAGTGTTTCAACTGACTCTATCAGAATGACATGCCAGTCGGAGTCGGACTTATAGTATTATTATTATTATTATATTATCATACTTGGAAACCGTTTTATAAAAGCAATATAGCACTCGAGCTGCGTGTGTTGTGGAATATATCCCCCTGCTCAGCAGTTATCGCACTCGGCCTGCGGCCTCGTGGGATAACAGCTGATCAGGGGGATATATTCTTCACAACACACTGGCTCTCATGCTATATTGCTTAAGTATACCACAGCTGTGAGCCAATCAGATTGCTTGATTTGAGAGAGCCGTTTTATAACTGGTGATAGAGAGTATCTAAACAGCAATTTATTGAAAGAAAAATATTTGTCCAGCCAATTGTATTACTAGAATAGAAAAGAATGAGCAATCAGCAGGATTTCTCACCCTGGTTTGTTCAATGCCAAACGGCTAATTTGCTAAAAGTTATCAAGGTTTAATAAAAGTTAATAGTAACAGATAACAGTTAGCGAACTTCAAGAATACTTCCTCAACACATTCTCCCTCTGATGACTTATTTAACAGAGCTACGCGCAGTGTTTGTGCTCACAGAGTCGGCCTGTTGCTCTGTCTCCAGGTAGAGGGCCCTGATGTGGTTCTGGACATCACTGTAGAACATGGCTTCCCAGAACTGCATGTTGGTCCACACCATGTGCTCCTGGACACAGCTGTAGGAGAACTGAGTGATGCCCGCCCCCAGTTTCTGTCAGACAAAGAAAGCGGGACAAGTGATGAGGCTTCTGAATTTGGGCAAATACGTTCAGAGGGGATTGGTGGCAGACGCATGAACCCCAAACGCCTCCCACCAACATCAAACCACTCCTCCCACTCCAGTGAAATGTGAAGCCATGTGGGAATACGGCATCCCTATTGGATTTGTGGGATAGTAAAGTAGTTTAAAGTAGTTTATTAAAGCCTATGTAGTGGCTGGATTTGGAGAAATGTGTTTGCTCATGAACTTACTCTGCAGAAGGCTGTGACCAACGGAAGGAGGGCGGCTGCGATCCCGTGTTCGTCCATATGGGAGCAGTCCTGAGCAGAAACAGAAGAGCAATGTGTCGCACACTCTTAAGATGTGACAGCTGTGTGTGTGTGTGTGTGTGTGTGTGTGTGTGTGTGTGTGTGCGTGTGCGTGTGCGTGTGCGTGTGCGTGTGTGCGTGCGTGTGTGTGTGTAAATACAGATGTATGTCCAAAATATGATGCCAGAAACTGGGTGGTATTCTTACTGCTTGCACAATCTGATCTGTTATGCTGTTTGTACTGCACTATAATCACAGAGTAAATTAGTAAACTGGAGATATCTTTAAATCTGTCAATAGCGAGAGTTATTCTTCACCAGTGGGAACTCTCCACATTAGCATAATTTATATTTTTATCCCATGCTTTATTACTTGTATACATTGATATCCTTTATTTCACCAATTTACACCTATGCTGCGGCCGGCCTCCCCCCCGGTCTGCAGCAATATTGTAAATTAAAATTTTCTAACCTGTAAGGTGCAGTTCATCATGCGGATGATGCAGTCGAACTGCTGGTCGTCCAGCACGGCTCGGTTCTGCAGGACGTGCTGGTTGAGCTCCTGGGTCAGACAGATCCTAGCCGCCCGACCCTTCAATGCCCGCAGTACCGCCGGCATCAGCTATGAGGAGGAGACATAAACAACGAGAATGAGAATCATTTATTCACCAAGTCCATTTACCAAAACACAGGACCTGCTACAGTATAACCACATACTACCACATACTGGGCGAAAAATGATATCTACCATTTGGAAAGAAAAAAACTGACATTGGTACTTAGGGATGGGTATCGTTTGAAAAATGACGATACCAGCAGCAATACCAGTACCCTTAAAGTGATATAGATACCGATAGAGTAATTCGATATGTTTTGGTGGCATCTCGGCACACTGAACTGCCAACTGTCACATACACCATGCTCAACTTCACCACCACAGACTGTATGGGATATAGCTGTTGTGGTAGAGTTCACCACCACAGACTGTATGGGCTATAGCTGTTGTGGTATACTTCACCACCACAGACTGTATGGGCTATAGCTGTTGTGGTAGACTTCACCACCACAGACTGTATGGGCTATAGCTGTTGTGGTAGACTTCACCACCACATACTGTATGGGCTATAGCTGTTGTGGTAGACTAAGACTTCACCACCGCAGACTGTATGGGTTATAGCTGTTGTGGTAGACTTCATCACCACAGACTGTATGGGCTGTAGCTGTTGTGGTAGACTTCACCACCACATAAAGTATGGGCTGTAGCTGTTGTGGTAGACTTCACCACCACAGACAGTATGGGCTGTAGCTGTTGTGGTATACTTCACCACCACAGACTGTATGGGCTGTAGCTGTTGTGGTAGACTTCACCACCACATAAAGTATGAGCTGTAGCTGTTGTGGTAGACTTCACCACCACATAAAGTATGGGCTGTAGCTGTTGTGGTAGACTTCACCACCGCAGACAGTATGGGCTGTAGCTGTTGTGGTATACTTCACCACCACAGACTGTATGGGGTGTAGCTGTTGTGGTAGACTTCACCACCACAGACTGTATGGGCTGTAGCTGTTGTGGTAGTGAGTCAATCACATGTCACATTAAATCAAAGAATGCCTGCGGTGTTTAGCTGCAAGCTTAACTATACAAAGTACTTTTTTTCTACATCTATGCACAAAAAGGATCGAATACAGGTATTTTTTGACGAGAGAGTTTTGATACTACTTGTACTTGGTACTGCGTTATTTCGGTCGATAGTACAGATCCCAGCCCTACTGGTACTACAAAACTAGAACAAATTATACTTAAAGGTCCCAATTCGTGCAGCTGTAACCTCTTAAAAACGTGTGTCTCTGGTCCATAAAACATGATTCTGGATTAATTTGTCGAAAATATAGCAACCCCGTTTGTTGTGACGGAGTTGTCACTTCCTCATCTCGTTGCGTCCCAAGAATGGTCTGTTTCTATAATATATTCAGAACTAACAGTTCCCATTGGCCGCTGAGGGAGAGCCCGCCCCAGGCTCTCAGCGGCCAATCAGATTAGCGTCTGTGGACCAGCATGCTAGGTTGTGTCCACAACTAACGTTAGCAACGAGCTATCGCTAACTTAACGGTTGCTATGCTAAAGAGGACATCTCAAAATGCCTAGACTTACCGAATGCACCTCCGCAGTTGCTGGATCACGTACAGTTGGCGTCGCTCCAGCTAGAAGTGTTAATTTTGTGGCTATAGACAAAATGGTGCAGGTAGCTTGTGTGAGAGAGACGCGCGCAGTATGCTTGAGGAAGTGACTGACGTCACATTAACCCGTCTGGGGGAACAGAGCGTTAGGGGGCGTGGCTTGAAGGAGACTGCAGGGGGAAGCTGGATAGGGACAAATCCAACTGTGGCAGTTCTGAGCTCATTACAGGGAGGGATGACAGCAGTATATATGCATTTACAAGTAAAAACAGCTTTTGCACGGAATGGGACCTTTAATGATGCAAAGGAGGAAGGAGATTTTGGAGGAAAGTAGGTAACTTAACTATTTGACTTGACAGAAATGATAACACGTATACAGGACAGAACCACTATATTTTAGAGACTTGATTGTTAAGTTCTGACCCCCCTCTCCTCCTCTCACCTTCTTGGCCTCCAGCATCTTGTTCTCGAAGATGTATGTGATGCAGTTCCTGACCACCTCCAGCCTGCGGGCGCTGTTAGCCAGCACAATGCCATTCCTGTCCACTGTGTCTCCTGTGGAGAGAGGGTGAAGAAGAAGAAGAGACCCATTCAACACTTCAGGACTGACCGACACTAAACACACTGCAAAACAGATTGATGACTGGGGAATGTAAAGATAGTAGTAGTTGATTTGAATTTCAGGTCTGTATAGCCCCTTTCAGACATGCCCTGGAACTCTGGAGTTATCTAGAGGGGACCCGGGTGGCGGTGTATGTATGAACACATACACCCTGATATAAATCACATTACTTGGGAAACAATGCATCTACTGTACACTATAATGACAGGAGTGTCTGTCTCTCTGTCTCTGTCTCTGTCGTTCGCGCATCTCGAGAACCGTTGGTCGGATCGACTTCAAACTTTGGGAGTGCGCTAAGGGGGACCTGACGGAGTGCAGGGAGTGGTAGACATTAGGGATGTTCATCAATTATCGAAAATCGATAATTGATCGTTAAGGATTGGAATCGATCCTGTGGCATTTGGATCGATTTTTTTATTATTTAAAAAAAAAAAAAAAAAAAAAAATTGGACTAGGTTTGGGTGGAATTCGTTCCTCCTCGCCCCACTCCATTGCACAGCCGACTAACGTGAGGTGGAGCTTCATATAGTCTCTAGTTTTCTGGCTGGGCACGGGCCTTTGTGCCAACAAAACTGTTTTAAACATGGGAAATTCACACCGGCATGCGCCGGGGACAGCAGTGTTGGAGAGGAGACACATTGAAATAAAGAGTTCATTGAGGAGAACACGTTGTCTTTCGTATTTTCTGCCATAGGCATTCATTTTGTAAAAAAAAAAAAAAAAAAATTGAAAATTGAAAATATTGAAAATATTGAAAATTTTCTAAGTATTAATATGATCGATAATCGATAATTGATCGTTAATTTTCACCGATTATCGATTTTGGAAAATTTTCAAAATGAACATCCCTAGTAGACATAGTGCCACCTACTGGAAACACAAAAAGCAGTTTATCTCGAGAAACTTTCGTCCGAATGACTTCAAACTTGCGGGAATGCGCTTGCTAGAGTGTGGTGCCGCATTTCATGCAATTTGGACTTATGCATAGTCATAGTGCCACCTACTGGCAACAAAAAGCGGTTTATCTCGAGAACCATTCGTCCGATGGACTTCAAACTTGGCGGGTGCGTTGCTGGGAACCCGAGATATTCCAGTGGTAAACTTTGTGCAATTCAACAGCTTTCACATATCTCCAGGACTGTCCGTCCGATCGACTTCTGTATGTCTGTCCTTCGCGTATCTCGAGAACCGTTTGTTGGATCGACTTCAAACTTGGGGAGTGCGCTTAGGGGGGACCTGATGGAGTGCAATGTGGTGGGAAACACCCATGGGGTGGTGCATGGGGGGGAACGGGCAGTGCACTAATACCTTTAATTTCGGGGGGATTTTTTGGTGTGAATATGGTCGACTAACAATATTCAACATCGGTACAAAATATCGGTGGATGCTTTGTAACAGAAGGTTCAAACAGGGTTCCCACACATTCTTAAACATCAAATTCTAAAAATGAATTTTGGTTAAACCCATATGATCGCAGTTTCAACTCTCCCCACACCCCTCCCCCGTGCTCACCCAGAGGGGGCCCGGACGGCACCAAGCCCTTCAGCTCAGCCTTGACGACGGGAGGGGCGGTCTTCAGCTTGGCAGCAGCATGGTCGAGGAAGAGCTGCACCGTCACATCGTCCAGTGTGGGGAAGGGGCTCTGGTTCTGCGGGGGGCCCTGAGCAGGAGTCTCCGACGGCCGCTGGACTTTGTGCATCGCCACCGCCGGGTACGGGTTCTCCTGAAGGCAGGGACGCGGAAGATGGAGAGAGAAGGAGAGGGAGAGAAAATAAGAGGAGGAAGAAAGAAAGAGGGAGAGAGTGAATGAGAAAACTGGTGAGAACAGAGGAAGACAACAGGACAGGATAGCAGTGGATTATGTGGGAGGCAGTGTGTATTCCTCGAGTAACAGAACCTACATTTTTGAAGAGCTGCTCGGCCAGCTCCTTGACGTGGTTCATGACTTTGTGCGGACAGGCCTCCTCTTGCCGTATCCGCTCCACCTCATTGGCTATCAGCTGTAGAAGCAGGAGGATTGGTTAGCTCACATTTCTGCACCTTTCCTTCGTATTTGGCACTCATACCATTTTTCTCTTACCTCAACTACAGAGGGTAGAGGCCTTTATTGGAAGCAGGCCTTAATTTCGAATTCCCTCTGTTTGATAAGTATATTTGCTCATATTGTAGTATGAAGCCTACATGTTTTCTCATCTGCTTCTGTTGGGGTTCGTTAGGTAGCCGTTTTCTTTGTTACTGCAATGCATTACCGATAATTACGGTAATTGGCGAAGGGGTTCTGGAGTCCAGAGACTTCTGCCGACTGAGCGGGCTGCAGCAACTTCTAAAAATGTATATATTTAATCGTGCGGCTCTTCTAGACTTTGCTGGGGTTTTTCCCCCAGCCTATATTTGGGAATGGCCTTTATTTTGTTTGTGTCGACCACGCCCCCGGCCATTATCGGATTTTAATTGACTACCGGCCATTATTAGAGGAAATAGTTAAATGGCAACAGCGCTGGTGTGTCTCAGTGGGTATGTTTACTAAAGTCCTGTTAGAAACTCATGACAGGATGGTCACAAAATGAAAAAGAAAAAAGCAAGACAAAACAATCTACTGTACAAGTCAGTAGTTCTCAACCTTTTTTCACTCGAGAAAAAATCAAATAAAAAAACATCTGAAAAAATAGACATGATTATAAATGTGTATAGTAAAAATTTATTTTGTTACTTATCCCATAACCTTTTCCGACACCCCAAAAGTGAATGAGTAAGTTTCAAAATCTGCTCCTCTCCTCTGTTTCTTGATTGCTTCACACACTACACACAAAACACCACTGAAAACAGTTCAGATTACACCTTTCAATCAAGAATTTATCATTATTTTGGTCTGTAAAAATAATTGTTGGCCGTTTTGGAAGTCAGACTCTGCATCTTCACCACCCACTTGCCAAATGGCATGCTGGTCAATTTTAACGTAATCATTATGGTAAACAAAACTCGCATCCAATAACGTTAGCGTACTTACTTGGGAAAGTGAAACCCACCCCGCTGTCTGACAACTACAGTGGGGGAGGGGTGGGTGGGAGTATTATCGTGCATTCCTTTATAACTGGGAACTGGTAATCTTACGACTTCAAAGGTCATGAGCTGGGACGGTGACGTCATCAGAGCTGGTATTTCCCATTCCAAACTCGTAGGAGACTCAGCAGCCCCGACCTCAACAACAGTAGTTATAATCGTAGTAATATTGTTTAGCACTTCTGTTTTGTTTGTGTCTCATTAAATCAGCTGTACACACAGCACTGCCTAACTTCTATCTGTGTGGACATGAGGCTGCAGTGTTTGTATGTGCAAAATGCCGCGAAATGCCATGTTATCAATTGTTATTGCTAACAATGGCTAGCATGGCTAGCGACTGGGATCTGACCAATGAACAGTGAACTTCCCAGCTCAAGTTTTCTGCAAATGGAACACTAACCAAACGGATGTGACGTCATTTAGCCTCCACATCCCAGTTATTTTGCGATAAAGGAACGCACGATTAGGCTACTCCACACATGCACTCTGTCCCTTCTCCCTTCAGCCCAGCAATTTTCTCTTCTTTCAACCAACATAGCCTCCACTTTGCTCCTATCCTCTCTCTCCACTGCCCTCGACTCCCTCTGCCCACTCATCACCAAACCCGCCCGATCCTCTCCCCCCGCCCCCTGGCTAAGTGAACCCCTCCGAATTCACCGCACTAAACTCCGAGCAGCTGAACGAACCTGGCTCAAATCTCACAACCCCACCGACCTCACAGCCTACCACCTCATCCTCTCCAATTTCACTGCTGCAGTCTCTCATGCTAAAACCTCCTTCTTCACCTCGCTAATCCAGTCTTCCGCCTCCAACCCGAGCAAACTGTTCTCCATTTTCTCTTCCCTCCTCGACCCCCCCTCCCCCCCTCCTCCCTCTCTGCCGACGACTTTTCAAACTTCTTCACCAAAAAGATCCAAGACATCAGTTCATCCTTCCCGCCCCCAGTCTTTCCTATCATCAATCCAATCTCTCCACCCCCTATTTCCAGTCTCTCTTCCTTCTCTCCCCTCTCCTCCGAAGAAGTTCTGAAACTCATATCATCAAACCGTGCCACCTCCTGCCCTCTTGACCCCATCCCTTCCTCCCTGCTTCAATCCATCTCCCCCGACATCTCCCCCTTTCTCACTTCCCTCATTAATTCCTCTCTATCCTCTGGTGTCTTTCCGACTGCACTTAAGACTGCACGGGTGAAACCCCTACTGAAAAAACCATCCCTCGACCCCACTGTCATTCAGAACTACCGTCCCGTCTCTCTCTTGTCATTCATTTCCAAAACACTCGAACGTGCAGTATCCAATCAACTTTCCATTCATCTCTCCCATAACAACCTATCCGATCCTCTCCAATCTGGCTTCAAACCCGCCCACTCCACTGAAACTGCTCTCCTCTCTGTCACTCAGGCTCTTCATTCCGCCAAAGCTGCCTCCCTCTCCTCAGTTCTCATTCTTCTCGACTTATCTGCTGCATTCGACACCATCAATCACCAAATTCTCCTCGCTACTCTCTCCGACCTGGGTATCACTGGCTCTGCACTCTCTTGGTTCTCTTCCTATCAGGTCTCCTGGAGAGGATCCCTTTCGACCCCCTGCACTCTTTCCACGGGTGTCCCTCAGGGTTCTGTCCTTGGTCCTTTTCTCTTCCTTCTCTACATGACTTCACTCCGCCACGTCATCACATCCCATGGTTTTTCATACCACTCATATGGGGGATGTTGTTTTAACAGCTCCCGATCACAACTTTTTCCCCATCTTGCACCAAAATGGTGGAACGAGCTCCCCTCTTCAATAAGAACGGCCGAATCACTATCCATTTTCAAAAAACAGTTAAAAACCCATCTTTTCAGACTTCATGTTGCCCCCCTGTAAACCCTCTCTAGCTCCTATGCACTTTTATCTCTTCTCTCTTCTATCTTGCTATCCTCCTATTTTTCTTATCCGCACCTCTATTGTCTGTAAATATGTTTTAATTTAAATTGCTGTTTATACATTTGTTCGCTTAAAACTTTTATTTATTTTTCTTATTGCTGTACTGTGTTATAACCTGGTTGTATGTCGCCTTACATAAAGGCGTCTGCTTTTATCAATAAAGTAAAGTAAAGTAAAGTTTACAAACTTGTGTACAATAAAGATTTAAAGTGGAGGGAAATGCCTTTGCCCTGTCAAACAGCTGGAATACAGACATCTGAGAGGGAGGCGCACCCAACACTTTGAAAATCGCTAGTGTGGATTGCCTAGATCTTAAAATTGTGGACATTTATTCATTCCCACATATTAGACACTATTTCTGCTGGTAAAATTAGCGTAAAAAGCAAAACACGGAATTCAGAAAAATTCAAAGGGGAAAAAAACTTAATTTGGGATTTGTTGCTTTTTTTCTCCATTGTACCGTATTCGTACCGAACCGTGAGATGATGATGCCCCATGTGAACTCCTGACATGAACTCCGCCCAACAGGTGTGGCCGCACTGGCTGTGAAACCTCATGTGACCAGGAGAAAATAAACAAACCAAGGCTAAATCAGACCAGTACATTGCCGCTAGCTAGCTAAATACTGTGAAGTGAGTTTTTTATTTAGCCTACTACAATGAATCGGGTAGACTATTTGTTGTCTGTAGCTCCATGCCGAGCGCACCCGGACAAATGTGAAGTGTATTTAGTTTTGGAATATTTCTGCTCCTTGGCACTCAAATCGCAGTCATATCTGCCTACCATAGATTGGCTAGATCTTTCTTGTGTGTGATGGTGCGTGGTGACGTGACAACATAAAACTGCCCCTCCAGAAATGTCAGGCTAAAATCGCCACTGGTAATGTGTATGTAATGTCATGTGTATGTACTGTAATGCAATGTGTAATGTGTCTGTAATGTAATGTCTGTGTATGTAATGTAATGTGTATGTAATGCAATGTGTATGTAATGTAATGTGTATGTAATGTAATAATGTAATGTATGTGTGTATGTATGTAATGCAATGTGTATGTAATGCAATGTGTATGTAATGTAATGTGTATGTAATGTAATGTGTATGTAATATAATAATGTAATACATGTGTGTGTGTATGTATGTTATGTCATGTAATGTGTATGTAATGTAATGTGTATGTAATGCAATGAGTATGTAATGTAATGTGTATGTAATATAATAATGTAATGTATGCGTGTATGTATGTAATGTAATGTGTATGTTATGTCATGTAATGTGTATGTACTGTAATGTAATGTGTATGTAATGCAATGAGTATGTAATGTAATGTGTATGTAATGTAATGTGTGATGTGATGCGGCAGGACTGACGTCATCAAACAGGTCGGTGGTCCTGTATGGAGGCCCTCTCTCCGACACGAAGCCTGCGAATGCCATGCCATCCAGAACCTTCATCAGGAAGTCATCCTCTGACAGCGCCCTCTGGCCCAGGAAGGCAGCCTGCACACGCACGCACGCACGCACACACACACACACACACACACATTTACATTAATCTTGAACAACCTTATTTACATACATATCATATTACTGTTGTGATTATGTAACTACATGTACTGTACTTGCACTGTGTCTTGTAATGGAGCCCCCTAGCATAAGAATTTCACACGTGTGTACTTGTACAACGGCGTGACAATAAATATCTTGGATCTGATGGAGAAAAGTGTTTGCCGTTCTCCTTCAGCACATACACACTCCCTCTCTGTCATCATATCTTTGAACATTCATTGCCAGTCTCTAAAACAAACACATACAATACACACCCAAACACCCTGCGACTCCATAGCACACTCTTGCTTCACTTAGGATTTAATTTTCTGCAGCAATTATGCATTGTGTTCTTGTTC
Organism: Poromitra crassiceps; assembly: GCF_964638095.1. Lineage (NCBI taxonomy): Eukaryota > Metazoa > Chordata > Actinopteri > Beryciformes > Melamphaidae > Poromitra > Poromitra crassiceps. The sequence goes on from NC_139624.1 coordinate 46,339,453, forward strand.
TATAGTTGCAGGTGGTCTACGCTAGGTCTGTGTGTGGGCAAGAATCAGGTGCTCACGATACAGGGGTGATGATGATACACTGCGATTTAAAAAATATATAATTTTAGGAAAACTGTCATAATATAAAGAACAGAGTATTTTTTTTTTACTTTCTTATGCAATCAGAACAGTGAGATTTGTATTTCTCACAGTCCCTGTAACATCCAACATGATAGCACTACTTTCTTGTGCAATCTGAGCTACTTTTTTGTGCAATCTGAGCAAAGGAATTAACATACCTGTCAAAAAAGAAATAAAAGAAAGAAAGAAATAAATACCGTAAATAAATAAATAAATAAATAAATTAATTAATTAATTAAAGTTCTTGCATAAAAGTGCTTGCAGAATTCTTTAGGTAAGCAAATTAAGAAAATACAAACCCTAAGCCAAAAAAAATGGATGGTGTATTTGAGAATTGATACACTATCAGAAACGATAATATCGCGATACTCAGGAGCGTCCTTATATTCTTTCCAAATGTGTCTTTGCCCTTCATCTTAATCTCTTTTTTTGTCATTCCTTTGTTTTTGTTTTGGAGATTTTTGTCTCTGCTGCACTAATTAATCTTTATTCTTGAGTTCCTGTTCTTTTCTGTATCATTGCATTTCCACAGTATTTTTACCACTTGAACTCTATGATTTACACCACACACACAAAACTGACGCACACAATAAGGAGACCTAGGTGTTGCAGTGCATTTCAGAGGCTTCATTGGCAGGATGAACAGTGCTTATCTGTTGTCTGGTGTGTTCCTGTACCTTGTGGAAGCGGATCACTGGTTCCGGGTGAATTCGGATGATGTGCAAACACCAGCGATAGCCCTGAAAGAGCCGGGCGAACAGCCACAGGAAGACCCCCCGGATCTCCTTATCCTGAAACACACACCAGAGCGAAGTTCAAACCCGGGCGCGCACGCGCGCGCGCGCACACACACACACACACGAAGGAAGGAAGGAAGGAAGGTGAACTGGACAGGGAGCACGGGAAATCTCAAGAATCCTGAACATGCTTTTTCTTTGAGGTGTTGACAAGTTTCAGTTTTTCAGTTTTTAAAACCTTTTTTAGTGCCAGTATAAGGATAACAATTAAGACATTTTGTGACTGAAATGCTTGAAGTTTAAAAATCGCAAATGATCAAGTGAATTCTCATTTAGTAAATTCCTCAGCAGAAAAATAGAGAAGTCCTCTCAGAGGGCTGGCACACCGAAAACACACAGGACTAGCGGCAACTAGAGGGCAACCGATGTGTCACCTCACGTCTCCTGTGTGTCGATGTGTCACCTCACATCTCCTGTGTCGATGTGTCACCTCACATCTCCTCTGTGTCGGGGCCAAAAAGTTGCATTTGAACACAACAGCGGACGGGCAGCTAGCACATACGTTCTGCGCCTATGTGAGACCTGACTCATGAAACAAAGTTCAACATGTTGAATCGGCCATGAAAGGTAGGGGGAGAGAGAGAGTAGATGGATGAAAGGTAGGGGGAGAGAGAGAGTGGATGGATGAAAGGTAGAGGGAGAGAGAGAGTGGATGGATGAAAGGTAGGGGGAGAGAGAGTAGATGGATGAAAGGTAGGGAGAGAGAGTAGATGAATGAAAGGTAGGGGGAGAGAGAGTGGATGGATGAAAGGTAGGGAGAGAGAGTAGATGGATGAAAGGTAGGGGGAGAGAGAGTAGATGGATGAAAGGTAGAGGGAGAGAGAGTGGATGAAAGGTAGGGAGAGAGAGAGTAGATGGATGACAGGTAGGGAGAGACAGTAGATGGATGAAAGGTAGGGGGAGAGAGAGTAGATGAATGAAAGGTAGGGGGAGAGAGAGTGGATGGATGAAAGGTAGGGGGAGAGAGAGTAGATGAATGAAAGGTAGGGGGAGAGAGAGTGGATGGATGAAAGGTAGAGGGAGAGAGAGTAGATGGATGAAAGGTAGAGGGAGAGAGAGTAGATGGATGAAAGGTAGCGGGAGAGAGAGAGTGGATGGATGAAAGGTAGGGGGAGAGAGAGTAGATGGATGAAAGGTAGGGAGAGAGTGGATGGATGAAAGGTAGGGGGAGAGAGAGTAGATGAATGAAAGGTAGAGGGAGAGAGAGAGAGTGGATGAAAGGTAGGGGGAGAGAGAGTGGATGGATGAAAGGTAGGGGGAGAGAGAGTGGATGGATGAAAGGTAGGGGGAGAGAGAGTAGATGGATGAAAGGTAGGGGGAGAGAGAGTAGATGGATGAAAGGTAGGGGGAGAGAGAGAGTGGATGGATGAAAGGTAGGGGGAGAGAGAGTGGATGGATGAAAGGTAGGGGGAGAGAGAGTGGATGGATGAAAGGTAGGGGGAGAGACAGTAGATGGATGAAAGGTAGGGAGAGAGTGGATGGATGAAAGGTAGGGGGAGAGAGAGTAGATGAATGAAAGGTAGAGGGAGAGAGAGAGAGTGGATGAAAGGTAGGGGGAGAGAGAGTAGATGGATGAAAGGTAGGGGGAGAGAGAGTGGATGGATGAAAGGTAGGGGGAGAGAGAGTGGATGGATGACAGGTAGGGAGAGACAGTAGATGGATGAAAGGTAGGGGGAGAGAGAGTAGATGAATGAAAGGTAGGGGGAGAGAGAGTGGATGGATGAAAGGTAGGGGGAGAGAGAGTAGATGAATGAAAGGTAGGGGGAGAGAGAGTGGATGGATGAAAGGTAGAGGGAGAGAGAGTAGATGGATGAAAGGTAGAGGGAGAGAGAGTAGATGGATGAAAGGTAGCAGGAGAGAGAGAGTGGATGGATGAAAGGTAGGGGGAGAGAGAGTAGATGGATGAAAGGTAGGGAGAGAGTGGATGGATGAAAGGTAGGGGGAGAGAGAGTAGATGAATGAAAGGTAGAGGGAGAGAGAGAGAGAGAGAGTGGATGAAAGGTAGGGGGAGAGAGAGAGAGAGAGAGTGGATGAAAGGTAGGGGGAGAGAGTGGATGGATGAAAGGTAGGGGGAGAGAGAGTGGATGGATGAAAGGTAGGGGGAGAGAGAGTAGATGGATGAAAGGTAGGGGGAGAGAGAGTAGATGGATGAAAGGTAGGGGGAGAGAGAGAGTGGATGGATGAAAGGTAGGGGGAGAGAGAGTGGATGGATGAAAGGTAGGGGGAGAGAGAGTAGATGGATGAAAGGTAGGGGGAGAGAGAGTGGATGGATGAAAGGTAGGGGGAGAGAGAGTGGATGGATGAAAGGTAGGGGGAGAGAGAGTAGATGAATGAAAGGTAGAGGGAGAGAGAGAGAGTGGATGAAAGGTAGGGGGAGAGAGAGTAGATGGATGAAAGGTAGGGGGAGAGAGAGTGGATGGATGAAAGGTAGGGGGAGAGAGAGTGGATGGATGAAAGGTAGGGGGAGAGAGAGTAGATGGATGAAAGGTAGGGGGAGAGAGAGAGAGTGGATGAAAGGTAGGGGGAGAGAGAGTAGATGGATGAAAGGTAGGGGGAGAGAGAGTGGATGGATGAAAGGTAGGGGGAGAGAGAGTGGATGGATGACAGGTAGGGAGAGACAGTAGATGGATGAAAGGTAGGGGGAGAGAGAGTAGATGAATGAAAGGTAGGGGGAGAGAGAGTGGATGGATGAAAGGTAGGGGGAGGGAGAGTAGATGAATGAAAGGTAGGGGGAGAGAGAGTGGATGGATGAAAGGTAGAGGGAGAGAGAGTAGATGGATGAAAGGTAGCAGGAGAGAGAGAGTGGATGGATGAAAGGTAGGGGGAGAGAGAGTAGATGGATGAAAGGTAGGGAGAGAGTGGATGGATGAAAGGTAGGGGGAGAGAGAGTAGATGAATGAAAGGTAGAGGGAGAGAGAGAGAGAGTGGATGAAAGGTAGGGGGAGAGAGTGGATGGATGAAAGGTAGGGGGAGAGAGAGTGGATGGATGAAAGGTAGGGGGAGAGAGAGTAGATGGATGAAAGGTAGGGGGAGAGAGAGTAGATGGATGAAAGGTAGGGGGAGAGAGAGAGTGGATGGATGAAAGGTAGGGGGAGAGAGAGTGGATGGATGAAAGGTAGGGGGAGAGAGAGTAGATGGATGAAAGGTAGGGGGAGAGAGAGTGGATGGATGAAAGGTAGGGGGAGAGAGAGTGGATGGATGAAAGGTAGGGGGAGAGACAGTAGATGGATGAAAGGTAGGGAGAGAGTGGATGGATGAAAGGTAGGGGGAGAGAGAGTAGATGAATGAAAGGTAGAGGGAGAGAGAGAGAGTGGATGAAAGGTAGGGGGAGAGAGAGTAGATGGATGAAAGGTAGGGGGAGAGAGAGTGGATGGATGAAAGGTAGGGGGAGAGAGAGTGGATGGATGAAAGGTAGGGGGAGAGAGAGTAGATGGATGAAAGGTAGGGGGAGAGAGAGAGTGGATGGATGACAGGTAGGGGGAGAGACAGTAGATGGATGAAAGGTAGGGGGAGAGAGAGTGGATGGATGAAAGGTAGGGGGAGAGAGAGTGGATGGATGAAAGGTAGGGGGAGAGAGAGTGGATGGATGAAAGGTAGGGGGAGAGAGAGTGGATGGATGAAAGGTAGGGGGAGAGAGAGTGGATGGATGACAGGTAGGGGGAGAGAGAGTGGATGGATGAAAGGTAGGGGGAGAGAGAGAGTAGATGGATGACAGGTAGGGGGAGAGAGAGTGGATGGATGACAGGTAGGGGGAGAGAGAGTGGATGGATGAAAGGTAGGGGGAGAGAGAGTGGATGGATGACAGGTAGGGGGAGAGAGAGTGGATGGATGACAGGTAGGGGGAGAGAGAGTGGATGGATGAAAGGTAGGGGGAGAGAGAGTAGATGGATTAAAGGTAGGGGGAGAGAGAGAGTGGATGGATGACAGGTAGGGAGAGAGAGAGTAGATGGATGACAGGTAGGGGGAGAGAGAGAGTAGATGGATGACAGGTAGGGGGAGAGAGAGAGTAGATGGATGAAAGGTAGGGGGAGAGAGAGTGGATGGATGAAAGGTAGGGGGAGAGAGAGTGGATGGATGACAGGTAGGGGGAGAGAGAGTGGATGGATGAAAGGTAGGGGGAGAGAGAGTAGATGGATTAAAGGTAGGGGGAGAGAGAGAGTGGATGGATGACAGGTAGGGAGAGAGAGAGTAGATGGATGACAGGTAGGGGGAGAGAGAGAGTAGATGGATGACAGGTAGGGGGAGAGAGAGAGTAGATGGATGAAAGGTAGGGGGAGAGAGAGTGGATGGATGAAAGGTAGGGGGAGAGAGAGTAGATGGATGAAAGGTAGGGGGAGAGAGAGAGAGTGGATGGATGACAGGTAGGGGGAGAGACAGTAGATGGATGAAAGGTAGGGGGAGAGACAGTAGATGGATGAAAGGTAGGGGGAGAGAGAGTAGATGGATGACAGGTAGGGGGAGAGAGAGTGGATGGATGAAAGGTAGGGGGAGAGACAGTAGATGGATGAAAGGTAGGGGGAGAGAGAGTGGATGGATGACAGGTAGGGGAGAGAGAGTGGATGGATTAAAGGTAGGGGGAGAGAGAGTGGATGGATGAAAGGTAGGGGGAGAGAGAGTGGATGGATGACAGGTAGGGGGAGAGAGAGTGGATGGATGAAAGGTAGGGGGAGAGAGAGTGGATGGATGAAAGGTAGGGGGAGAGAGAGTGGATGGATGGATGAAAGGTAGGGGGAGAGAGAGTGGATGGATGAAAGGTAGGGGGAGAGAGAGTAGATGGATGACAGGTAGGGGGAGAGAGAGTGGATGGATGAAAGGTAGGGGGAGAGAGACTAGATGGATGAAAGGTAGGGGGGGAGAGAGAGTGGATGGATGAAAGGTAGGGAGAGAGAGAGTGGATGGATGACAGGTAGGGGGAGAGAGAGTAGATGGATGAAAGGTAGGGGGAGAGAGAGTGGATGGATGAAAGGTAGGGGGGGAGAGAGTGGATGGATGAAAGGTAGGGGGAGAGAGACTAGATGGATGAAAGGTAGGGGGGGAGAGAGTGGATGGATGAAAGGTAGGGGGAGAGAGACTAGATGGATGAAAGGTAGGGGGAGAGAGAGTGGATGGATGACAGGTAGGGGGAGAGAGAGTAGATGGATGAAAGGTAGGGGGAGAGAGAGTGGATGGATGAAAGGTAGGGGGAGAGAGAGTGGATGGATGAAAGGTAGGGGGAGAGAGAGTGGATGGATGAAAGGTAGGGGGAGAGAGAGTGGATGGATGAAAGGTAGGGGGAGAGAAAGTGGATGGATGAAAGGTAGGGGGAGAGAGAGTGGATGGATGAAAGGTAGAGGGAGAGAGAGTGGATGGATGAAAGGTAGGGGGAGAGAGAGTGGATGGATGACAGGTAGGGGGAGAGAGAGTGGATGGATGAAAGGTAGGGGGAGAGAGAGTGGCTAGGGGGAGAGAGACAGCTGACAGAGTGAGCGTGTGGGATGAGTGTGCAGATGATTTACTGAGACAGTAGCAGCAAATTATATTTCCCCCTTATTTTTATTTACTTTTTATCAATCAGTAAGTGTTCACAACCCAGAGAGTCGTTGCATTGGATTACGACCCAAAACGAGTTTCGAGTTGCGGGAGCCTTGCGGTGCGCGATACTGGGTCAATGTCAGAAAACTGGAATATTTGCAACGTCTCGGCTGCAGCGGTTCCACTACAGACAGCATGGATATACAAGTAAGTCAATTGATTTCAAGTTATCCGGACCTTCTATTAAATTCAGCGTGGAAATGGTTCACCGAGCAGCGCTACTTTTGTCGTATTGAAGTTTCATCCTGTAATTTTTTATAATAAAACCGGCAACCTTAAATTCCCACATTTTTTAACTGAATTTGGCCTGTAAATCGATGGCTGACAGCGAGCTCATTTTTAAAGCTTGAGTGGTGATCTTTATACCATATGAAAGTAGAAGAAATAAGGAATCGATTGGGACGAAGCATGTCAACCTAGCATGTCAGGAAGGGGGGGTAAATAACGCTCCAAAGTTGATGAATTGGAATGTAACTAAACGAGTATCTTGATAGTGCAGGGGAAGGGAACACTCTCGTTCCAGATGCAATAAAGTGTAATTTAACGCTATTTGACAACAGTTTCGGCCATAGACTTTGTCAAGTATCATACAAACAGTGCAAGACAGCCATTATAAAGACAGGTGGGGTGATTGAATGGACAACACCTGTCTTGTGAAAGCACACCTGAGTGTGATTACAATGACATCATAGGATCAGTCATGCAGTAATAGGCTACATTTTCGGTACTGGCGCAGATTAATCAAAACATTGATGTCACAGGTAGGCTGTATACCATAATATATCATGAATCTATGTGAATAAATAGATTTATATAAATAGTAATCACAGCCTAATGCATAGAGATAAATCCTGAAACCTTCTCGCAACAGTTGTAGCCTAAGCCAGTGGTTTTCAAAGTGGGGTCCCCAGCAAAAAGGGGGGATAATCTATTTTCACTATAATTCCATGCCATCCATAAGTAACACAATCTAAGATAGTGTAGAAGTGAGTAACTAGGCTAATTATAACCATAACAGCACAAATAATTGACAAAAATCTCAAAATAAATATACAGTATTTACTCTGAGAAATGAAATAATGAGAAAAGGAACAATTATTGATGGTTAAAACTGAATAAGCAGTGTGCGGACTCTATTTCTTTTTATATAAAACTGAATAATGACATCACAACAGCCTAATCCTAATGCTAATTTAAAATGAGATTTGGGCGTTTTGGGCAAAAGAGGAAAAAAAAACGCCCAAAAAGCTACCTCCCCTGTTTCCAATCTCACCAGCCGCCACTGGTGTGCAGAGTGAACACGGCTGACAGAGTGAGCGTGTGGGAGTGTGCAGAGTGAACACAGCTGACAGAGTGAGCGTGTGAGAGGAGTGCACAGAGTGAAAACAGCTGACAGAGTGAGCGTGTGGGAGGAGTGCACAGAGTGAACACAGCTGACAGAGTGAGCGTGTGGGAGGAGTGCACAGAGTGAACACAGCTGACAGAGTGAGCGTGTGGGAGGAGTGCACAGAGTGAACACAGCTGACAGAGTGAGCGTGTGGGAGGAGTGCACAGAGTGAACACAGCTGACAGAGTGAGCGTGTGGGAGGAGTGCACAGAGTGAACACAGCTGACAGAGTGAGCGTGTGGGAGGAGTGCACAGAGTGAACACAGCTGACAGAGTGAGCGTGTGGGAGGAGTGCACAGAGTGAACACAGCTGACAGAGTGAGCATGTGGGAGGAGTGTGCACAGTGAACACAGCTGATCTTTCTCACCTGGATCTTGAGAGCGGAGGGTTGCGTGGACGATGGGGGGAAGGCATGGTCTGCTATCTCCAGCTCTGGGTCCAACACCTACAACAACACATGAAGCATCCATCACTCACAGTTAGGGATGGGAATCGAGAACCGGGTCCCAGTGGATCAATTCCTTGGAATCGTTAGCCAAAATCCTTAACAATTCCACTATCGATTCCATGCGCGATGACATCACACGCTGCGACATGCACGCAACGCAGCCTTGTTTAGACCGCAGCCAGTCTAGGCAGAAGCAAAACGATGACCACAGTGCCACTTGCAATGCTTGCAAAACCTCTATTTTGTCAAAGGGGGGAAATACTAGCAATATGCAGAAACATTTGTCTACACAGCATGCAATAATTTTGGAGGAATGTCACATTTTTGATGTGCTACGGAGTGACGATAACGTGGCTAACAGCAGCGCGGCTAACAGCAGCGCGGCTAACGTTAGCGCGTCATCTGTTAATATGGAGAGTAAACTCCTCCAGACCCTGTCTATTGTGTGTTTAGTGTTTGTGCCATTTGTTTCATTGTGTAAACCAGATTTCACCAATACTCCATTTCCATCCATTTAATTGAGAGGATGATGACGTTCAGAGTCAGACTGGTTCAGAGGCTGGTAGTCGCTCTGGGTCAGAGGCTGCAGCGAGTACTTCTTGTGCACCTCTAGCCCCTCCATTCACCCAGGCAGGGAAGAGTAAAATGACCGAGGCGAGGGGAAACGAATGTCACCGAGCAGTGACTAAGTTTGTCTGACATGCCAGCTAAAGTAAAATGTCAAAGTTGCATGTTGTCATTCTAACCACTAGTTCTGTTTCATTCATTCCCACTATATATTTTCTATAGGGAGATGACAAAGATGCTCAACCCAAAATAGAAACCCCCAAACAGAGCCAGTTTAACAGACACACTGATCCCTGCTTGGTATGGGATTGAAAAGAGCAATCTGATCTCAGAGCTGAATAATAATACATAATTATAATAATAATAATATAAAAGAAAATTAATGTTAATAAACCCGTTTGTACTCTTTTTTTCCCCTTGCCCAATGAGAATCGATAAGAGAATCGATAAGGAATCGGATCAATAAGCAGAATCGAAAATGGAATCGGAATCGTTAAAATCTTATCAATTCCCATCCCTACTCACAGTCTAACTACCTCTGTGTCTTCACACAGTCATTCTACTCTAGCTTGTTCCTGCCACATTCTACTGGCTTGGCGGTCGGAGCAGCAGAAATTAGTGAGGTGTGGTCTACTGCCTGTCATGGAACTGTTAGAACTATTCAACTGAGGCAATGGACCGTAAAACTCACATCATAATCAAAGCATATCATATTATTTCTACACAATTGGGGTGATTTGCCATATTTTAAGATATTGTTGTTTGTAGTTGAAATTGAATTGAAACCCGAAAACTAAAGTGAAACAAACAAAAATAAGAATTTAAGCCTCAACACAAGACTATAAATTAACATTTTTCAGACTCAGCAGCAGCATCAACATATCCAGTCACCAGTAAACTAACAGCAGACCTTGAAAAACAATAGAGTCCTGTTTGTGTTAATGCTGTCAGGGCCGTGAGGTGAATACATGCAGCTCATTTTAAGGAGAGCAGGACAGCTAAGCCTTGGGTCACGGTTGCTGCCCAACAATCACTACAGCATCGTGGTAACGTCAACCCAAAACTGTTCCTACCTTCCCCAGACAACAGCTGATTAAACTAATCCCGCCTACACAAAACCCCCACTATCGGTTTTCCCAGCTTCGCAATTATCTCTCCTCGTGTCCCGATCTGGGGGGTTTGTCCCAGCCGGCGGACAGAGACAGACAGAAATGCAGAGGCTCTGCACAGAGTTCATGTGAGTTGGTGCCGGACAGAGACAGACAAGACAGAGACAGACAGAGGAAAGAGACAGAGATAGACAGAAGTGCAGATGCTCTGTCAGGGTGCTCTCATCATCTGTGAGTTAGTTAGAGACAGACAGAGGAAAGACAGAGATAGAAGTGCAGAGGCTCTGGACAGAGTTCATCTCTGGGTTGGTGGCGCACAGAGACAGGCAGAGATGGACAGAGACAGACAAGAGATGCAGAGGCTCTGGACAGAGTTCAAGGAGGAACGGAACTGCATGATCGAATACACCAAGCCACACACGAGCACTGAGATTTCCAACAATTCCAAAAAAATATATATATATATAATTTTACCTTGAATTTGATCTTAGACATAGCTGCTGCTTCTATCCAGAGCGACTGACCCTGAGTCAGTAGGTAGAGGTTGAGGGTGTTGTTGGAAAAGCATCTAGGTATTTGTTTACATTGCGTACTTCTCAAAAGCCCCAAGTGTTTAAATAGTCGGTGAAAAAAATACTTTGCGATCGACTGTAAGCTGACAAATAGGCCTCGCAACACATCCGCATTCCTGCTCGTTTCAGGTCAACCATTTAGTTGTGACCTCGTTTACCCTCTCTTTCCTGCTCTCTAGCAGTGGTTCCAAAAGTGGGGCCAGCGAACCACCAGGGGTCTTTGAAGTGAGTGCCAGGGGTCTCAAAATAAAAATAGGCATAGTTTAATTTCACTAAGAATTAGCACAATGAAAGAATGTGTGAGGTAGTTTGTTCACAGGTGCCTCAAAGCCATTATTTTGCTAGCTACTACTGTCTGACCACAATCAATTAGGATGATCATTCAATCAATCAATTTATATAGCACCAAATCATAACAAGAGTTATCCCAAGGCGCTTTGAGTGAGTGAGTGAGTGAGTGAGTGAGTGAGTGAGTGAGTGAGTGAGTGAGTGAGTGAGTGAGTGATGAGTGATGAGTGAGTAGTCTTGATGATTTGAGGAGCAAGATTAACTATTTTCAACTACAGGGCAGGTTCTAAATTCTACGACTATTATTGGTGGAATTTGTGTAAACAAAAATAATTGTGCAGCAATAATTGTGCAGACTATGCAGACTAATTAATCTATAATGTTTTGCAGCACTGTCATTTTATGGTCTAAAATATATATATAACAGAAGAATGCATGTCTGATTAGAAAACCCTATCTTAGGATGAAAACACTGCAAGTCTCTGTGGGAACTGGGAAGGGCATGTCAGACTCCAAAATGCATGCTCCTCACGACAATCCCAACACACACAGCATGTAGGGCTGAGACTGAGCAGTCAATGCCAAGACAGATCTAGCTTCTTCCAAAGAAACAAGTCTTGCCCTCTGCCTCAGTGACCCGGGGGAAGAAGTCCGACCCTGCATTTTCGAGAGCAGAAGAAGAAGCAGGCCTTCGGCTTTGGCCTTGACACACGCCAAGTCTGTCAATAAAGCCGTTTTCCCACATGCGTACCGGAAAATTACCTGTAAGTCAATATCGGACATTTCCCTGAATTTCCCTTCACACCTCAGCGTTCGCATGTGGGAATCTAGTCGTCAAATAGCCGGTATGTTGGGGGGTGGGGTGGGGTGGGGTGGGGCGGGGGGCGGGGGAGAGTGGCCTGGGGTCTGTGCTGCCGGCCACTGAGGCCAGTCAGAAAAAAAAAGAAAAAAAAACATGGAGCCGGCGTCCACTCTTTTATTGCTGACGCGCTTTTTCCTCAAACGTAGACAGCGACGCAGACAAATTAAGGCGAAAATGGAAAGGGATATATGTGCGAACAGAAACAGATTCATGTTCGCAGTCTTCTCTGCTCAACATCGTGCAGAATATGAAGATAGACTAAACCGGGGACAGATCATGAAAGTACCTCTGCGCTGCTGCGTGAGACTAGAGCCGTCTGGAAGCGAGAGAGACCAGGAGGGAATTTATTTTGGGAAGATGCTCTGAACAATTTTGACGACGTGGAATGGAAGCGTCATTTTCGCATGTCCCGGTGTACGTTCGACTACGTGCTGAGTCTGGTCCGACCCGCACTAACACGCAAGATCACCCGGTGGCGAAAACCACTGGAAGCGCGTTTGCGACTGGCAATAGTACTTTGGTGGTACGCAACACCAGGGGAATATCGAACAATCAGCTGTGTATTTGGTGTTGGACTGTCTACAGTGTGCAACCTGGTCCAGAGACAACGCCCACTGATAGCGGAAAATGACTGGACCCCTTTCTCACCTGCGTGCCTATCGCGGCATACCGCTCTTCTGACTGGCTCAAAACTGGTGAAATCTCCGCGACGACGGGGTCGCGCTTATACTGGCACGGCCACTTTCTCACATGCAGGCATTAGACCACGTTCCGGTCATTTTGCGGTACAAAGCGCATGTGGGAAAAGGGCTTAAGTCACAGAACCAACTCAATTATTGTAGAACAATATTGATACAGGTGACTGCACTGCCTATACAGGTGACTGCACTGCCTTTACAGGTGACTGACTGCACATATAAAAGGATGTGGTGTGTGAGCATCATACCAGTTTCCCACAACTGATGTGGCCTAATCCAAATATCTCAGACAATAAACTATGACCAAGCTCAAAGGCCCTTTGTTAAATCTGCCCACACCTCATGCACCAAAGGGAAGTAAAAAAAATAAATGAAACCATTGATGAGTAACAGACAAGGGAAGCTGGGAAATCATTTGTCTTCTCGGCACACCTAATAACAGATAACAGGTAATTCTCAGAATGGGTTGGCTAGAATGGGGTTGCAAGTTGCAGGAAACAGTAAACTAGGTGCTTTTAGTTTTTGTCTTTTTGTTTGTTTGCAGGGTAGAAGTGCAAAGAATCTTAACACTTTTTATTGTTTTTACGATTTCACCCATGTATTTTATGTATTCTACTGTATGTCTTTTTGCCAGCACCGTAGCTCCTGTGTTACATTGCTGGCTTGCTGGGAAAGCTAAGCAGGTCTGACTGTGGTCAGTCCTTGGATGGGAGACCATGGTGCTAGAAGTGGTGTTGGAGGACCAGTAGGAGGTGCTGTTCCCTCTGTTCTCATGAATAATAACCCAGTCCCCAATGCACCAGGGCAGAGACAGGGACAGATCCTGTGAGTAAGCACAGTCCTTTGGATGCGACATTAAACTGAGGTCCTGACTCTCTGTGGTCATTAAAGATCCCAGCAGCAGTCTTCACAAGAGTAGGGGTGTAACCACGGTGCCCTGGGGGGTGCAACCCCAGTGACCTGGGGGGTGTAACCCTGGTGCTCTGGCTACATTTCCAAACAGATGTTCCTTCATTCATGGCCACCTAATCATCCCTTGTTACTTAATTGGCTCTTTTAATCCTCAACTCTCCACCGTGTTAGCTGATGTGTGGTGAGTGTTCAACTCTCCACCATATTAGCTGATGTGTGGTGAGTGTTCCACTCTCCACCATGTTAGCTGATGTGTGGTGAGCGTTCACCTCTCCACCATGATAGCTGATGTGTGGTGATTGTTCAACTCTCCACCGCGTTAGCTGATGTGTGGTGAGCGGTGAACTGGCTGCCGTGCTTCACCCAGGTGGGTGCTACACATCAGAGGTGGATGAGTAGAGTCCCCCCCCACACACACGCCCGATCTGTCGTCTTGAGAGTTGCACTGAGGCAAATTCCTATCAACTCTGTGGATGATTGAATCTTGAACTGATGTACATGCACATTGCACGTACATTTAAAAAGATGATTTATTGTTTGTATTACACAGACATAGATAATATACCCGTTCTGAGCCACTATCATTATACCTTTACCTCATTGGCTGCCAGCCATTTCTGGAAAACGGACGCTCCCAGTGCCAGCCCTTTCAGAGCGTTTTCAGTGATTTCTCAAGACCCACAGAATATTGTGTGATATTACTATGTAAACACCGAACACGCCCAAAAACGATGAGACTCTCTTGTATCATCAGAAAAAAACAAGTTTATTTGTATCATTTTCCGTTCTTTAGTTATCAGCAGTATTAGATTGGTTTTAGGTTGGTTTCACCAGAAACAGATGTTTCAAACTAGAACTGGAGATAATTAGCCTTTTGTGAAATGAAGCATTTCAAGCACATCACTGACTCTGAAGCTAATATTTTCTGATGTAGTGACACCTCAAATATCTGAACAGTAATTTCCTTCAATAAAACAGCAAAAACAAAGGAATTTTGATGGCAAAATAATATTTTTTAGCTGCAACCAGCAGCGCTGGCCCCTGCGTGCGCAGACCCTACACCTTCTTGCTGGTCTTGATTTACTGCTGGTGGACATCAGGTATTCCAGCTTGTGTTTGCCAATCTGTCCATTGAGCCTGCTGTCTGGGTCGGTGTTGTATGGTGCCCTGCGTGCCCCACCCCCCTCAACTGCAAACTCCTCCTCCGTGGGAGTGTCTCTGGTGGCTCTCTGCTGCACGTTTCAAAGTGCGCTGCACCCAGCGTCTATTTTCAGAGCGCTCCGCCGTTTTTGTGCGCCGGCTCCCAGCGCTCCCAGCTGAGAATAATTTAACTTTTCAGAAAGACGCTGGTGTCGGGTGCTCCTTTTCTGGCAACTAATCATATGGAGAAACTATCGCAACAGAGACAGAAAGGCTCAATTGTGGGAGCAGATTGGCTGCTGTTCACAGCTAACGTTACAGCATGCATCGGTTTCCGTTTCCCCACGGCTTCTTCTACTCTTTTTTCTCATCTTTCTCTAATCCGGAGAGCACTGTCGCCACCTAATGGGTCCGTAAAATAGCTTATAGACCTTCAAAATCCCCCATATTTTTACAGGAGATGCATCAGGCTTTGATCCACATCCCACCGTCAAAAAACGCAATTGACGTCTTTAGACGTCAATGGCAGCCTACGTTACTATTTGAATTGACGTCTTTAGACGTCAATGGCAGCCAATGAGTTAAAAGAATATCACTGCTACTGAAAACACTAAAACTACAACTGACACTAAACCGAACCTAAACTGAAACGACCAAACCCACACGGAGAACAATGACTCCTATACAAAAGGTTATTGTGTATGCAGTGACTGTTTCTCCAAAGTAGTGTACATACAGCACATGCCAAGACAAAAGAAATGGGAGAAAAGCAAAAGGATCCCTGGTGAGCTTCCTGGCATGGCAGCCAAAACAACATGGCTGGGAACTGCCTGCTTGGCTGAAACCACCCCATTGGATGTGGGATTTCCTAGCATTGGAGTCATGTATTGGAGTGTGGGTGTGTCGGTGCTAGGGCTGTCAAACAATATTCTATGTTTGAATATACTCGATTCCTACGTCCTGCAGCTCGCTGAGCTGCCCCTGCAGCTCGCCAAGCTGGCCCTGCAGCTCGCATTGGCAGCTCGGCCGCTGCGCGGCCTTGCCGGCAACTCGGCTGCTGTGTGGCCAATGAGACCAGCATCACTGATTATGTCATCAGTGGGATTTATGACATCACTGATGATGTCATAGTGGCATTTATGACATCACTGATGATGTCACAGTAGGATTCATGACATCACTGGGATTGATGACATTACTGATGATATCACAGTGGGACAGAGAGACAGAAACAGACAGAGCCCCAGCTCCCATTTATATACTGATGATGATGATATACTGATGAATAGGCATCTCGCACGCTCGATTCCTAGGCTCGCCCGCTACTCAGCCTCGCCGGCCCTGCAGCTCGCATACACGACTGCTCCTTAATGGCATACTTCAGGAATGCTGGATCACGTGTCCTGGAGCTGGCAAGCTGTCCATGGCTGAAGACGGGGGTCTGAAGCCAGACTCCCACTTCTTTTTTGTGACATCACTGATCACTGATGATATCAGTGGGATTTACAGTATGACATCACTGATGATGTCACACATCACTGGGATTTAGGACATCACTGAAGACGTCACAGTGGGATTTATGACAGCACTGATGATGTCACAGTGGAATTTATGACATCACAGTGGGACAGGGAACAGACAGAGAGACAGAGAAACAAACAGAGCCCTAGCTCCTATTTATATTTAAATACTGATGATGATGATGATGATGATGATGATGACTGATGATGATGATATTTGAATATAAAAATGAAAAGAATATTCAAGTATAAAAAATAATACTCAAAAGTTATTATTATTATTATTTTACATTTAACCAGGTAAAAAACCTGACCAAGAGGGCAACATAAAAAACATCAGGTTATTTAAAAACATTACAAAAGTGTAATCAACTACTGTACTAGTACTGACTGAATAAATATGGGAGGGGGAATAAATGTATGTTAACACATTCACTGCCAGCCGTTTTTTCAATACTGTAGTTAGCTTCTGCCAAGGTTTTTTTTTGAGGATTCTGGCTCATCTTTCAAGAGCCGAGGATTCTTTTCTGTTAGGATTTTGTGAACACAAAATATCTCAAAAGAACTAATAGAATGTGTGCTTTCTCTGTCTAAAAGAGTTAGTTTGTAGAGTTAGTAGTTATGTAAGCATTAGCAGTTGAATACAGCATGGTTTCAGCGTCTGAAAATTTAAGCTGAGATAAACGGCTTTTTGTGAAATTCGATAGAACAGTCACTTTAACCATTCATTTTTGGCATCAGTAAGACGTCAGACATCTAAACAATAGTTTTGAACAGTAATTTCCTCCATAACAGCAGGAAACCCCCCTCTCCTTCAAACTCCTCCCTCCGTGTGTGTTCTTCTTGGCTGCAGCGGGCGTGTCACAAGCTCGTTTCTGCTGCTGCTGCTGCTGCTCCTGTCTGCTGGCGGCCACTGGGCGAGTCTGGATGGGGCTCGCTCGTTTCTTGGGGTTTCGGTTGAGAGCTTTGATGAATC
Source organism: Poromitra crassiceps (assembly GCF_964638095.1). Taxonomy (NCBI): domain Eukaryota; kingdom Metazoa; phylum Chordata; class Actinopteri; order Beryciformes; family Melamphaidae; genus Poromitra; species Poromitra crassiceps. The sequence goes on from NC_139624.1 coordinate 46,356,421, forward strand.
TTTTGCGATTCTGGGCTTTATGCTGCGTGTTTCAAAGTGTGTTCCACCCAGTCTATTTTTGGAACCCCCCACCGTTGTGCGCCACCAGTTGTGCTCCAGCGCGAAAGCGTTTTCGCCTACAGTATGAGAATGGCTTCCTCAAGCTTTTCCCTGCAGTTTTGGCTCGGATTTCAATAGTCTGGAGAGCACTGTCGCCACTTAGTGGGTCGGTGGAATGGGTCGGTGGCTCCAATATTTATATAGGAGATGTAAAAGGGTTAGATCCACGTCCCACCGTCAAAATTTTTTTTTTTTTTTTTAAGACGAGATATCTCGTCAACGGCAGTCAACCGTTGGATTTTTTAAGACGAGATATCTCGTCAACGGCAGTGAACGTGTTAAGGGAAAAAAAAAATTCAACGTTCATGTTGAAATAAATATACCAAGTACCGTAGTTACAAAATCTCTCCAGTTGTATTGGTTTGCCATTGTATGGAAACGCACACGCGCACGCAGGGGGGAAAAACATACTAGTATAGACATCATCAATGATGTCACAATGATGTCACAATGCCTATGTATGACATCACTGATGACATAATCAGTGATGGTATGACATCACTGATATCATTAGGTAATTAGGGCAATGACTAATTAAAAAATCCAGCTCCATCAGGTCACCCACGGGTGCACGGGTGCTCTTTACACCCCCTGAAAGTTTCAGCCCGATCGCACGTAAAACGACATAGCTGTTGCCGGCCAAAATTCTTGAAACAGACAGAGCCCACATTGCCATATACAGTGTATATTATATATATTCAAATATAATTTTGGGCCAATTTTCACAGCCCTAGTCGGTGCAGTGTTTTACCATGGAGAGTGCAGTCTGGGTCTGCTGCAGGAGCGGCTCAGGCAGCAGGGAGATGTGGACACACTCTGGGATGGTCACTGTGCCGCCGTCCAGGTCCGCAATGATCACATCCAGCTGAGGGGAAAACACACACACACACACACACAATCATCATGAGGTGCTAGCCTACATGGTAGACATGAGAAGTACAGTGACTCTGATTCAATAGTTTTATTATTAATCGAATTTTCGGCACATAAAAGTTTGGACACACACTTCTTGTCTTTTTACTATTTTTCACATTTTACATTAATAGTAAAGACATCAAAACTATTAAAAAACTTAAATGCAATTATGCATTGACCAAAAACATGTTAAACAAATCAAAATGGCCAAACACTACATACAGTAGATGCCAAACATGGTAGTGATACAACTCTAAGAGTGTCTGGTATTGAAGCCATCAGTTCCGATGCCAGGGGTGGGGACAAACTCAAACGCCTCAAACAAAGAGAGGCATATTGGATTTATGCCCTCAAGGGCACCAGTTATCCTGGTCTCAATGGGAACTTTGAGCTCTCATCATACTTATAGCCATGCCCTTAGTCCCAACATGTAGCCATTGGTTCTCTTTCCTTGATTCCCAGTTGGTTTTCCTCTAAAACACCTCATTGGTTTTGTGGTTTCCTCATTCGTTGTACTGTATTTTTATAATTTTATTGCATTTGTAGTGATGGTGTCATTTGCTTGACTTGGTAGATTTTAATGTTGGTGTGGATTTCCTGCAACCAAATGTGGAGATGCCCCTAGAGGCCCCCAAAAATGTTACATGTGCTCTCACCTGTCACACCTGTGGTGAATGCTACATAATCACTCTGTTTGCTTGTTCGTCATTACACCCTGAAGAAGGCGCAAGCCAAAACTATTGACTGGTAGTATAAATAATCTACGAAACGGTGTGTTCCAAATCAATCACATTCGCATGAGCTTAGAAATAGTGTCTAGAAACGACATTCATCGCCAAGAAAAAAACATTCCTTCACATCCATATGTCTACAATATCTTGTGGTTTCATTGAATACTAGACATATATGATTTTTTCCTCTGCGCGAACAAAGGTTCCAACCCTCTCCATCAATACCATTGACGGTGTCGCTATTCAATCTGTTGACACTTACAAATACCTGGGTATTTGGTTGGACAAAAGCCTAAAGTTTCATTTCCATTGACCACCTCGTGAAGAAATTAAAATTCACTCTGGGCTTTCTGTACAGGTTTAAGTCCTGTTTCTCCATGGTGTCCAGAAAACGCTTTCTTGACACTATTTCTAGGCTCATGCTGATGTGATTGATTTGGACCATCTGTTTTGTAGATTATACAGTATGTGACTGAGAAATGCTGATTCATAATATAAATTCAAACTATTGCATCAGAGTTACAAGTGTGCGGCTTCCCCCTCCTGATTATCCTGGTAGAAAGCATCCTGATCACGTGACCTCACATTCTGTTTCGCTCCACATATCAGTCTGGACTTCTAGCCATCCACATCGATTTCAATGGACGGGAGTACTTGCCTTAACAGACAACTCCTTCAGCCAATCAGCGTTGGATCCAGTCAAATCCAAATCCAGTCAGAAGAACGGCAATAGCATCTTTTCCTGCAGAGAAACTCCGCTATTTCTGCAATAACTGCAGTTATTTATTCTCCTAACATTAATGTTACCGCTCGTTGCTTCGGGAAACGCCATTACTGACTTGCCAGCCCTGATTGGCCCGGTCACGCCATCAACGACACAGTCCCTGATTGGCCCGGTTACGTTGTCATTTCAGGAAATCAATGTCCAGACTGGTCCGTTCAGCGAAACAGAATGGGAGGTCACATGATCAGAATGGTTTTTAGCAGGCTACCTTCTGATGCCTGTGGCTGTTGATAACAGCATAACAATGTGTGGACTAGAGGGCCAGATCACAAAGCTGATTACAGCGACTGAAAGACAAACCGAGAGGCAGAGAGATGTGTCTCTGTCAGCAGCTGCTCATTACAAGACAGCAGCTACCCAACAACAAAACACAGTCACGTTTCACTGCAGACAGCAGTAATGGCCGCCCAGGCGCTAACCCCCGACCCCCACGGGCCTTCATAAATTGATAATGGCCGTGCGACTGTACAGAACACAGCGTCTCGTTGTGAAGACATATTTGTCCAATGGGGTGGCACCGTTCATTACACTCTCATCAGACTTTAATAAGCTTGTAGGAAATGATTTTCCTGGGACATGGGATCAAGACGGTAATTATTTGTCATGTGTATTGGTGTAATTTACCTTGGCAAGGTTTACAAAGAGCTTTGTGATACAATAAAGAAGCGAGCGGGTAGTAGATGGCCAGATGACAGCAGCGCCGGGTTATTAGGAGAGATGAAGCGCTGATTAACGGGTCACTGAGAGTTTGCATCTTCTTAATCAAAAGGCAGGTCCATGTCAGAGTGTGTGAGGGAGCAAACCAGAGGAAGTCAGGTCCATGTCAGAGTGTGTGAGGGAGCAAGCCAGAGGACAATTAGCTTTGGACTGCATTTTTGCCCCGTTTTTACCAGCTGTGACAGCGGGGATGGTATTGTTTTCACCTTGTGAGTCTGTGTGTGTGTGTGTGTGTGTCATCATGGCAAAATGCGGTCCTGGAGACACCTATTGTAAACAGGAACTACCACAGAAGCCGTTTTGAGTACTTTGCCACAATTGCCAGGTGTCTGTCTGTCTGTCTGTCTGTCTGTCTGTCTGTCTGTCTGTCTATCTATCTGTGCACAGATCTTGCAAGCACAATAGTGTCAAAACCACACAAGCTGCAGTCATATGTAGTTGACATCGATATTATCGGCCGATATTGGCCGATAACCGATATATCGGTATCGGCCTAAATGTTGGCTGATATTGATGATTTCTTTATTTTTTATGTTATAGACAGCATGTTGTGTATATTTGATGCTTTTTCCTAAATCAAGTTATATATATTTGTTCTATTTGTGCTTTTGTATTTCTAGTTATTTATAATTATTAAATTCACAATGAAGTTTACTGTTTCATTGCATTGATGTCAATTTGGACAATAAAGTTTATTGGTAAGCTGTAAAATATCCTGCCCACATTACAGTACATATCTCAAGTCATGTCAAGTCATATCTTTGTCAAGTGTTTGATATTTGAGGGATCATTGCAAAATAATTATGAAATATCATGTGTATATATAATATAAGAATGTCGGCCGATATATCGATATCGGAATTTTTTTACTCCCTAATATCGGTATCGGCCTCAAAAATCCAGTATCGGTCGGGCTCTAATCAAAATGAAGGCAGAGTTTGGAAATGGGTGTGATCCGAGCAAGAGGGGAACCGTCTGTCCACACTGGCCCGCCTAGCTGTAGCAGCACACAGTCCATAGGGGGTGAACATGCAGACAACACAACATTTACACTCGATACTCTGCACGGGACGGGTATCCCGCTAGTTATAATAAAGATGTGTTAGAAAAACGATTAAAAGTCCTTCAGAGTGGATAAAGAAGTTTCAAATGTTTAAAGAAGATATTTGAAAAACAAAGGATAAGGATGTTTTAAAATCTTAAAGAATATAGGATAAAGATGTTTACTTTACAACATTTTTGTTTGGAAGTCGGTATGCCCGAGTGGAGCATACAACAATAATAGCAATAATGGTAATAATTGCATCTGTCTATATATGTTCTCCAAGGGGAGGCCTACTCTCACACACTTTGAAAACCCCTGCTCTACACTATTCTTTGTTACTGCAACGACCCAATCTCTCCACACAGTCAATACAACTCATCTTAGTCTATCATGTTTCATTGGTCTGTCGTGTTGTAGTGATGAGAACTCACCAGTTCCTGTGTCTCAGAGCGAAAGAACGAATTGACACCGATGATGAAGGGCGTGGGAGTGCTGAGGACCTCCAGGAGTTTCCCCGGCAAGATAGGAACATAGGTGAAGCTGAGAGGAAACACAGACAAGAGGAGATGTCAGCATCACCAGACAGAACATCTGCCTTAACTGTTGCCTGTTAATAGGAATTTATTTTCAGCTTCTAGATATGCATCTCATACCTGAAGAATGGTCTTCACAAGTTGTCAAAGTTGTCAAGAACTACCAATGTTTGAGATGCATTAAGTCACGCGGTAAATTATGATACAGGTTTGTCATATTTTTGGGGATGTTCCAACCTGCTCTGTACTATGGACGTGATGCAGCATTCTTGCAGAGAATCTTGGGGATAGGGGCTTGTTCTTGTGAGTAAAGTTGTCATCCGATGCATCCTCGATTGGAAAGTAAACTTCCTTGTCCATCCTTGAATTTCTCGTGTTATGGAATTGTATTCTGGCCCGTTAGATACAGTATCAAGTCAAACGAATCAAGGGAGGACCAGGTTTTCCGTTACACAGTAATTGTCGATCTTTTAACGGTAAGATCAGTTAAAGCCCAAAAGATTTAAATCCCTCCAGTCACAAAGTCCTGTGAAAATAATCTCCTCTAAGCACAATTTGAATTTATTAAAATAGTCTCAAATAAAATTTCCATGTGTCCTATCAGCGTAATTACGGTCGCCTTGCTAAATTGCTATTGCATAGCGTTGCAGATGTCAGTCACAGCCCAGGTACAGTAGTAGGGCAAGGAAGCTAGCCACCGTAGCGTTATCTTGATTGTCTTACCATTTCTAAAAGTCAGAGGAGGAGGCAGAGAATGTTATCTTCCAATTAGCGCTGCTGTAAGCTGGACTGTCACTAAGTTAGATGACAAGTTGACAGCTGCAGCGCTATGGCTGCTGTGACCGTGATGACGCACGCTGATGACCGACACACTGAAATATTCTAGGACACATTGAAATATTCCAGGACACGTTGAAATATTCCAGGATACGTTGACCAGGACCAAATGGAAACGCTGTGGAGGACACAACTACACACATGGAGAAAGACCTAGAGACACCGTGCAAAGAGACCAAAGAGTGGGAACACACACCTGTATTTGAGGGGGAACATGATGGCTAGCAGCCCCCGGCAGGCATCCGTTAGGCGCTGGTAGCTGCTGGACAGGAACAGGATCTTATGTTCCGTCAGAGCGGCGCAGAATAGGTACAGCACATTGACTATTCCTGAGGGAGAACAGAACAGGTACAGCACATTCACTATTCCTGAAGGAGAACAGAGTGGACAGGACATCACCAACAGACTTGGAACAAGTTCACAATTCTTATTCTAAGGATGGAAGAGTCCAGTTTAGGCATCTAATAAAACAAATATTTTATTTTTCATCACTTTTATTTTCTGGATTTCCCCCGTCTTCTCCACAATTGCACTTGGCCACTTCCCGGTTAGGGCATCCCGGTCGTTGCTCCACCCTCTCTTACGATCTGGGGAGAGTTGTAGACGAGCACATGCTTCCTCCGATACACGTGCAGTCGCCAGCTGCTTCTTTTCACCTGACAGCGAGGTGTTTCACTTGAAGGAAGTAGCGTGTGGGAGGATCACGCTATTCCACACAGTTACCCTCCCCCTGAACAGGCACTAGTGCAGCTACCAGGACACATAGCCTTAATTCGGCTTCCCACCCGCAGACATGGCCAATTGTGCCTATATGAAGGCCTGACCAAGCTGGAGGAAACAGTGTCTCGAACATGCAACTCTCGTATTGGTAGGCATGGAATGTACCGCTGCACTACCTCGATGCTCATCTAATCTAATAAAACTACTTACATACAGCCTTTTGCCTTCATGGGGTAGGCACACACCTGTTTTTATTTCGTTGAAGCTCGGCTCCCACCTATTGCCATCTCTGCGTGGTACACGCTATCGAATGCTCTTACCTTTTATTACTATAAAAGTGTCCTTTCCAACCATTCATTAGACTGTTGACAGGATGCAGACTGGACCCTTGGAAAATCTGGGGCGATCCTGACGGTCTCATGGTCTCCGATCCAATAGCTGGGGTAGAGGCGGGCTCAAGCCCTCACACCTGGAATTGGACCGGGAAAACCCCACTCTTACCTGCATTCGGCCACGGACAGACGTGTGATATTATTGCTCCAGATTAGCGTTAGCTGCCTTGCCCGACCACTTTCACTTCAACTGCTCCCCGTATCTCGGCGTAGCGGACGGGAACCTCGGTCGTTGATTCTCCGGTCTGGAGGTTACCTTCACCTGGGCGGTGAAAGTTGGAGGCGACAAAGCTAAGTGCTTTTTTTCACGTGTCGGCGGCTTGAACAAGCCGGTCCGAGTGTCGTTGTATGCTTGCTAATTGAATTGCTCTGTCTAAGCCAACCTCACGTAGAGATTTGACTCTCCGCTGCTAGCGTCACCTGTTTCGTAGGTTAGTCTTGTTCTTGTGTTGGTTACAGGTATTAGTCGGCACCATCGCCGACTAGCTTGCTAGAGTTAAGACCCGCTAATTAAATAGCCTGCCGCCTACGCGCGCTCGGTCTTCCACGTTCAGTGGATTGTTATAACTCGCTTGCTTCAGTGTTACCCACAAGTTGGAAAAGAAGAGGATAAAATTGGAATTGTTACGCTCGCCTGTCACTACTCACTAGGTAGAAGCGCGTGTTCTCCAGTAGTGTTAACAAGGCCAAGCGCTGTGCGGCCCCCAAGTGTGGCGCGTGGCTGTCAGCCAAGGACTCGCACACACTGTGTGTTGAATGCCTGGGCCAGGCCCACGCCGATAGCTGCCTCGGAGATCCGGAGTTTTGCCTCGCCTGTACTGAGATGCCCCGCAGCACTCAAACATACAGGGCAGACTGAGTCAGACTACCTCTGGGCCTGCTACCTCCGGCACCGCGCTGCCTCTCGGACAGCAGCACGTTGACTTGGCCAGCTCTCGGGAGGGCTCCCAGCAAAGCTCCCAGGAGAGCTCCCCACGTGCTTCTCGTTTGGGTTTGCAGCACGGCCACAAGGAGGGTTCCCGGTCGGGTTTGCAGCACAGCTACCAAAGAAAAAAGGTAGGTTCCCAACAGTGCTCCTCGCCGAAGCGCCTGCGGCATGACACGCGGATTTCCCAACACGGTTCCCGGTCAGGTTCACAGCACAGCTACCAGGTAGGTTCCCAGCGTGACTTCCCGTCGGGATCAGGGCAGTGCGAGCAGTATACCCGGCACGAGATCCATCCAAAACGGGACGATGAGGCCTCCCTGCTGGCCGGCCCGGGTAACCCAGAAAGGGCTCACCCCAGGGGGCTCCCCCCTCCCGACGACATCTCCTCTGAGATCTAACAGAAGGAGTTCAGGGAGGTCATGGCCAGGGCTGTCTCCGCCCTCGACTGGAACTGGCCTACGCCCCCTACCGTCGAGAAGGACATGTTCTCCGCCTCCCAGTTCCGCGCCGTTGAGACGCCGCTACGGGGCAGCCTGTCCTTTTGCCCCGACGTGCAGCGGAGGATTCAGCTATCCTGGACCAAACCCTACTCCTCTGAGGCCCCCATCCGACGCTTTAAGTGCTGGTCTAGCGTCGTGGAAGGGGCCCAATCAGGCTATGAACATCCCCCCCCATAAACGTACTTGTGAGTGCTTGTTTTTTCTACAAATGCCTACATGGACTAGCTCCCCCTCCTTTACAGGAATTCATCCATAAAAACAGAATCACTGGACTTGGCACCAGGTCAGACACCAGAGGTGACTGCAAGGTCCAACGTAGACTGACCACGTTTGGTCAGAACATCCTGTCTATAAAAGGCAGCCAAACGTGGAATAGTCTCCCCGTCTCCATAAGGGACAGCCCCACCCTTGCTACTTTTAAAGGTAGACTTAAACAATGGCTGAAATCCAACCAGTCATGTGTCCACAGGTAATATGCTTTCTTCTCTTTTTTTGTGTATTGCTACTATGTATTTTTATTTTTTTTAAGTGTAATTGCTGCTATGTATTTTAGAGTGTATTGCTGCTACTTATGTTTTACATATTTTTGAGTGTACTGCTGCCCAATCCTTACCGGGTTCCCATGCGCTATGCCGTGACGGCCCATTTTTCGATCAAGAGTCGCAAGGTCGGGCACTGAGGTGCTCCTTGGCAGCAAGGTCGGTTGTAAGGTGGCAATAGGTGGGAGCCGAGCTTCAACGAAATAAAACTAAGGGGTTGTCCTACAACCCAGGTTTTATGAGTGAAGCGAGGCTCCCACCTCAGGTGCCTTGCTGTCAGTCTGTCTGGTTGTGGCCGAATGCCGGGTTTGTGGGGTTTTCCCGGTCCAATTCCAGGCGTGAGGGCTCAAGCCCACCTCTACCCCAGCTATTGGATCAGAGACCATGAGACCGCCAGGATCGCCCCGGATTTTCCAAGGGTCCAGTCTGCATCCTGTCAACGGTCTAATGAATGGTTGGAAAGGACACTTTTATAGTAATAAAAGGTAAGAGCATTCGATAGCGTGTACCACGCAGAGATGCCAATAGGTGGGAGCCTCGCTTCACTCATAAAACCTGGGTTGTAGGACAACCCCTTAGATATACAATTCTGTCTATTTTTACTAGTATCTCTGTTTTCTAGTTGTTTCTGTATATCTCTTGTATTACCTTTTATTTCATTCATTTTTTATTTATTGTTTTTTATTAAATTCTATTTTAATTATTTTTACATCACTGTCTCTCTTTGTTTCTTACTGTATGTAAAGCACATCACAAACATTGTTTTTAGAAAAGTGCTATACAAACAAATGTATTATTATTTTTTTTTATTTCTTTTTATTATTATTATTATTTTATTCATATCATCATATTGCCTTGCTACTACAGACACCAAAAGCTTCCAATGGAGTCACTATATTAACGTCTGGATAAATGACAGAATGTGACATGAGTAGGAACCCTGAAGCCATGCTGTGATTGAGCGTACCAAGCTGTCTGAAGAGCTGGGCCACGCTGCTGCCGCTGACGGGCAGGGCGTCGTCAATGGGAGTCTGGATAACCTGCCTGTCGCCAGCCCCTAGCGTTATAGTCCTCTACAGAGAGAGAGAGAGAGAGAGAGAGAGAGAGAGAGAGGAGGGATTCAAAAGAAGGGAGAAAAAACAAAGAATGAATGCTCTGCCTTGGGGGGGGAAACAGGTTTTGTCGGCTCAGTTCAATCACAGTTCTGAGCGTCCGGGGAGCAGAGTGAGTCAGCGACAGAGAGATGGAGGATCCCAGAAGCTTAGCAGGTACATGAGATATAAGACAGAAGCCATTCCAGGCGATCGGGACTCCATGACAACGGCCTTACCGCAAAAACACAACCAAAACACTGCCATATCAATGAGCCTTAATATGGGAAAGGAATACCGGCGACACAGACAGGTTGTCATACACAAGCAATTTTCCACTGCAGATTACCGTGTGCACAATTGGAAAGGGCATCGGTCAGGGCCAATCTGTACGGTTGATCGATTTAGGGCCGTGCAGCAGAAGAGCAACTGCTGAGTCAAGGGTTAAGCCAAGGAGGATTTCAATTTGTCACATTGCACATTTTAGACACTCTCATCCAGTGTGACTTGGTGTCTTCAGCATGCGACACACCGGCTGTAATGGGGATCAAACCCAAGCAGAACAGTCTCTCTAATCATCAATTTTGCAGAACTGGAAGTCTGTTGTGTCCCCAACAGAAGGGGAAGTCTCCGCCTATTGATTTGTGCGTTATGGACATTAAGCATATCCGTGAGTGGAAACAGAAAAGAAGAAGATTTATAAGTGTAAGTACAGTATGTACAACAATACAAGGGAGCACTGCAGCACAAGATGGCATCATCACATAGAATAATAATCACGATTCACAACACCGCTGAACACAACAGCATACCTTGGCATTTTATTAATCTATTTAGAGTGTTTTGGGGTTACTTTTTTCCATTTAGATTTAGTAAAAGGAATAAATCAAACTATAGGTTACACTTTACCATTTAAGCCCACCAAAATCTATATTCATACATTTCCTACTGCTCCAATCAATTAGGGCTGCAGGATTGTGGCTAAAATGATAATACCTGATTAATTTAATTATTTAATTAACAAAATTACTTCAACCACACTTTTTGCATCTCATGTCGAGATGCCATATCTGAAAACGTCTATTTTCAGATATAGCGGACGCCGGACATACCAGGTCAAGTAAAATGTTTCATTGCCAGTGGGTTTAAATACATAAACCAGTTTAATTAGATCTCAAAATTCATTTCTGGGAGAAGTGCTTCACATTCACCTAGTCTGTATAGTTGTGTGCACTGAGCTAGTCAGTATGGCTCTGTGTGCACTGAGCTAGTCAGTATGGCTCTGTGTGCACTGAGCTAGTCGGTATGGCTGTGTGTGCACTGAGCTAGCGCACTGAGCTAGTCGGTATGGCTGTGTGCACTGAGCTAGTCAGTATGGCTGTGTGTGCACTGAGCTAGTCGGTATGGCTGTGTGTGCACTGAGCTAGCGCACTGAGCTAGTCGGTATGGCTGTGTGCACTGAGCTAGTCGTCGGTATGGCTGTGTGTGCACTGAGCTAGTCAGTATGGCTGTGTGCACTGAGCTAGTCGGTATGGCTGTGTGTGCACTGAGCTAGTCGGTATGGCTGTGTGCACTGAGCTAGTCGTCGGTATGGCTGTGTGTGCACTGAGCTAGTCAGTATGGCTGTGTGCACTGAGCTAGTCGGTATGGCTGTGTGTGCACTGAGCTAGTCAGTATGGCTGTGTGCACTGAGCTAGTCGGTATGGCTGTGTGCACTGAGCTAGTCGGTATGGCTGTGTGCACTGAGCTAGTCAGTATGGCTGTGTGTGCACTGAGCTAGTCGGTATGGCTGTGTGCACTGAGCTAGTCGGTATGGCTGTGTGTGCACTGAGCTAGTCGGTATGGCTGTGTGCACTGAGCTAGTCGGTATGGCTGTGTGTGCACTGAGCTAGTCGGTATGGCTGTGTGCACTGAGCTAGTCGGTATGGCTGTGTGCACTGAGCTAGTCGGTATGGCTGTGTGTACACTGAGCTAGTCGGTATGGCTGTGTGCACTGAGCTAGCTAGGTGGGGAAAATGTGGCGTTATTTCATGCTCTCCACAGCAGCAGCAGGCAGCCATAAGCGAGCTGTTAGGTTGTCAATACTGTGATCCAACCGCTGATCATCAGGTGTCTTCAAATTCCGCCAGTCTCTGGCTCTGGTTTCACTGGCCACTTCTACATGATTACCCGATTTTATAAGAAAGGATTTGGTCAGATGACATTGCTATGATGTCTGCACGTATTAATTTAAACCTCTATCTGCATTTCTCTTGCTAGCTCTTCCCCATTGAATGCATTGTACCTGGGATTGCATCTACACTAACGTTACATGTACAACACATGTACAGTACACGGAAGGAAAAAACGTACGCCGATAAAAAGCACCACACCTGAGTTCTACCATTATTTGTGATTTCCATTTATTTTCTTCAAAGGAACTATCTAGGGATGCATGATCTGCAATCATCATATTGGTATTGGCCGATGTTAGTCTTTTTTTTTATATATCGGCATCGGTCCGATGTTGCAAGGTTAATATCAGTTATTTGTATTCGACACAATTTTCATATTGAGAGGAGACAATGTGATAAATATTATTTATGGGCTTTTCCAAATGTTTTGGAAATAAAGAAATGCATTACTTTTTCAAATTCACAGTGTTTACATGTGTTTTTCAGTATGTACCTGTATGTAATTTGATTATCATAGAAATGTGTTTTTTTACCGATCATATCGACATCTGTAAATATCAGTTATTGGCCATAACAGCAATGTTAATATCGGTTATCGGTATCAGCCAAAATTGTCCTATCAGTGCATCCCTAGAACTATCAATGGCTATTTCATGGAATCAAAATCAAGGCTTTACTTACTACAATTATGGCATTTTATTTTTCAGTTTAGATGTTTCTGTCATCATGGCGCTGTTTTATAATTGAAACTTAGATATGTGTGCTGAATCAGTATCAAAGAAAAAAACAACTACCATGACAGTTTTCCAAATTATGGAAATATTCTGATGATATTACAAGTCAGGCCACTCCCACAGCCTCCTCTGAAGAGTCAATGTGAGCAAAGTCTGTCATTTAATTTCTCCTGAAAGCTAAAGTCTACTTGAAACGACAAGTTCGCCTCTGGAAATACAAGTGGCTGGTGATTGAACCAGAAGAGTAGTGATGTGAAATAAATGAATGATCAGCTGTTGGTCACATGAGTCTGTATCAAAGCATTTCCATTGGAGGGGGAGAGCAGAATGCTAAGAGCTGATTGGTGGTGAGGGGAGAATGAAGTCAGGCTGGCGTACCAAACTCTCCTCTCTCTCCTCCTGGCCCGGCTACACAAGTGCCCCGCAGAGAGAAACACACACACACACACACACACACACACACACACGCACACATACACATACACACACAAACACACACACCGCAGGATAAGACACAGGTTAGAAACAAGATTTGAAGGCACAGGATGCCATAACTTGACAACAGTTTGACAGTAATACATTATGGAGAGATATATGTGTCTTTATTCTGTGACTGAAAGTTTACATCCTGTAACCAAAGACTGTATCTGTGAGAAAATAAATCCACTTTGTAATCAAAAAATAGATCTGTAAGCAAAAACATAGATTTGAAAACAAAACTATCAACAATCCAATCAAAGAAAAATTTTAAAATAAAATAAAATAAATGTTTTTAGATTTTTCATTAATGTGAATTTAAAAAAGTTGCATGTAAACACAAACATTTTGTTCTCAACTCCAAAACATTTGTTTGCGAAACCATTACGTTTGCTTACAAAGCTCAACTTTTCTTTTGCGAAACGAAAAGTTTTGTTTGCAAAACCTGAGTTTTGCAAAACTTTTTCTGTTACAATAAGGGCGGGACCTACAGCAGAAAGAAGTAACGCACGTCCCTATTGGCCAGTGTCGATCGGAGTGATAGCTTGGCAACATCCAATCCAGTACGAGACAAGGCGGAGGGCGGGCACTTGAACGGAAGTATTTCCTGAAGGAATCTCCATGCCATTTCAGCGCCAGTTATAACCACAGATTGAAGAGAGAAGCCGTGAGTATGTTCACACCAATGTTTTTATGTTTGGACCGGTGCATGTAACCTGACCAAACATAAAAACATTGGTGTGAACATACTCACAGCTTCTCTCTTCAATCTGTGGTTATAACTGGGGCTGAAATGGCATGGAGATTCCTTCAGGAAATACTTCCGTTCAAGTGCCCGCCCTCCGTCTTGTCTCTTACTGGATTGGATGTTGCCAAGCTATCACTCCGATTGACACTGGCCAATAGGGACGTGCGTTACTTCTTTCTGCTGTAGGTCCCGCCCTTATTGTAACAGAAAAAGTTTTGCAAAACTCAGGTTTTGCAAACAAAACTTTTCATTTCGCAAAAGAAAAGTTGAGCTTTGTAAGCAAACGTAATGGTTTCACAAACAAATGGTCTGGAGTTGAGAACAAAATGTTTGTGTTTGCATGCAACTTTTTTTAATTCACATTAATGAAAAATCTAAAAACATTTATTTTATTTTATTTAAAAAAATGTCTTTGATTGGATTGTTGATAGTTTTGTTTTCAAATCTATGTTTTTGCTTACGGATCTATTTTTTGATTACAAAGTGGATTTATTTTCTCACAGATACAGTCTTTGGTTACAGGATGTAAACTTTCAGTCACAGAATAAAGACACATATATCTCTCCATAATACATTAGCGTGGCAAAACAAGAAAGCTGCACCAACAATAGCATTACAAACAATAGCATTACAAACAATAGCATTGTAAACATGAACTGCAAGATGACAGCTGAGCTGTGTAAAAAAACATAGGTTGAGAGCAAACGAGACATTAGACATGAGACACACGTATGCAAAACTAAATGAAGCGAGTTCAGTGGTTCGCCTGCATTCACTCTGTAGCATTGCTCTAAAAATATAAAGGAAATAAACAATAAATAATTAATAAATAATCAATAAACAAATTCAAGATTACTGCTGACTCCAAACACACAGAAACAAACTGCAATGCAATTACTCACTTAATTTATCCTACACCAGGGGTTTTCAAAGTCTGAGACTGTGGGCCTCCCCTTAGACAAAGCTTGGAAAAAGGAAATGTTTTCAAAACTACAAACGATTATGGGAAACGAAAGCTCCTTTTAGATAGGGCACAAAAAAAAAAAAAATCCGCAAAAACACTGCATTTTCTTTGGTCTAGTTCCTCATTGCGCGGCTCACGAGACGCTGGCGGCTCTCAAAGCTTTAGTTGGCGGCTCTAAGAAATTGAAAAAAAAATATATATATATACAGTATATATACCGGTATATATATTTTTTTTTTACGATTTTTTTCCCGCTGCTCTCCCCAAAATGTCAATAAACCTTTATGGCATTACAATACAACAATACTGGTGTTGACAGTAATAGAAGGTGCCAAATGATTCAAAACAATAAGCATTTTGCTTTTAGGAGTATTGTGCCAGCGTGCAGCGCTGTTCCAAAACGTGTCAACGTGTGTCGTTGCCTGGGAAATGCACATCCCATAATACAACTGTTCGCATCGCATCCCATAATAGTATGATGATACTTGGGATGCCTTTGCGAACATAGATGTGAACAGGTTAGCTAAAACTTCAGCGTCGCCAGCGACGGCCCCCACCGTTGCGGTCGGGGTATGTTTCGAAATCCCTCCAGGCCTGAAAGATTTTCTAGGGGAAACTGGTATATATATATGTGTGTGCGTGTGCGTGTGCGTGTGTGTGTGTGTGTGTGTGTGTGTGTGTGTGTGTGGAAAACAATAAAACAAAAAAATGGTAGGCAGATGTGCTTGATTGGGGTGGCTTTTGGTGTTTTGCGGTAAAAGTGGCTCTCCTATTGACTTTGTCCTGCCAGTGCGGCTCTCATCGAAGAAATAGTGAGGATCACTGCAAAGGTACAAGGGGTAATTCGCTAACGGGCCAAATGACTCTGCAGTAGGCACGGGTTTCTACCGGCTCTGCTCCGATCGGGATGCAATATACTGGAAATATCACAGCCGGCGGACACGCTTTTTTTGCCCCTTTTCCAGCGCGATGCTATGACGTGCGATGAAGTTGACGCATAAAGAGCACATTTTGTTTTCCTATCGTGCAAGATGCAACACTGGCAAGAGAGCGAGGTGAGACAGCTTCATCTAATTTGAGGGGAAGTGGAAATAAGAGACAGATAATAATAGATAACTAGAACATGCTAAATTTCTTAACGAAAATTTAATTGTGCTTGCTGTCCTCGCCACGCCCCGCCCCCTTGCAACGCCCCTGCCCATGGAGCCCCAATCGACAATGTTAGCTAGGACATCTCTTTGTGGTTGCAAGGGTGTTGTAACTGGTTGGTAGGGTGTTTCAGGCTGGTCGGTAGGGCGTTTGTAGGTGGTTGCTAGGGTGGACTAAGTAATTATGGGTGGGCCTATGTGAGTAGAAGCGGGAGGAGCCAAGGAATCCAGG
The DNA here is from genome assembly GCF_964638095.1 of Poromitra crassiceps. NCBI lineage: Eukaryota > Metazoa > Chordata > Actinopteri > Beryciformes > Melamphaidae > Poromitra > Poromitra crassiceps. The sequence continues at coordinate 46,372,729 of NC_139624.1, forward strand.
GGCAAAATATTTTTGATTGTAGACGGTAGAGTTCAAAAGTTATGGACCACAAATTTAAAGAGGGTTGTTATAGCGCCACCATCAGGTCAATAGGTGTAATTTTTTTGATCACAGGAATGAGTAAAAGTGGGGCGAGCCAAGGAAACCAGGGAAAAAAATATTTTGATTGTAGAAGCTACGGTTCCAAAGTTATAGACTAAAACGTAAAGATGGCTGTTATAGCGGCAACGTCAGGTCAATCGGTGTAATTTTTTAGGCCAGAGTAGAAGAGTAGTCTATGAACCTATGGACCCAATTTGGGAACAGTGGCTCTTTGTGATTGGCGGTTTGTGAGCTACAGGTACTTAATGTTTCTATAGTGCCCCCTATAGGTGAAATGACACCAATTTTACGTGCAATGAAGTTGCCGGATGTTGACGCATAAAGAGCCCATTTTGTTTACGTATCGTGCAAGATGCAACACCGGCAAGAGAGCGAGGTGAGAGAGCTTCATCTAATTTGAGGGGAAGTGGAAATAAGAGACAGATAATAATAGATAATAATAATAATGGTGGGAATAGCGTGATTCTCCCACGTGCTACGTCCTGCCGCTCCCTGCTGTCAGGTGAAAAGAAGCAGCTGGCAACTGCGCATGTGTCAGAGGAACTATGGTGCTAGTCTACGGCTGTCCCCAGATCGGCAGAAGGTGGAGCAGCGACGGGGGCAGCAGGGGGAAATTGGCCAAGTACAATAGACCCATTTCACGGGGGCCATTTTGTGCCGAAAAGGCAGGGTAAACACAGGTGCAAGCAAAACACTAATGAGGGTTTCCAACTTCCAATGATTGGAATGTGGAAACCCTCATTAGTGTTTTGCTTGCACCTGTGTTTATTCTGCCTTTTCGGCACAAAATGGCCCCCGTGAAATGGGTCTATTGGGGAGAAAAATGGGGGGGAATCAGAAAAAAGAAAATGCTGACAGAAAGAGTGACTGCTTACACCCCAAGGCAAGTCATCTCCAGCTTTCTACTATGTTTAATCCTGTTTCCCGGCGCTTTTGTGACATCGAACGTGACTCACGTGATACACGATTGACATCACGTCAGGAGGGAAAAAACAGAACAGTCTGGCAATGTGACAGTGTCAATGGCCTATTTTTAGCGTTTAACAGGCTGTTTACCTGCGTTTAAAAAATGAATGTATAAGCGGGCTATTTTTAATCTAAAAGCCGTATAAGCGAAGTGGGAAAAGTTATCAAAAGAAGGGGAAAACATAATTCCTGCTACTTTCTTGCATGATTTACAGAAAACGGGTGTAGGAAAGTCATGAGGGAACATTTTGAAAGCTGAAATGTTTTAATTCTAAAATTGAAAATAGCCATCAACTGACTGCGGTTTGGCCTTTCCAGCATTAAACTAAACTAAAACCACCTGTAACAGGTACTGAAACTGATAACCCAAATGCCGGTTCCTGCACCGAAATAGCCTTCCGAGTTCCCACCCTACTGTATAAACGCTGACACACTGCTAGAATGAACTGTGACTAAGACTCGCCGTGTGACCGATTGACGAGGAGCGCGGCAATTAACCCCAGCAGATCAACTCGTGCAGCTCTCAATCTGAAGTGGATTTTCCCTCCACGTTACGGGCTAGTTAATGTCATTCCTGGCGTTGCTGAGTTAGCGGACTTGGCAACGTGCCAGCCAGTGTCCTAAAACTGGAACTGGAATGTCGTCGGGAAGTCATCTTGGAGCCAGATTCACATTCCTTTAACAGTTCAATCAGTCTAACAGATGGGAACATGAACGCTTGGCTTAATTCCCGACTATAAAGAATTCCTTCCCCCCGACTTCTTAATGTCATAGCAATAATATGATAATTAATCGCCCGAGGGAAATGTCCTTCTTGCTCATCCTCTTAGAATCGGGGGTCAGCTGGTGGCGATTCACTGTATTGCTCAAAGACACTTGAGCAGGGAGGATGGCTGTCAAACAGGAGCGCTCGAGCCCAGCTCCTCTGGATGATTGATGGGCTCCTGGCCTGACCACAACTCTTTAGCAATGCTCCATTCCTCACATCACGCCAATAACCTGAAGCTCACTCCAGCCAGACAGCTGTGTACACTGTAGATAAATGACCAGCGTGCCCTAACTTTCAGGTGGTCGTCCTGTCCTGGTCTACGATTCATTAAATCAGTTTGGTTATTTCACAAGCTACACAGCAGCACTGCTGTACACTGTTAAAAATCAGTTTGGTTATTTCACAAGCTACACAGCAGCACTGCTGTACACTGTTAAAAATCAGTTTGGTTATTTCACAAGCTACACAGCAGCACTGCTGTACACTGTTAAAAATCAGTTTGGTTATTTCACAAGCTACACAGCAGCACTGCTGTACACTCTTAAAAATCAGTTTGGTTATTTATTTCACAAGCTACACAGCAGCACTGCTGTACACTGTTAAAAATCAGTTTGGTTATTTCACAAGCAACACAGCAGCGCTGCTGTACACTGTTAAAAATCAGTTTGGTTATTTCACAAGCTACACAGCAGCACTGCTGTACACTGTTAAAAATCAGTTTGGTTATTTCACAAGCAACACAGCAGCACTGCTGTACACTGTTAAAAATCAGTTTGGTTATTTCACAAGCAACACAGCAGCACTGCTGTACACTGTTAAAAATCAGTTTGGTTATTTCACAAGCAACACAGCAGCACTGCTGTACACTGTTAAAAATCAGTTTGGTTATTTCACAAGCAACACAGCAGCACTGCTGTACACTGTTAAAAATCAGTTTGGTTATTTCACAAGCTACACAGCAGCACTGCTGTACACTGTTAAAAATCAGTTTGGTTATTTCACAAGCTACACAGCAGCACTGCTGTACACTGTTAAAAATCAGTTTGGTTATTTCACAAGCAACACAGCAGCACTGCTGTACACTGTTAAAAATCAGTTTGGTTATTTCACAAGCTACACAGCAGCACTGCTGTACACTGTTAAAAATCAGTTTGGTTATTTCACAAGCTACACAGCAGCACTGCTGTACACTGTTAAAAATCAGTTTGGTTATTTCACAAGCAACACAGCAGCACTGCTGTACACTGTTAAAAATCAGTTTGGTTATTTCACAAGCAACACAGCAGCACTGCTGTACACTGTTAAAAATCAGTTTGGTTATTTCACAAGCAACACAGCAGCACTGCTGTACACTGTTAAAAATCAGTTTGGTTATTTCACAAGCAACACAGCAGCACTGCTGTACACTCTTAAAAATCAGTTTGGTTATTTCACAAGCAACACAGCAGCACTGCTGTACACTGTTAAAAATCAGTTTGGTTATTTCACAAGCAACACAGCAGCACTGCTGTACACTGTTAAAAATCAGTTTGGTTATTTCACAAGCAACACAGCAGCACTGCTGTACACTGTTAAAAATCAGTTTGGTTATTTCACAAGCAACACAGCAGCACTGCTGTACACTGTTAAAAATCAGTTTGGTTATTTCACAAGCAACACAGCAGCACTGCTGTACACTGTTAAAAATCAGTTTGGTTATTTCACAAGCTACACAGCAGCACTGCTGTACACTGTTAAAAATCAGTTTGGTTATTTCACAAGCTACACAGCAGCACTGCTGTACACTGTTAAAAATCAGTTTGGTTATTTCACAAGCAACACAGCAGCACTGCTGTACACTGTTAAAAATCAGTTTGGTTATTTCACAAGCTACACAGCAGCACTGCTGTACACTGTTAAAAATCAGTTTGGTTATTTCACAAGCTACACAGCAGCACTGCTGTACACTGTTAAAAATCAGTTTGGTTATTTCACAAGCAACACAGCAGCACTGCTGTACACTGTTAAAAATCAGTTTGGTTATTTCACAAGCAACACAGCAGCACTGCTGTACACTGTTAAAAATCAGTTTGGTTATTTCACAAGCAACACAGCAGCACTGCTGTACACTGTTAAAAATCAGTTTGGTTATTTCACAAGCAACACAGCAGCACTGCTGTACACTCTTAAAAATCAGTTTGGTTATTTCACAAGCAACACAGCAGCACTGCTGTACACTGTTTTCTTGCATAAATGGGGATAGACTATTCAATACAAAAATACTCGATGAGCCCAAGGTTAGATGGTAGGTAACAGTACTGTATTAGATGACAGATGTTGTTATGATGGCCTGCGCCAACGCCAAAATGAAAGTTGAGATGACTTCTGCTGTCGTCTACAGCGGAAATCCAAATCTAAATATCTTTCCATCACTTCAAAACACTTTCCACTGCTGTTCTGATATTGATTTTTACTGTATCGTGATATTAGATAAATGCTGTGCTTCTTTGGCTTGACATTGAACTTGGCAGCTTCCTGCTCCTCGTCATTGATCAAATGTCTGCACTTTTCACTCATCAAACAGAAGTGATCTGTCTAAAAGTCTTGCCAGCTGTATTAAACTAGGGTATCGGCCCCCGGCTCGCCGCACACAGCTCGGCCACTACGCGGCATCATCAGTGATGTCATAAGATGATCTTGGTCAATAATGATGTCACTGATGACATCACTGATCATGTCATCATCATCGGTAGGACAAAAATTTAAACGGACAGATATTGCCCACTTGCTCCCTTTAAAGGAGGATAGAAGTGATCTGTCTAAAAGTCTTGCCAGCGGTATTGAGCGGTTTTAGTGACAATCAATGATCAGGGGAAGCTGAAAGTACAAATGAAGGCAACACACACAGAGAAAAGAAGACAGATACTCCCAACATGGATAACTATCAACTTCATTTTTCACTGGCAGAGAGAAACAAACTCCCAAACTCACACACACACAAAGGTCATATACTGTATGTACTTCTACAATTCGGACAGCCACAGAGGTTGATGTGACCAGGCAGGCAGAATCCACGCTAATGACAGACATTTAGACCCCATTTACACCTGGCATTAAAATGTGTTTTGGTGATCAGATTGCAATCGAATAGTGCTTGACCACAATAACCTGATTATATTTACACCTGGTATTAATTAATGTGTCTCTCCAGTGTCCACATTGAGATCCGATTGCGATCGGATCAGACAAGATCCATAGCGTAGAGCAGAAGAAAAACAGCGGTGACTTTTGTGGATTGTGAACACATTTGCATTTACACCTGTGTTCAATGGAGTCACAATGTGTTCCTGACCACCTCCGGAGATGGTTTGGCTGATCAGATCACAATCTGTCCTCAATGGGTCTTGGGTGCATTTACACCTGTACTTTCATGTGGTCGAGCACTATCCAATTTCAATCTGATCACCCAAAACACATTTTAATGCCAGGTGTAAATGGGGTCTAGGTGAGACACCTCATATTGAAGTGCGGGTTGATATCAGGCTGTGTGTGATTAAGGAGTTATAGACACGTGTGTGTGTTGTTTCTAAGCGTCCTATCCGACTTGAACTCGTAAACAGCACCGAACTGTTTGTGCTTGGCTTGTTAGAGGCTGTACAAACTAATTTCTAAGGGCCTCAAGGAGTTGTGGGTGTATGTTTGCATGGAAGTGTGAGAAAGATTTGTTTGTGTCATACATTTTACATTTCAGTCATAACACTGATGCTCTTATCCAGCGTGACTTATGAGGGCAAAAAAAGACATGCTTTGTTTCTTAATTTTTTGTTTTTTGAGTATCCATCATAGCCTGGTACACCATCCAGATCACGTGAACTCACATTTGTTTCATTCCACGGATCCATCTGGCTTCCAGCCCAGGGCGGGCATTTTCATAAATTAGTCCACGGGCCAATCAGGGATAGTTGAAAAAGACAATTATGCGCACATCCAAAAGACTTACAGGTGCTGGACCAAAGGTAACTATAACAAACAGATACAGTCTGCACACTGAGGCTCCATCTATAGAGACAGTCTGTGTGTGCGGGAACGCCCACAAAATGTTATACGGCTGGCGCGCAAGTGGGGTAAAACCGTCCATATATCTCAATGGGCTGTCTCACCAAAGGAAGGTGCTGCGGCTCGAACTACAGTTTTGGGGATTCTAGAGCAGAACACAAGACGTCTACTCAGATGTGAGTTTACTGCGGTGGTTGAATCCCTGAGATGGACGGTATATATAATCCCTGATATATAATCCCTGATCGTGTCTGCCTGGGCTGGGCTAGCAGCTAAATTCTAACTTTGTTGAATCGATAGAACGGGGGATTTACCCCACCCTGACCACACCCCCAGCCAGGCTGAGCCAGCTAACACAGCGTCTATGACGAGACATTGCCTCAACCTATGGTTTTTTATTGCAAAGTGTCGATCTTCATAGGATCTTTGTGAAGCATTGCTTGACAAAGATGGTTGCAATAAAAAACCATTGATGGAGCCTCAGTGTGCGGACTTTATCTTTTTGCAATCAGGGATAGTTGACATCATAACCAGCCAATCAGGGACGCTGCGCTGGCAAAACAGTAATGGCTGCTCCCATGGCTCTGTGGCTCCAGAAGCAATGAGCGGTAATGTTAACATCCGTGGACTTAAACTGATCCTGAAAGAATGGAAGTCCCCTTCTTCATCTTCTTTCCAATTGTGGTTGACGGACATGATCTCTGTTATAAGGATAGAGAGGCTCAGATCCCTGAGAACCAACTCCCTTGGAAAGTTTCTAACTGTTTGGGACCCGTTTCTGGGCTACGAGGTTGGGGGTGATGGGTGACTTGCCCGGCTGGTTCCTATTGGATGCCTCGTGTGGGACCCCATGCACAACACCTCTTACAAGCACATAAGCACCCTATATGGACGGTAGCACATTGTAATAACTGTTGATATTATATGTATGTTTTTCTTAGTTTTCCTTTCCTGTGTCTGAGATGCTGTTTGGCTGAAGGAGTTGTCTGTTAAGATAAGTACTCGCCCCACTGAAATGACTGTCGACGGCTTGGAGCCCAGACTGATACGTAGAGCCAAACAGAATGTGAGATCACGATCACGTTTTAACCAGGCTATATCCATCAGCTCTATAACACTATATAACCTGTTAAGCATGACATAAGCAGCTCTATAGTGAAGCCATTGGCAAGATTTTCTGTCCAAATCCATCAAGGAGATGGAAAATGATTGAGAGGCGGGGTCAAAAACAGGTTGGGAATACCTAGGAGTGTTTGTGTGTGAAGAGAACTGCGCATTAGCCTCTGCTGTCTGTGTCTGTATGTGTGTTAATACTGATTAGTTCTGATACTCTCATTCAGACAGAGCGCTGCCCGCCAGGAGGCCATCTGCCATCCCATATGGTCACCCAGCAACTGAGCTCCGACAGTACTGTGTGTGTGTGTGTGTGTGTGTGTGTGTGTGTGTGTGTGTGTGTGTGTGTGTGTGTGTGTGTGTGTGTGTGTGTGTGTGTGTGTGTGCGTGCGTGCGTGCGTGCGTGCGTGCGTGTGTGCGTGTGTGTGCGTGTGCGCGTGTGTTTGTGTACGTGCTTGCGTGTGTGTGTGTGTGTGTGTGTGTGTGTTGGGAGGGTGAGGAGTGAAAAGAATCAGGGGCCGATTGCACAAAGCACCTTAGGTTAAGATTTTCCTTAGAGTCTGAGTTAAGGTGTCCATAAAATAAAATCGGCTGCACAAAACACCCTTAAATCTTGTGCTTACTTTTTCCTTCAAATGTTTAACCTTAAGGAGAAGATTTAAGGGTGTTTTGTGCAACCGATTTTATTTTATGGACACCTTAAATCGGACTCTAAAGCTGCGTTCACGAGCGATGCTTAGTAATAGCTGTTGCAAATTAAGTTCAGGAGAGAGGGGAGAAAATAAGAAACTTGCTTGAAATGATTAACATGATCCTGTGAAAGTTGTTTGGTCACAAAACACATAAAAAGCGGGTTGAAAACCACTGAAGCGCCATCAATCACGCATGATTTGTAATGACTGCAAGAAAGAAAACATAAAAAAAAATCAACTATTTGATTAAGAGAATACACATCAAAGAGCTGGTTGTTGATTGGTGGAAGCCAGCAGGGTGGGAAAGTTACCTGGAGACAGGCCAGCAGCCAGTCACAGGCCTGAGGAACCATGTCTAAACTACATAGTGGGGAGTCATTTATCTGCAACACAGGAACCAGTGGACAGTAGGGTGCAGAGAAACCACACACAAAGGTTAGCTACATCTGCAGGCCAAAAAGAGCATCACACAGAGTTCAACTTATGTGTATGAAGAGAAAATAGGCAAATGTGAATTGGACAGTGAAAAACAAAAACATGATAGCTAAAAAAATAAAAAATAATTGTGGAGGTAGTTAAAAGAGAGAGAGAGAACGGTGGAAAATAGTCGAACAACAAGACCGATGCATAAGGTGACATGGGAAATACAAGTCATTTAAAACACCACTAATGGGCTGGACCTACGGGGGGGGGGGGGGGGGGGGGGGCGACGTCACAAGTGTTTCATTGATTTTCAATGAGAGATGAGCAACAAGTGATGCAGCATTGTGTGAAATTTGTCCCTGGAGGACATTCACATGCATGTGTACTGTACAGGCGTGCAACACCACAGCAGAAACATTTTCAACTTTCCACTTGGTCTGTTTAGATGACATAAGGAAAACATGAAAACATGAAGACATGGACAAAAAGGCAGGGTCTTGGGAAACCATCGTTTCAGCTACGTAAAGGTACAGTACTGTAACAATTCGAAAACACAAGTAGTAACACTTGCTGCAAATGGAATGATTGACGTTTACTCCCGCTGATCGCTCCGCCTCTGTCGAGTTCATAATGCTGGAAATGGAATCAGCTAAATGCTGAAACATCTGCAATTTGATTGAACAAGAGGGATCGTAGCCGTGCTGATATTTTAGCATAAAATCACGCACATGTGCTAACATCACGGGCAATTCACTGTGTGTAATCACTCCGCTTCACAGCTGTTGTAAACGTTTCCTTGATTAGACTGCGTTAAACAGCGCTCGCACCCATGGACAGCGATATGGATTTAACCTTAATTATGAACGGTAAGCTGAAATCGTCTGTGCTAACCTCAAAGTAGCTAACATTAGCTTAGCTAGCTTGCAGTCGAGAAACTGCAGGCAGCAACTTTACCTGTTGTTGCTTGCTTGGCAACACTTTTTAGTGCAATCCTGAGGCAACAGTTTTTGTAGGCAGAGACAAATAACAGACAGAAATAATCTGTTGTCGCAAATTACTTGAAATAATGCTATTATTACTTGATGAATAACTTTGTTTATGCTGTACAACTGTTGTATAAAAGCAATATCATACTCGAGAGTTGTGATGTAATACTCTAATATCGTCACGGCTGTGATTATCTTCTACAACCGAATCACAGCCGTGATGATAAATTAGAGTATAACATCACTCTCGTGTTATATTGATTAATTATCTTGCCCCTCAGGGACAGAGATTTCCTATAAAACCAGGACTTGTGAAGGATTTATGGCTGCCGGTACGCCGCTTATCCATAAAATGACCGCAGAAATGTGCATGCATGGGGCTCACCGAGTAGAGTGTGTACTGTACCATAAGGCTCAGTCCTTCCCACAGCGACCCGGGTTCGAATCCGGCCCACACTCATTTGCTGCATGTCCTCCCCTTGCTCTCTCTCCCATGGCTTCCTGTCTCTCTCACTTTATCTGTCTAATAAACCATGAAAACACCTAAATACATCTAAAAAACATGCATGCACATTATGAGCACTTCTGCAGGTGCACACTGATACTGTCTCGCGCACACACGCACGAGCATGCACGCACACACACACACACAGGATGGAGTTGGAGGTGCAAACAGATGCAGGTCTCGCAATGCCAGCGGTCAGTGCTGGCTGTCCCTGCTAGGGCTGTCACTTTTCATTCGAAATTCGAATGCAACTTCGAATGTGGGGGAGGGGTTCGTGTTCGATATGTAAATTTGCTTTTTTTTTTTTTTTTTTTTTTTATGAACCAAAATTAACCAACTGCTGCTTGCTGGTAATGTTAATCCCATGTCAGAAAAAGTCTCCAGATTTGTCGCGTTAGTCTCTTCTGAGAAAGATTGTCTCCAGGGTCTGAAAAGTTGTCTTGAGTTGGATGCAGCCAAGTTTGTGAGGCAGTGTTGTGACTGTGAGCGTCCAAGCTAACACGTCGGGCTGATGCCCGGTGGCCTGGACTGAAAACAAACAAAAAAAATAATAATAATAATTAACCAAAAAACTTCGAATATATTCGAACGAATTTCAGGCAATTAAAGTTCGTTCGAACTTTATTTTGGGAAAAAGTGACAGCCCTAGTCCCTGCTGAACAAGCTGCTATGGTAGCAGGCCAAACCAAGCTCTAAAAGGCTTAATATGCTAACTCTAACTGCCTGAAGAAACCACACTGCTGAGCGAGGCACGGGTCAATACATGTGCATGTAGGCAGCGATACCGTCCTTCAAAGTCGAGGTAGTTTAGGAATCAATAAGCAGAATCTATTTTCATTCCTTTGGAGTTTCAATACCTTTAGAATCACAATTTTCAAACCGGTTCCCATGCCCAACTGTAATGAGTAGTGAAATTGAGAGATTATGTCAAAGTTGATGTTCTGCCACGAGAAATCACCTCAAGTGTCAAGTATAGAATTCAAAACCATTTATAGGTATAGAGCTGCAACGATTATTCGATTAGTTATCAACTATTAAATTAATCGCCAACTATGTTGATAATGGATCAATCGCTTGGAGGAATTTTTTAAGGAAAAAAGTTCTCCGATTCCAGATTCTTAAATGTGAATATTTCGTCTTTCTTTTTTTTCTTTACTCCTCTATGACAGTCAACTTTGGGTTGTGGACAGAACGGGACATTTGAGGACGTCATCTTGGGCTTTGAGAAACACTGATCGACGTTTTTCACCATTTCTGACATTTTATAGACCAAACTACTAATTGATTAATCGTGCGTGCGTGTGTGTGTGTGTGTGTGTGTGTGTGTGTGTGTGTGTGTGTGTGTGTGTGTGCGCGTGTGCGTGTGTGTGCGTGTGTGTGCGTGTGTGTGTGTGTGTGTCTGTGTTTGTGGATTTCTGCCCCAAATTCTCATTTGACACGTGCTATAGCTATGGACCTCAGGTGACTGTAAGGAGAGGAGTTAAACTTCAACACAGTTTCTGTTTGTGAGTGTCGGCACATAGCACAGGGGTGTGTGTGTGTGTGTGTGTGTGTGTGTGTGTGTGTGTGTGTGTGTGTGTGTGAGAGAGAGAGTGTCAGATACATAGTCAGCAGGTGTGTTACCTGGGAGCCTCCGGCAATTGGGATGACACAGGTGAGGAGATTGCCGATCACTGTTTCCAACGGGGTAGACAAGCTGTCGACGTGGACGGTGTAGATCAGCCCCAGACAGTTCTGTTCAACCAAGAGGTCAGAGGTCATCCGGAGAGCACAAACAAACGCAAACACAGAGATAAGGGAAATATAATGTATATTCCATGTTTTAACCATCATCTTCGATCATTCACAAAATATTTGTGATGTGGTGATACTGGATAAGTTAGTTTGGTGAGAAGTAGCTTTCTATTTTTAAGGAAGCAAAAATCTTGTAGTTATTGCAGTATAACACTTGCCAAGAAATATCTTATAGAACAGTACCATTAGCAAAATAAATTATTTCTTCTTTTTTTGTTGGAATTATTAATTACTGAATCAAAAATTGCATTTAGATGAAGCCTGAGCCAAGACTAAGCAGGACTGTAATGCAACATTTGAAGCCCAAACCCGACCCGAAACCCGAAATCAAAACAATCCAATTTAGAAGTCATAGCCTCGTAGTCTGTGTATTTTTTGGTTATTCTATTTTCTTTTCAGAAACAAAAGCAAAAATCCACATCAAAATCAACAAAATGACAAGAGGGAAATAGAAGGCCTTTTCCGTTTTTCTGGTCAGAAATGGCAGATACTAGAAAACATTTATAAAGGACTTCCTTGTCCTTTTATCATTTGTAAAACACTTTGTCTGTACACTATGTCCCTGGCATACAGTCTCGGGTCCCGTCGGGTTCGGCTCAGGTTGCAGACCTCTAATTTGCTGCATATGGAATGTAAGCAAATCAAAGGCATAACCTACCAATTCCACCATTTTGGATTGTTTACAAAAGTCATGTATCAGTCAGTATGAGTATAAGGATATAAACGATGTCGTCTTGGCCTTGTGTGACATTGTTATGGGTCACATATATACAGTAGAGTGTTTGTGTGCAGGCATGCGTGCGTGGCGTACCCTGAACACCTCGGTGTGGTCGAGCTGGGACACCAGCACCAGGCTCTTGGGGGCGAAGACCTGGGCAGGCTGGAGCACCCCCGGCTCCTCGTCCGCCTCGTCCACCTCACTTGCATCCGACGCCTTCTGCAGCTGAACACACAGCGGACACACAAACACACGTTACACACACTACTGCCTGAACACACAGCGGACACACAAACACACATTACACACACTACTGCCTGAACGCACAGCGGACACACACACAAGTTACACACACTACTGCCTGAACACAGTGGATCACAAACACGTTACACACACTACTGACTGAACACACAGCAGATCACACACACGTTACACACAGTACTGACTGAACACACAGCGGATCGGAATCAGATCGGGAAATCAGTGGCAATGCCCAGCCCTAGATATCACGAAGGGCACGGTGACTCAGTGGTAGAGCTGTCGCCTCACAGTCAGAAGGTCCTGAGTTCGATTCTCGCCTGGGACACTGTGGGCGCTGTGGTTGTGTTCCCCCCCATATCTTCAGTGCCTACTGCCCAGGTGGGGTATCTCGTCGTAAGGGCCTTTCTCTCTGTGTGGAGTTTGCATGTTCTCCCCGTGCTCCCCCAGGGGGTTCCTCCGTATATAACCCCCCCACTAAAAACATGCAGAAGATCAGATCGTCATCGTCATCCGACCAGTGACTACAACATCCGAAGTTGGTCCCCGGGCGCTGTACGAGAAAGCGACCACTGCTCCTGGCCTGCCCCCCGGAGGAAAGGACATGCCTGGATGGGTTAAATGCAGAGGACACTTTTCACCGGCCACCGTCAGCATGAGTGTGTTGTGGCCGCATGCATGTATTGTGGTGTTCGTGTGACAATAAAAGACGGGCTTGTCCCATTACGAGAGTTACGAGAGAGAGTTTTTTTTTTTTTTACGAGAGTATAACATGTTACCTTTAAACAGACATGTCCTTGGTGAGATCTAGTATAACATGTTACCTTTGAAGAGACATGTCCTTGGTGATATCTAGTATAACAGGTTACCTTTGAAAAGACATGTCCTTGGTGATATCTAGTATAACATGTTACCTTTAAACAGACATGTCCTTGGTGATATCTAGTATAACATGTTACCTTTGAAAAGACATGTCCTTGGTGATATCTAGTATAACATGTTACCTTTGAAAAGACATGTCCTTGGTTATATCTAGTATAACATGTTACCTTTGAAAAGACATGTCCTTGGTGATATCTAGTATAACATGTTACCTTTAAACAGACATGTCCTTGGTGATATCTAGTATAACATGTTACCTTTGAAAAGACATGTCCTTGGTGATATCTAGTATAACATGTTACCTTTGAAAAGACATGTCCTTGGTGATATCTAGTATAACATGTTACCTTTAAACAGACATGTCCTTGGTGATATCTAGTATAACAGGTTAACTTTGAAAAGACATGTCCTTGGTGATATATAGTATAACATGTTACCTTTGAAAAGACATGTCCTTGGTGATATCTAGTATAACATGTTACCTTTGAAAAGACATGCCCTTGGTGATATCTAGTATAACATGTTACCTTTGAAAAGACATGTCCTTGGTGATATCTAGTATAACATGTTACCTTTAAACAGACATGTCCTTGGTGATATCTAGTATAACATGTTACCTTTGAAAAGACATGTCCTTGGTGATATCTAGTATAACATGTTACCTTTGAAAAGACATGTCCTTGGTGATATCTAGTATAACATGTTACCTTTAAACAGACATGTCCTTGGTGATATCTAGGATAACAGGTTACCTTTGAAAAGACATGTCCTTGGTGATATCTAGTATAACATGTTACCTTTGAAAAGACATGTCCTTGGTGATATCTAGTATAACATGTTACCTTTGAAAAGACATGTCCTTGGTGATATCTAGTATAACATGTTACCTTTAAACAGACATGTCCTTGGTGATATCTAGTATAACATGTTACCTTTGAAAAGACATGTCCTTGGTGATATCTAGTATAACATGTTACCTTTGAAAAGACATGTCCTTGGTGATATCTAGTATAACATGTTACCTTTAAACAGACATGTCCTTGGTGATATCTAGTATAACAGGTTACCTTTGAAAAGACATGTCCTTGGTGATATCTAGTATAACATGTTACCTTTGAAAAGACATGTCCTTGGCAGTGTTGGGCAAGTTACTTTCAAAATGTAATATACTACATATTACTAGTTACTTTCAGTTGAAAGTAATAAGTTACTTTACAATATTACTTTCTGTGTAGAGTAACTCGTTACTTATTACACTACTTTTGCATTACTTTTACCAAAACAACAGCAGCAACAGAATGACATCGCTGCCCCGGAACCATCCTGAAAAAATATTTCAACTGCCTTGAAGTCAGTGTAAACAATCCAAAATTCTAAATGTTATTCTTTTCCTTTGTTATTGTCATCTGTAGTGGTTATTTAGATGAAACCACACAGTTTGATTAGGAAATGATTGTATCTTTTTTAAATATGTGCTTTGATTTAATAAAATGTAACTCAATTTGTAACTTGAGTTACTTGAGAAAGTAACTGGTATAATATTACCGAAATCCTATAAGTAATAAGTTATATTACTGAGTTACTGCTAAAAGTAATATATTACATGTAATATGTTACTTTTGTAATGAGTTACCCCCAACACTGGTCCTTGGTGATATCTATAAAAATAAAATAAGGTCCGCACACTGGAATTAGGATGCTCCCGGTCACTTTATTAACGTTTCGTTCAAAAATAACTTCATAAGAACTTTCTTTTTGACGAAACGTTAATAAAGTGACCAGGAGCATCCTAATTCCAGTGTGCGGACCTTATTTTATTTTTATAGTTCTGTTGAGGCCAACGAGTCTTCTGGCTCTTGGTGGATTCACATTTATACTGCCCCCCTGTGGGTGAGCTTCAAAAAAGCGAGCCAACATAAGCTTGAGGTTGCATATAACGATTGTATGCGGATTTTGATGAAAAAACCTAGGTGGAGTAGTGCAAGTGACCTGTTTTGTAAGGCAGGAGTCTACACTTTTCAGGCCCTCCTTAGAAACCCAATGTATAAATTTATCGGCAAACTAAATGTGTCCCAGAATGCCATCATAGTACTGCTAACCAACCCTGTGTTTAGTGCTGTGAGATACAACTCACGAATGTGGTCCTATTGGTATAGGTGCATTCTATTATAGATCTTAATTCTTTCTTGTGTGTTTTATTTTTCTAAAGTGTTGTTCATGTATGTGTTTTTCTATGGACCTTGTGTCTGATAATAAAAGTTGATTGATTGATTGATTGACATTGTCCGGCACCTGCATACGTAGATGTGCGCACTCTACTTTTCTCTTCTTGGTGATATCTATAACATGTTACCTTTGAAGAGACATGTCCTTGGTGATATCTAGTATAACAGCAAAGAGGAAAGTTGACCGAGGTTCTGCCGGGTTCTACCTCGCACAACTGTTATACAGAGAGAAAAGGGTGGGACTTAGGAAAGGTAAATTGAATAAGTGGCGACTTCCTGACCTGTGTGTTGTCCAGGCCCTCCCAGTAGGTGAAGCAGGCACAGTAGTGACGCTCCGAGTTGATGTCAGTCAAAACCGCTACGAAGAAAGAGGGAGGCTGCCGGTCAGGAACCAGCTGCCACCCGTTGGGCTGACAGAACTAGAGAGGAAGAGGAGGAGGAAGGTGGAAGATGGGGACATTGAGGTCAGAGGGGAAGAAAGCCAAGGTTATACCTTTGTGTATGACATATCAGTCAGCAGTCCATTACATGTTCCCCCCCATGTACCTCAGAGAGTGACTCATCCTGGGCTAATGGCTATCATTAAGGGAACAAACAGGTTCTGAAACATTTCCGTCCCCGATAGCAATGAAACAACGCCACCATAGCTTTGACTGATGAATGTGAATAGAAATGCATTCCAGGGGCATTTTAGGTAATACAAAAAAGCATGGTATGCAATTCCAAATATTTATACTTGCAAAACATATGAAGCAATAATGAAGCGATCAATATTGCCATAGTGTTGACTGATGTGAGCAAACACCAAAAAGTCAATATTAGCAGTGGTTTTCTGGTAAGATATAACATTCACTATGCCATGTTCATTATTCATCACATTGCCTCAATGACTGCATAACAGTATCTGGATTTGGTCTCCATCTAACATATAGAGAACAGCAGGAATGAGTCTGGAAGTATCCTTCCGGCTTTGTCAGGGAAAAAGTGAATGGGGTTTAGAATGGCGATTTCACTTAAATGCCTAAAATAAGGTCTATGGTAAAGGGATACACCACTTTTTTGGAAGTTTAGCTCATTTAACACATCCCCCCCACATAACCAAGATACACCATGCCTTACTGGCACTGTCCGCTCAGTTTACAGTGAGCTACAGTCGTGAAGTTAGTTAGTATCACCATAGAATGGAGGCTAATGGTACAGCTGTTAAAAATCTGCCAAAACACACATCTCACGGCACCAAAATACATGTTGTGCTTCGGGTACTCACCACACGATTAAATATTCATCCAAAATGCACATAATCTGTCTTTTTGGAAGGAAAAGAGGTCGTCGGCCATGTTTGGAAAGTAGTGCCGGCTAACACCAAAACTACATACTACAATATGGTATATATGACAGAATAATATACACTGTCCAGGCCAGTGCTATTTGATTTTCACTGTTATTTTTCAATTAAGAAAAAGATGCCTGTAATGCTTTTGTTTTGTCTGTTAATTAACTAATAATTTGGATACATTTATTCAACACTGATTATCATCAAAGTGTCTTCTCTGGTGTGTTTTTCATGGCAGAGCATCTCTGAGGAACACCTAGAACAACTGATTGTTCCTTGTTTTACTTTTATTGTCACAAATATTTTCCATGTATGAGTTTTTCTACTCAAACTAATCCTAGGTGGTGTTTAATAGGGTTAAGTTATTGCAAACTGACAAAGAAAACACGCTTATTTTCAAAAGCTAGGCGTCCCCAAACATTTGATCGGCAGTGCAGCTCTATTTACTGAAGGTGAGGTGATACCAACAGGGTGGAGAGAGATAAACCTATGAGCAAAATAGTGACTCCTTATACATTCTCATTGTGCTGATTCTATAGAATGAAATAATAGTGAAAGTAAATTATGGCTCATTTTTCTGGGGACCCCTTGTTGGAATGCCTTTAAGGGCCCCTGGAGGTCCCCGTACGGCACTTGGACTCACCAGCTCGATGCCTTGTGGGAATGGGTTGTCCTCCCAGTCTTTCTCAGGAAACCGCTGGATAATGCGACCTTGACCCTCACTGCCCCCTGCAGACACACAGAGAGGAAGAGGGGGTCCGTGTTTGCCATCTTCATTTCTCTTCTGTTTGTTTCATTTTTTGTGGAAGTGTAGCATCCTGGCTCCTTGGATTTTGAGTTTTTTTTTATCTAACCTACACAATCTGTAAATCAGGCGAGGCCTATATGTCTTTTATTTGTGTATCATTTTTGTATGTGCATGTAGTCTGTGAATTCAAAGAATGATGATGAGGATGAATCATGAGGCGATGTCATTCAACCGTTCAAGTGCTGCGACATAAAACCAGCTTAAATGAAACCGGCTTAAATTTAGGGCTGTTGGTGTGCGTTTGGAGCAGGATGGAATGAGGGGAAGCTAGCTAACAAAAGTAAACAGCTATTAGCTAATGCTGCAGCATTTGTATTATGATCAGCCTGATTATAGGAAAAAAGTCAACTTCTGTCTGTGTTGGGGAAAGTTACTTTTCAAAATAATTAACAATGGGGAACAAAATATTCAGCACAGCAACTTGATCCCTTCAATCAGGTTTATTGGCCAAAGTGTTTCGCATCAAACTCCATCAGGGCACAATACATTAATCTAATTTGTTACTTTACTTCATTACACAGCTTAAAAATTAACGAGTCACATTACAAAGTGTTGGAGAAAAATATAAGTTCCATTGCCATTTCCTAATCAATAAGCTATAATTGCATACACATAATTAATGCTATAAACGATGACATGACATACACATTATGACATGACATCTGACATATAGATTCACCCATGACATCTCACAAATGCATATTTGCACTATGCAGAGACACATAACTAGCTTATCAAGCAGGAGATTTCTCCCCTTTGCTCTGGCCTTCAGAAACTCAGCATGACAATGGCCATGAGACAGGAACACTTGCTGATACAGACAGGCAGCACTGTAGGCTCCAAGTCAAGTCATCACCCCCTCCTCTCTGTTTTCCTCCTCTTACAGTATAAAGCGTATGTCAAATTGTGACATCGCGGCTGAATATTTGACTCTGTACATCGATACATGTGTACATTGAGATTCATGCCCTCTGTCAATATATGCATATTGCAGAGAATGTAAGCTATTAAATATACTTTTATGGTAAATCTTCCTGGACTCATTGGTTTCAATTTATTTGGTATTAGATAAGCTGTGATATACATTTACATATACATTAAAGCGGATGTATAGAATTCTATTCTCTATCAATTTTCTAAGGAAATGGCAATGGAACTTATATTTTTCTCCAACACAAAGTTACTCTTTATTAAGTAGCTCGTTAAGAGTACGTTTGTTTCCCAATCCAAAAACATTTCAAAACAAAGGAGGACATGCTCCATTCTGAAAAGACTAGAGTAAAGCAACATCATCAATACAGAGCAGACTTCCATAGCAGCATGTTGTCTGCACGAGATGCTGCAGGATTTAACAAATATTAAACAATATGAAAGAAAACATTCTCATTTATAAAAGTTACTAAAAACGAATGCCTTGAGTTTCTAGTTAAAGTAATCTGAGCACGATAACACATTACAAGTTACAAAGTGCAACATGTTCCTAGTGCCAACGCTGCTCAGTTTGTGCTGCCACATTGAGGGCGTGGCATCAAGAGAGAAACTGAAGTCGACTACTCCGGTCTGTGCCATGTTGACTGCTCCGGTCTGTGCCATGTTCTGAAGTTGACTTATCCGGTCTGTGTCATGTTCTGGGCATGATGGAAAAGCAGGGTGGGATGGCAGGCGGTGTTGTCTGAGAAACATCTGTTAGTTCGGACTCTTTCAGACTATATCTATTCTTAAGCTAGTCTTTAAACATTATTGTGAATCAGCTGAAATGCCGACTTGCCACCAGTTAACGAGGCCATCCCCAATGTTGGCTCATCACAACGGCACAATGACACGACAAAGGCCCACTTATATAACCTTTACAGAAGCACTGCTGCCTGCTTAATGACAGCATTCATCCGCACAGAGAATACACTTTATCCTGCCCATACAAAAGGACAAATAATCGAGCACAGAAAGAAATCTTATCCCATGCTACAGACAGTAAATAAAGGAGAGGCCTGGACGGTTTGGTCTGAAAGCTGCGTCAGAGAAAACAACAGAGCCTGTGGTGGGGCCTTTACCCAGGGAAGCACAACAGGCGAGACACAGACACAATACACAAACAGAAAGTAGGCCAGCTCCCAAAACACACAGGGAAACTCTCAAGTCATCTTGTCTCCCTAGCCAACTACCCATGTGTGGAGGCTTGTGGGAGGGGTGGATGAGGGGAGGGGGAGGCAGGGTTTCTCCCCTCCATCGTTTTTCTGTGATAGAGTCACCGACAAGAAGTCGCCTTTCTTTTTCACTTTGAGACGTCCGCCCTTCATTCCTGGGCCCTGACCCGTCCAAAAAGGGTCTGGCATCGACTGAGCATGAGCATAGCTTGAAACAGGGAGCAGGAGGGAGCGCTGTCTGCCACACTCTTAAGCCCCAAATGCACTGGAGGCATCTGACGCTCGCCTTTTGAAGTCCACCCATTGTTTTAAACACGCACCAAGAGCGCACCTGCCTTGACGCCCGTCGCCCGTACTCTGTCCGAACCGGTTTTGATTTTGGAGCGTCAAATGAGGACCAAGCAGCGACCAGAACGCTCCCAGCTCTTTCCGCCCCCACCTCTCTCTCTGTGTGGCCACTTTCATGTTTCATCCCTGTGTCGGTCTCTCTGCTCCACAAACAAATCTGATGGCACAACGGCAGTTTAAATATAGCAAGCATGTAAAATATAATGCTACACTATAGCCAAACTGTCTGACCAAATGCTCTTCTAAACACAACAGCTACCAAAATATATTTCCCTGCATGTCATAATGAGTTGATCGGCAAAGGTTTGGGCAGAGTGGATTGCTTAATTTTCTCATCCTGGTGCATTTTTTCTCCACTTTGCATGACAGACAAGTATAGTAGGACGATTACAGCCTCGACTGACAGGGGCTCAAAACTACGGTATAACAACTTTTATTCATCAGTCATTGTGCCTGCCTGCCTACATATCAATTATTAACCTTTCCCCCAAATACTACTAGCTCCGTGCTATTGGTATTTGGTAGCCTGTCTGATCAGCCTGCAGTGCACTATAGCAGCAGAAATTGACACGCCTGAAATGAGGCGCGTCAATTAACGCTTTCTGTGCGTTTGGGGCTGAAATAAGTCCTTTAGCTTGATTCTTTGTAACAACATGAAGCAAACTGAGAAAATGCTGAGCAGTGGTTGTCAATCTCTGAGTTGGGACGCTCCATTCCGTAATAAATGCTTGTAGTATACATGTACATATATTATATATTTATACATGTATATAGATTTGTTCTGTTATTTAAAATTCATGGAAATGCATTCAGAGTCTCTAGGTTTCACCCAATCAAACAGGTCACAAAAAGGTTTCAATTTGCTTAGTGTCTTTCTGGGGGTCATAGGCCCACATAACATATAATAACATTAAGATGAGTCATATGCAATCCAGGCACAGCAATTACAGAAATGATATAATATTTCAAGGAAGTGGTAAGCAAACATGACCGTGACCCTGTGTGCTGACAAGGTGCACCTTCAGCTGTCAAGAAGACAGAAGTTAATGCAATTTCCCCATGTTTCGGTCTGTGAGCTTCGGCACGTAGCACAGGTGTGTGTGTGCGTGTGTGTGTGTGTGTGTGTGTGTGTGTGTGTGTGTGTGTGTGTGTGTGTGTGTGTGTGTGTGTGTGTGTGTGTGTGTGCATGCGTGCGTGCGTGAGAACATACTCCCTATTTCAGCTATACAACTTAATGACTAACAAAAGGATTTCTCTAACTAAACACAGCAGTCTGTATATGCAAATCACTTTACAACAGGCTGGAAACGTGCTTCAGAGACTCTAATACGATAACAAATAAAGGCATGATTCGCATTAAAATAACAGACATGGATTAAAACCACAGTTGCAGACAAAAAAAGAGGCGGACTAAAATAAAATTAATGAAAATAAATGACATACAGTCCATTACAGTCTGCCAGTAAAAGGCAGCGCTGCAGAGCCACACCCCTTTCTTATGACTCCATCCATGTAGCATCATGCGACATGTGACTGCCTGCCAATCCCCTTATTTACACTGTGATGACTCAACTGGTACAGTATACCAGCCCTGATGTCACTTCAGGGCTTTTCCTGGCTCAGATAGGCCTTATTATTATTTATTTCATTTATTTTTTAGGGGGGGGCTTCACATGACTGTGAGCATGATCGGTCCACCTAAAGACTGAACTTAATAGTGTTTTTAAAGCACCCCAAGTTTCAGACTTAAAAGCATTTCAATTTCTCTAACATGATACAGTAAAACTAAAAATGCTTGATTTTGGGTTACTGACTGTGTAGTAGGGATGCAGCGGTATGAGTTTTTGACGGTATGATAACCTTGGACAAAAATATCACGGTTTCATGGTATCGCGGTATTGCGGACCATTATTGTGTTTTTACAATAGCCAAAATATTCCCATACAGCTGACGTCGTCTTTTTAGATGGGGGAAAGTTCAGGGGGGTCCTTGCGTTCTCCTGCTTCAGCCATTATCACACACACGGTTGTAAATACAGTCAAGCCGTTTTCCCACATGCGTAGCATAAATTGTTTTTTCAAATGAAACTTTGAAAATAACTTCTGCCTATAAAAGGATAGATAGATGGATAAAGTGCCTCGTTATGTATTCGGGAAATTAGTAAGAATTAAATAATTCTGATCAAACCATTTAATCAAAGTAATATGAAGCAGCTGGTAAAATATAAAGTAAGGACTTGCATCATTGCTGCGGGTATAAGGGATAAGCTTTATTTTCACATTGAATTTACAGTAACAATTAAGATGTGTCGATATAGTCTTGAGTCCGTAAAATTTGGTTGGGACTTTTATATTATTATAAAAAAAATAAAAAATAAAAAAAAAAAAAGCTGCATGAACCTTTGGTGAGAAATAATTGAGGATTATCGAGTTCACTAATCTCTCAGCTTCATCCAAGCTCTCGTAAGGACGATTGCCTAAGCATATGTTTGGGGGGTTGATTTTATTTGACATAATTAAATATTCCATTGCTGTCCCAACCAGTGACAAAATACTAATTTCGTATTCACTTTATTTTAAACAGACAGGGACGCTAAAGGCCCAACTGTTATCTCTCAAACTAATACTTGATCTGTCTATCCTCTAAGATCCATACCGCATGAGATCCTGACGTGGGGCAGGACTAACTCTGTTCCTGACTTGAGTTCGAAGGGAAGGCGACCTCCCGCCGCCGTCTCCGCTGCAAATGATGAGGACTCCCTCGTCAGCTGCTCTCTTCACTCCTGCACTGGCACGTCTACCCCTGCAGCTGAGACGTCTCAGCATCTATTCTCAAAGCAATGGGACATTGGTCTTCTGCACCATTCAAATGTCATATTCGGTCAATGACATCTCGGCTCAACAGGCCATGAGCACTAAACCTAAGGAGACAGCCATTATGTTAATTGCTGCATTGGACAGTGGTTGGCTGTGTTCATCGTACTGACGCATTCCGAAACCTCCATCCGGCAGCCGACCCGTCTCCAATGCCGCTTCCCCCGTTCTCGGCCCTCACCCTCTCATGAGTCCGGACCCACGTCCTAGGCCCCCGGCACTCCCTCACGATCCCCGCCTCACCCAGCTACTCCACGCCGCTCAGTCCTACATCAGGGGGGGGGCTGGCCAGCTCCACAGCCAGAGCCTACGACGGCGCCTTCATCTCACCCCACCATCTCATGACAAGAACCTGGTTCACTCTTCACCTCAAGCGGACCCTCCAGATGTGCGACCTCCCAGCGGAGCACTATTCCGGCCACTCCTTCAGGATCGGCGCGGCCACATCAGCCACCGCGCAAGGGGTGTCCTCCGCCTCAAAAGTTCTGGTCCTCGCAACACAACACGGCTGAGGGGGCTAGAAATTAATTCATTGTCTCCGACTACAAGCTGAATGCTTAGTCTCGCTGTCGACGAAACCGGAAATCAAACCCGTGCCACTGTCTAGGCCGAAATCAAGTCACGTCTCTGATTAAGCTGAATGCGGAGTCATGGCCGGTGACGAAGCCGGAACCAAATCCATCGTCTTCAAACGGACGTTCCAAAAACGCAACCGCCTTAAGCAGCATGGCAAAGGCAAACCCGCGCAGTAGCACCCTTTCATCGCATTTCATTGGTGCTGGTCTCCCCGAAATTATAGCGCCAGCAGTAAGCCGCCGTAAGTCGCTCGTTGCGCAGGGGCGAGTCTAAAGTCATAGCGCAGCAGTAGCAATGCTCCGAAGTAAGTCGGTGGAACAAGTGTGGTCTCCCCGAAATTATAGTGCCAGCAGTAAAGCCGCCGCAAGTCGCTCATTGCGCAGGGGCAAGTCTAAAGTCACCGTCCAGCAGTAGCAATGCCCCGGAGTAAGTCGGCGGAGCGCGGAACAAGTGTTCCCTTCCAGCGCTCTCCCCGAAGTTATAACGCAAGGGGGCGCTAAAGTCATATACATAAACTTTATTCCAGACTCGGGTCCACATAAAATACGTACACAAACACAGATAGCACAATAAGAAAGAATTAAAATAAAATAAAACCACACAACAAATAGATCTAAAACACATACAAGCAGCTATTGCAGTGCTTCCTAGTCTCTTGAACAGTCGAGTTGGCTTCCGCAATTTTCAAATGCTTCCGCCATACCGTCTGTACTTCGTGGGGGAGAATCATGCACCAACCGGAATGGGAAGCAGAAAGGCGGGTCTTCCGCTCATTAGTCCAATCAGAATCCAATATGCCGGCAGAAAGGCGGGTCTTCTGCTCATTAGTCCAATCAGAATCCAATATGCCGCATTCGCGTGTCGTGATTGGTCGGATTCCGTAGAACTTCCTTCCAGTCTGAAGGTTTTTTTCCCAACTTCCTTGTGCGTGTTCTGGGGGTGTAACGTACAGACTGTATATAGCTGCATTCGCCGGATGTAGATGAGACAGTCTGTTTTAAGAGACTAAGTGCTTCCAGAAGTGCATCATAAATTTGCTCACTTCGCGCAGGCACCCGCTAGTGCCATAATAACTCCATTCTCCGACTGGCTAGTCGACGCATAAAACTGTAAATAAACCGTCCCAGAACAGCACGGAAAGCGAGCACATTACTGCTCACAAACACATGGCTAGCACTTGTCAATCTCGGGGGGTTTTGCTAAGTCACCGCGCCGGATTGGTCGATCACCCAGCGCCTGCGTAGCACTGCGGCCACGCCCGGGGGGCGTCGTAAATCGCCGTGGCGGTGCCGCTGGTCCTCGTCAGCCCACGCGGCCTACGTCCGACCAGAGCAGGCCGCCATATTGTCTGCCCAAAGATCTCTCCTCCCCTAGGCGTCACATGGTAAGCACATGGCATCCATTCCTGCATTCCTCGCAATAGCCGTTACTTCGCATTTCATTGGTGGTGGACTCCCCGAATCGGTGTCGATCGAATTGATTAAGCGTTTCAGGTGCCGAGCAGCCCGCAAGTGTTCCGGGTGTCGAGCAGCCCGTAGTCTCCCCACTAATTCAGACCCCAGTGGACTACTCGAAGTGTTCTAGGTGCTGAGCAGCCTGCAAGTGTTCCCGGTGCCGAGCAGCCTGTAGTCAGGGGGGGGGGGCTCAATCCAAATCTCAAAACCGAGGGGGCTCAGTCCAAATCTCATCACTGAGGCAGCGTCACTAATTCGTCGATCTAATTGATTAAGCGTTCCAGGCGTCGAGCAGCCTGCAAGTGCTCGGCGTTGAACAGCCCGCAACAAATCACTAATTCCGACCACGGTAGACTACTCGAAGTGTTCTAGGTGCCGAGCAGCCTGCAAGTGTTCTAGGTGCCGAGCAGCCTGTAGTCACACCACTAATTCAGACCCCAGCAGACTACTCAAAGTGTTCTAGGTGCCGAGCAGCCTGCAAGTGTTCCGGGTGCCGAGCAGCCCGTAGTCTCCCCACTAATCCAGACCCCTGGACTACTCAGTGTTCTAGGTGCCGAGCAGCCTGCAAGTGTTCCAGGTGCCGAGCAGCCTGTAGTCGGGGGGGGCTCAATCCAAATCTCAAAACCGAGGGGACTCAACCCAAATCTCAACACTGAGGCAGCTTCACTAATTCAGACCTCAATAGACGACTCGAAGTGTTCTAGGTGCCGAGCAGCCTGCAAGTGTTCCAGGTGCCGAGCAGCCTGTAGTCACATAACTAATCCAGCAAGACCTCAGCAGACGACTCGAAGTGTTCTGGGTGCCGAGCAGCCCGCAAGTGTTCTAGGTGCCGAGCAGCCTGTAGTCAGTCAGTTTGGGGGGGGGTTCAACGCCGAACTATGCCAACGCCGAATTATGCCGTAAGTCGCCGTGCTGCCGAGCCAACCGGCCGGCGACAAGCGTCGCCTTCCGCCCAGCGCGCCGAACTATGCCAACGCCGAATTATGCCGTAAGTCGCCGTGCTGCCGAGCCAACCGGCCGGCGACAAGCGTCGCCTTCCGCCCAGCGCCCGCTGCATCGCGAGGCAAGCAGACCGGTTGGCCTTTCAGGTTTCTCTCTTTTGGGGGGTTCTCCGAGCAGATGCCCTCCCGCCTCAAGAAGAGAGGCATCTTGCCACGGAGTCACTACGCCAAAGAATCAGTTGCCATGCTGCCACGCCATCAGAATTAATGCCATACCGCTTCAGGCCATGAATCCTATCGCCATGCCATACTTTAATAAAGCTTGCTGATTAACCTTACCCTCTGGTCTCTCATGATTGAAATGATGGTCTCGACCTAGTTTCAAGATGAAGACCAGACACGCTGCCTCACGCCACATGTAATCTAGAAACATAGCGACCTCAGCATCACATGTAATCCTAGCGCGACAACAAGTGCAGTAATCCCAGAGTGACGTCGTTAACGTCGTCAGTGCAGTAGTGACGCACTTGCCTAGGTGACGGCGTTAATGTCGTCAGTACCGAGGCTATGACGTGGCAGTATTTATAGCCACGCCGAGCGCACCACAGTCCTTGTTCCCTGCCCTCTAGCCGCTGCACTAAGCTGATCCAACTCCTTCTCTGGAAGCCGCGTTTCACCCCACCCACCTCCCCAGTCCACCACCAATGTATTGACTCCCGAAGAATCCCCTACGGGGGGGGGTTCTCCGAGCAGATGCCCTCCCGCCTCAAGAAGAGAGGCATCTTGCCACGGAGTCACTACGCCAAAGAATCAGTTGCCATGCTGCCACGCCATCAGAATTAATGCCATACCGCTTCAGGCCATGAATCCTATCGCCATGCCATACTTTAATAAAGCTTGCTGATTAACCTTACCCTCTGGTCTCTCATGATTGAAATGTTTATTTAGCCGGGTAGCCAGTGTTTTAGTGATTACCTTTCTGTCAAAATTCTGGAGCGCTATGGGTCTGTAGCTCGCCGAGTCCACTTCCTCCTTCCCCTTTTTTACAAGCTCGCTTCTCTAACAATTGGGCCACCACTGCCCATGCAGCTCGATACTGTGTTTCACACCCTGCAGTGTTCATTCATCCCGAGTCCAGTGTGGAATTCTGAATCTCCTGAGTGTGCGGATATGACAAAACAGCAACATTCCCACTCCACTCATTTCCCGCTCCATCATCCCTGCTCCAAAATCTGATATAATTTCCACTGCCGACTCAGCGAAACAGAACTAACAGCCTCTCAGAGCCTGTGTTAATAAACATGCACACACACACACGCGCGCACAGTGCTGGGGACAGGGGATGCTTTTAGTGATTGAGCAGTGCTGTGCCATTACTGCTGTCAGAGGTTCTTGCAGCTCCACCAGAGACACACACAACGTGTTTGGCTCATGGAGAAACACAGAGATACAAATGGTTGTAATACATTTCTTCGTTTTACCCCTAAGTGCGTGGTACAACTTCAGTAATATCTCCTCTCTGATGGCAGATCCCATTGGCTGCAGAATTCCAATAGAAACACGCACCGACTGGAGGGGAAATCAATCAAACTGTGATGCAAATGTTGACACTGAGCATTTGAACAGGTGAGCGTTTGTGATTTGGGAGTGTTTGTACATGATTCTGCAACCGCTCATGTGAAAATCACAAGATATACTGTGTGCCACTTACACAGACTTACATAATGCTGCAAACGGCTTTAGGTCAAAGTTGAAATGATCGAATCGAGTGATTGAAATGAAAGATACGGGAGATTTCACCCACACACACAAAATCGAATAGCCTTTTCACCCACATACACAACATCTAATAGCCTGTCACAAGTCCAAAAGAATTTGGGCAACAACCACAGGATTCCCTACATGACACATGCACAGTAATAAGTCTTTTCTGGGAGTCTTTATCAGACTTTTTATGTCATTTGTGAAGTAAAGCCGAATGGTGATGCACGCCTGACATCCGTCTTTGGGCCTTTGTCTGAAGGAGAAATATCAGTAGTCTTTTCTAACCTTTCGAGGCGGCTGGATTCACGCGAGATCATGAGATCACGATCACACGCCAAATCCATCTCCAATGGATCCAATCATCAAATCATCGACCGCCTAAAAATATGGAAAGTCAGTGTGACATCACTCATTGGTTTTTGGACTCCCGTTTTGAAGCATAGTGTGGCCGTCTCCATCTTGGGGTTCTTGTGCAGCTCGCGCGAGACGGCATGAGACCAGGGCTTTCTCAGAGCCACAGCTCCGCCCGCCGGCTATTGGTCCATGATTGCCAAGTGTGCACGATCACCGGACAAGCGACCTGTCAATCACCCCGAAAACATAGCCTTTTCTATCATCTATTTTCTCTAAATGGGTGAGTTATATAATTCACCCCCTTACAGTTGTTAACAAAGGTGAAATTAGCTATATAGGCTAAAGCAAATGTTGCACTGCTTGTAGAGGCATCAAATAACTATACTACACTGATAAAGGCAATAGGCCAAGCAATATAATCCCTTTGGTTAATTTATACAATTTTATCCCTTAGTTGGCTGATTTCCGTTTCAATTTAAAAACAGGTATCAAATAATTTAAGTCAACCCACGGTGCATTTTGTACTGTAAGCAACGTTTCCAATCCTAAATATTAGCATCATAGATGTAGAGCCAATATTGTCTGCATTACTGTACTGCAGTGGTTCCCAAAGTAGGGGTATGTGGAGGGGGGGGGAGAAAATTGAACATTTTAAATAAATCATGAAACTAAATGAAACGTTAAAATAAATCTGCTCAGGAGGCACTAATTTTGTAGTGTTCTTCAAAAGGTCATTGCATCATATGTTATAGGTTTATCTTTCAGTTTTTCTAAGCAAAATGTTGTAGTCAGGTAAAGGGGGTACTTGGCTTCAGAAATCAGGGAAAGGGGGTACTGAAGCCAAAAAAAAGTTTGAGAACCATGCACTGCTGTACTGTATCGCACAAACTTCCCATGCAATTCACCCAATTTGTGTATAAAAGGCAGGAAGTAACACAGGTGAAACAGAACATTCCAACTTCCAATCCATTTGGTGATCCAGTGTCAGGACCCTCTTTACGGTTTTGCTTGCACCTGTGTTAATTCCTACATTTTATACCCAAAATGGGTGAATTGGGTGGGAAGTGAAAAAGGCAAATAGCTTTAAGACTGATGCATCCTGTCGCAGGGATTTCACTCCCTTCCCAAAACATTTCCATATTGAGTGAAAACATATCTACCTGGATTAAACTATAGCAATGCTGTACCAGCAAAGGGTGTTACTGTGACTATGTCTATGGGTAATGGCCGTCATACTTACTAGGAAGAGTTATCATTGTCTGTGTCCTGTCTCCCCCCTCCCCCATGTAGTGACAAGAATAGAAAACAGGAGAAAATAAGAAAGATCACCATCGAGCTCTGTCGTGAAACTGTTGGCTTTACAACCAATAACGTATTTTGCATGCTTCATGGGAATTATCATCATGTCTGGAATGTGTCTTTCACCAGTCACATTGCTTGGATGAAACTACTAGTACCCACTGTGTAATGGCATTGATTCCAGCTCAAAATGCTGCTGTGTGTGTCAATGGTCTGAGTGACTGTGTTGTCACAGTGCTATGTGCTACAGGGCCACCAGGCTACATCAAAGCCTGGGTGAGCACAAAACACAAGCTACAGAACAAGCAGTGTCATGCATCTTGGAAAAGCCAAAAGTAATCCAAGTACGCAAAACAAGCAGTGGACTCTTCTTCCATCACATGTATCTGATATGCCAGTTATAGTATATCTTAGATCATGGGGCATTGTCCTTAACTGTCTCTCCACCATGAATCAAAGCAGTTTGGGCTTTGTTTAGCCTGAATGCTGCTCCGCCTCTGCAGCCGCCTGCCCCCCAGCTGACCTCACAAACACTGTTAAACTCATTTTAGCCCACAGGCCACATGGGACCACATTTGGTCTCAAGTGGTCCAGACAAAGAAAATCAATGCATAATAAACATATCAATAAAAACGCCTCAAAATGTTCCAGTTTCTTTTCGTGTAAAGAATTAGGCCTACAGGTACATTTTAAGAACACAATTTCATATATCTCAGCTATCATAGCTACCATCTCAGCTACCTATCATATCAAATCTACTGTCTGTAACTGTGCATTACAATTGATGACAACTGTGCAATTCTCTATATTCAAGGGTAGGGCTGGGCGATATGACCAAAATCTCATATCCCGATATAGGTAATTTCATATCCCGATAACGATATACATCACGATATAGCATATTTTCTGTCAATTCAATTTATAGTTTATATAAAATTACCACATGGGCATTTATCTATGTAGCAGTTAAACCAGTTAAAATGTTGTTAAACCTCACAAAGGATACATGCATTCAGAATACAGATAAGCATATTCTTTACAACACAAATAATAATTAGTTGCAGGGCAGTAGAATGAAACACAAACTGAACCACACCACCAGTTCAATTTTCAAAGATTACATTAGAGCAAAACGGGTAGAATAAAAATGATTTAGCCTATAGTTCAGTCCAGTTCTCTCAGTTTGTTTATAAAGGAACAAAAATGCTCCACTTCAGGATTTCCATGTTAAGGTGCGTTCACACCGACCTATTAAAGTTTTTCGCTGGCGTCGAGTTTACATACAAAGTCAATGCAAATGAGCGATTGAGCGTATATTCGCCTGGGAGAAAAATCGCTGGGCGTCCGAGCGGCAGAGACAGAGCGATAGGGAGAAAATACGCTCGTCGCCC
The DNA here is from genome assembly GCF_964638095.1 of Poromitra crassiceps. Lineage (NCBI taxonomy): Eukaryota > Metazoa > Chordata > Actinopteri > Beryciformes > Melamphaidae > Poromitra > Poromitra crassiceps. The sequence continues at coordinate 46,403,482 of NC_139624.1, forward strand.
GAGATGAAATATCTCAACTCGAGCGAAAATACGCTGGCATCAGTCGCTCGCCGCTCAACGCTGATTGGCTGCCGTGTGAGAGCGAGTCAAGGATCCCACTGGCTTGGAACAAACCGCTGGTTTATTGTGTGGCAACAAACCGCATTGACCAGCTGACATGATATGAAGTGAAGTCTGTCCTACCGGAATGGAGCTCGCATTAGGAGCACGCTGATAGGCTTTAGCTTGTAAACAATGACGGTGGCTCGTAGTGGACAAACAGCATGACATTGCATAACGTTATATCCCCCACATGTCCGTCATTTCGTGTGCCTGTTGATGAGCGATTTAAACAGAGCGACAGAGCGATTCCAAAGGGTTGAATCAAGCGACAGAGCGAAAAATAAATATCTCGGTGTGAACGCACCTTTACCAGTTCAGTTCACGATGGTCGCAACGTTCATCGCAACGATGGCATATCGCCCGTTGCTGGAAGTATAAACACTTGTCGTTATCACCGACGATGGAATGTGATCATGGTCGGTCGTAACAACCATAAATCACTGGACTCTAAACTGCCCTTTAGTCTTCATAGTGCACCAATATTGGATGTCAAATCCTAAACTTGAAAAATTGGATTGAAGGACTTCTCAGTACAATTTTAACACTCTGCAAAGTCATCCTGTGGGCCGGATTAGACCCATTGGCGGGCCGGTTCTGCCCCCCAGGCTGTATGTTTGACACCCCTGCCCTACATGGTTTTAACAGAACATTAAAACACACCTCTTTACAACTGCCTTTCATTAAGTGAAATAAACCAAACATTTTACTTGCAATTTCCAATCCACTGTTTTGCACCTCTTCTTTCTAGATTTATTTATAGTTTCACACAATAATGCATGAAACTCTTTTCTCATGTTTTATAAATGATTTGGGGGGGAAAACATCAAAGAGACATAACTTGTGAACTTATACTATACATTTTGATTTGATACTTTTACACTATTTTTTTCTCTATGTGAACAGTCCAGACAGACAAAAATAGAGCAGGGATATGAAATGTGGGTTATCGAGTGAGGCGGCGGCCATTTCAATCAGGAGGCTGGAGGAGTTACATTACATCACATCTCAATTTTCTTGATCCAACGTGTATTTATCTGAGAAATTGAAATTAATTTTGAATTTGTAAATAAAGTGACAGCTGCAGTGTTTGAGTAAGAGTAGCACATTGAGGGCGTTAAAACAAAACGTGGCATGGAGTGAAAGTAGCGCACAACTGGAACACTGACAGACAGCCTCCCTGGAATGATAAGCTGTGATGAAAATGCGTACTTTACTTTACACAAGTAGGAGAGGGGAGAGTTTGAGAGTCTGAACTGTTTGCAGGTCATTCTGCAAAAGACAATGGACATAATCAGATGACATTTCATTACAGGTACTGTGCAATATTCCCACTTGCATAATGCTTTGAAGTTCAAGTATAGATGATTGGCGCTGGGATAATCTTACATAAGCCGTTTTCACACATGCTTACAGGAAAATTACCTGTAAATCAATATCGGCCATTTCCCGGAATTTCCCTTCACACCTGAGCGCTCATGTGTGAATATAGTCGTCAAATAGCCTGTATGTTGGGGGGCGGGGGGGGGGGGCTTATTTTGGGGGTCGGCAAAACTCCGATGGTGAAATAAGTTTGCTTGTCACACAATAAATCACACTCGTTTGACTTAAGAGTATGTTGTATCCTTCACATTCGCTCATGGGCTGCAGTGCAGAGTAGTATCCAGGCAGCGTCAAGCCAGCGTAATAAACACAGCCGATTTCCCCCCTCCCCTCTCTGCTTGAGAGAGGCCAGTCCTTCAGTCCTCCGCACTTCGCAGCAGCTCGACACAGGACAGACACAGCGAGAATGGCAGAGGCTTGCAAGCTGCCCAACGCTTGTATGTATGTAGAGAAAGCAAATGCACAAAGCAAAATGTGGAAGTAGTTTGCTTTGATGTGCACGAATGATTAGATGATGCACGCTGGAAGTGAACGTTAAGCAACGTGTGTACACCTCGCCCATGAGAGAAGGACCGGCAAATGACTGGACCCGTTTCACACTTGTGTCCCTTATCGCGGCATACCACTCTTCTGACTGGCTCGAAACTGGTGAAAAGTCCGCGATGACGGGGTCACGCTTATACCGAAAAACAACTTTCACACTCCAAGGCATTAGACCGCTTTCCGGTCATTTAACGGTAAAAAGCGCATGTGTGAAAACGGCTATAGAAAACCCAGAGTGACTTGGTAGATCACACCCAGGTGCTGAAGTAATGGCCCAGTTCCACCGCTGGTATCAGCGCGGCCCCGCCCAGCTCATCTTGCTTTTTTGTCTCATTCCACCAATCAAAAACGTGGACAGCCCGGGTTGAGTCGGGGGTGAGTCGTGCCAGTTTGGGTCCCTGCTTTGTTGAGGTTCCAGCCGGTACCATACGGTGACGTGAAAACACTGCAGACGACTGATTGGTCAGGCAGAATCGTGTTTACTGTATCTACTGTCAAAGGTGGACACCAGTTTAGTTCTCTTCTGTTATTTCCATCAGTCTTTTGTGTTGCTGCCTTCGGCTCTGGTGAAATAAAATCGATCTCCTTGCTCAGCTTTAACATGACGGTGGTTTTCAATTGTTTTGAGAGAGAAAAAGTCCCCTGCTCAGGAAGCCCTTGTAGTTGTGTGTTACGTCTACGGCTTCGCTAGGCCGGAGGCGGGGGTTTAGCGAAGCCGCGGTCTTGCCTGGTGAGTGGCGACCGGGGTAGTGGCATCCCTTCTCCCCGTAGCGTAACCCCCGTCCCCCGCGCAGCGCATGTATGTATGTATTGTAAATAACAACAAATTGATATCCATTCTCCTGGCCGATTGTCACATTTGCCCATGTAGGTCATTTAGAGGCACCAATATTTCATAACCAGTTTAAAAGTTCCGCGTATGGATTTCATTTTAACGTTATACGTTATAGCCTACTTGGGCTATGGGCGGAGGGCAGATATGCGGTCGCTATGATGACCAGGTGTGGGCGGAGGCAAGTAAACTTGCTATGGAAGCAAAGTCTATATAAAGTAGAGACGAGTAAGGCTAGGTAGAGTAGAGCTGTACTGTGCTGTTATGTCGTGGAAATGAGCCATATGTGCTGCAGACATACAGAGACCACTTAACCAATTTTAACTAAAAAGAAGAAGACAATTGCTCGAGTGACATCACTGATGAAATCACAACAACTGCCTGATGACACTTCACACACACACACCGTCTTCCTTGTTGCCTCGATCCAGACCCAATTTCAGACCCAAATCTCAGGTGACATCACAGATGAGCAAATGCAAATGCATTTAACCCACACACACACACACACACACGCACACACACAACTGCCCAACTGATATCACTTCCGTCACAGATTGTGAGTAAGATAAGATCACAGTTGCTTGAGTGACATCACAGTTAATCAATTGCAAATGCATTCAACATTTTGCTCGAGTGACATCACTAATGACATCACAACTGCCTGATGACATCACAGTCGGGCAATTGCGTGACATCACTTCCAGTTGAGTAACATCACTCGCACAAGATGGATTCGCCCAGGTGACAACTGCCTAACCCTAACACCATCCAGGTGACTACATCTCAGTTTAATTCATACACGCAAAGTCACACATAGAAGCAGTTGCACCTCTTAAAAATGTTTTTGCCTCTGCAAAAAAAAAGGTCCCCGCTGATAGTAGCAAATGCACAATGAATCACGTATAATCATACTATATGGGTATTATTATGATTTTTATTCATATTAATTTAGCAAGCCCAGCATCTCATCCTAAGCACTTAAGGCTCTCACTCTAGTCTAGACTAATGAGGCTGCCCAAAAATAATTATCATACGATGGGAAACCCCCAAATTTAAAATTAGACAATATTGGTATTTCAGCATCCCGGAAATAGGCCTAACATCCATTTCATTTCATTTCATTTCAAAATAGAAAACCTGCTGTAAATTGCCTAGATGTTATTAGACACGAAAAATAAATAAGTACCAAAAGTAAAATAATTTTGTCCCTTGCGCCTTGTGCCATCAACAAATAATCGGGATCACAATATCAAGGAAAATAACTTATGTATAATTGTAGGCAGAATGGTGCGGCCGTAGTTATAAGGCTCAGAAGGCTTGGCAGAGGTTCAGGCATGTGCATGTGAGCAGGCAGTAGTTAGCAGGCAGGAGAGCTGCTCGTGTTGTAAGAAGAGGCTTTTCAAAGCCTCTCTATCAGCGTTCGGCATGACAGGAATGTGACATGAGCACACAGCGATGTGTCACACCGCTATCAAGTCAGCTCTACTTGTTGTTATGTAACAACAGCTGCTTTTACGATTAGAAGGTTGTCAGTTTGAATCCCAGACAGCATGGAGAAATATGGGCGTCGAAAGTGTTCTGAATGAGGAACACTCCTCTACCAAGCTACCAAAAACTACTGTATCAAGACGCCCTTGGCTTGAACCATCAACTCCTCCAGTGGAGGACCAGGTCTCCAATAAGTTCATTCAATTCCTATAGAGCTGAACGACCAGGGAAACTCATCTGATGTGTAGAGAGAGAGAGAGAGAGAGAGAGAGAGAGAGAGAGAGAGAGAGAGAGAGGAGAGAGAGAGGGGGGAGAGAGAGAAGAATCCACAGTGCCAACTAGGGGTGCACCGATCGATCGGCAAGCAATCTGTATCGGTCGATTTTGACCTCAAATATGCGATGGGCTGATTGCCGATATTTCGGCTGATTGCCGATATTTTTTTATATTATTATTATTATTTGTTTATTTTTATTTAAAAAAAAGCCCTATAACTAATCAGGCTTTCCAACGATATAAAATACAATGCCAATTGGTATTATTAAACTGGGGAGAAATAATCGACTGAAATAACGTTTCCAAACTTTTTTTGAGGAGTTTATATATCGTGATCGGTGATCGGTGATCGGACGATGATCGGTGCACCCCTAGTGCCAACACACACATTCTCTCCTAATTTCAGCCCAGTGTGACTAACGTACAAGTGTTCAGGTGAATTCAACTTGTTTGTTATAACGTAATGAAGTTACGTTGAGCCCACCTGAATAAATTACCATTTCATGGCAAATAATAATATTCACACTTGGTGTCTTAACGCTACTTTGGACTGAGAGCAGTTGGATGAAAATCCAGATCATCAGGACAGATGAGGAGCTCCGGTATCACCGGTGTTGTCACAAGTTTATAAGCCTAGAAGAAAGTTTATGAGCCGCGGACGGTGCTGACTGAAACCTGAGTCCTATTTTCAACCCAATATGAGTACATGTTCGTTTGTTCCCCTGTTTGGCTGTAGTGTTTAGCCTGCACTGCTGTGTGTCAGTCACAGTGCTGCTGTTATCTGATATTCGAGCCACTATACAGCGTCAGCGCCAAGAACGCACAACGTTACTGGATTATTATATTTAAAAAAAAAAAAAAAAAAAAAATGCAGCTTATTCCTTGGTCAAAACTTTGTGGAGGCATGATGAAACCACAGCATAGATATAGTCGGTGTCTCTTACACTGCCCACCATCAATAAGAATGGAGCTGTTACTCTGCAGTGTGAATGCAGGGTGTGTGTGCGCGCGCGCGTGCGTGTGTGTGTGTGTGTGTGTGTGTGTGTGTGTGTGTGTGTGTGTGTGTGTGTGTGTGTGTGTGCGGGTGTGTAGCTGACTCCTGACACAAATGACTAGCTGAGTAGTGATATTTGTGACACAGGATGGAAGAGGTGAGAGACACACTGATCATGTGTTTACTGAATGATGGAAGTCAGGGTTGAAGTGGGATGTCTAGTTCTCTCTGTGTGTGTGTGTGTGTGTGTGTGTGTGTGTGTGTGTGTGTGTGTGTGTGTGTGTGTGTGTGTGTGTGTGTGTGTGTGTGTGTGTGTGTGTGTGTGTGTGTGCGTGATGCTCTTGGTGCTGAACCAGTGTGTGTGTGTGCACTAGAGCCGTCACTTTTTCCAAAAATAAAGTTCAAACTTTAATTGCCCCTCAATTTGTTCGAATATATCCGAAGTTAATTGGTTAATCCCGCCCCCCGCAGCCCCATAAAAATTACAGTATACGAGATAGTCCTCTTTTCTCTTTGATGTCTTAATGACCAGCTGTTGAGAGCTGATGAGTCCGTTGAGGCTAGGCTTGTGATTGTCCGCACCTGGCTTTGTTGTGTCGTCTGCATGAAGCTGGGAATATGCTTGATGTTGCGCCCGGCTGTGCGGAAATGTTAGAGCGGTGCGCCCTCTGCTGGATCATCAATTAATTAAAAAAAAAATTAATCCCCCCCGCCGCAAAAAAAAACAATATTATTATTATTATTTTAATTGGGATGGGTCAATTATCAAACGTCCCACCCCTCCCCCACATTCGAAGTTACATTCGAATTTCGATTAAAAGGTGACAGCTCTAGTGTGCACTGTGCACATTTGCATCCATCTAGAGCACACATGGGCAACATGCGGCCTGTGTGGCCCGCGATGGAATTGCAAAAAAAAAATGTTTTACAGTGCACCTGAACGCAACATGCAAGATATACCCGCTGAATAAGTGTCCAAATGTTCATGTCATTCTGGCCAATACTCTTCTGTTATAGCATTTCAGTCTGGAATATGGAATATCTTTCAATAATATTTATGACTAAAAGGCTAAAAGTAATCTCATGTGTAAGAAATGACTGTTCTACATTGAAGTAGAAATTTAAATAATTAACTTGTTGGTTTTTGATTTATTTAGCTTCAAGAGTGCATTTTTGTTCTTGTGTGACCCTCAACACAGGCTTTGAGAATCCCAGGCCACTTACTGATACTTATGCTTAAATTAACCCACTCATATTCTGGTTTATTTCAAGAAAAACATTTTGGCTAGTGGAAATTCGAATTGGCTGGTAACATTAAAATCTAGCAGCCATATTGGTAGGTGGTGAAAAAAGTTAATTTCAAGCCCTGCAGGGAGAGCAGGTGGTGACATAGGAGTGAAAAAAGGATCAAATATTGGTGGTTAAGACTGAATAATGACATCACAATTGTTAATTTAAAATGAGTTATTCCTCTAAACCTGGCTTCAAATGCCTCAAATTTTTCGCGCTGGCGCCGTTCAGCCCTCAGCAAAATCTGGTAGCGAGGACATTTTTTTGTGGCCCTCTCTATCATCAAAGTTGCCCATCCATGGGTTAGCCTACGGCATGACAATATTTGTTCGGCCCCCGGCAACAATCTGGGTTTCTCATGTGGCCCCCCATGAAAAATAGTTGCCCACCCCTGATCTAGAGTCTAGATAGATAGATTCTAGACAATAAGTAAGTCTTATCTGCAGCAAGCTTAGTTACACCTGGATCAAACTTGATGTGTTTCAAACGTGGACGTTTTCATTACAAATGTGACAATTAAGGCTGTCCTAAATGACTAAACGACGATTAGTCGATTAATCAAATGATTTTTTTTTTTTATATACTGAACCTCAAATTCAAATTCAAAAGGATAGGTTTAGTCGCTGTCTCGTCATAAACGCTGGGGTAGCTGGCTGGGGGCGTGGTCAGGGTGAGGTAAATCCCCCCGTTTTCCCCATTCAGCATAGTTAGCATTTAGCTGCTAGCCCAGGCAGACACGCACATCTGAACTAGAGATGGAACGATATGAAAATTTCATATCACGATTATAGTAGTCTCGCTGGCCAGCCTCCTCTCCCTTCCGTCCGAGGAGTCTGGCGCTGCAGGTCTCCATAGTGGGATTGCGATGGGCGGCGCTTAGCGGCAGTGCCCTTGGAAAATAGTTTCAAACAATCCAACTTGCAGTTTTCAGCGTGTAGCAACGAGCTAGTGTGTAGGTTTCTGCCGTTAGCTTGCTAGCTAGTTAGCGTTGTTGTTTTCAGGGCACTATTTACAGCGACACACAGGGAGGAGGGAGCGGAAGCCGCTCCGATTGACATGGTCGGAGCCAATGACACAGTTTGTAATAAGCCGGGAGCGGACATCCGGCTGCCACCGAAACAGTCGCTCGAATGGGAGAGCAGAGTAGAGCAGGGGAAGGTTTATCCCAGTTATGGAGACCTGCGGCGCCAGACTCCTCGGACAGGAGAGGAGGCTGGCCAGCGAGACTACGATTATAGTGACCAAAATGATCACGGTTATCAGTATTATCACGGTTTGTTAAAATGTGCTCAAAATGCTCAAAAAGTACTAATACACTCAAAGAAATCATTTCTCCAAGTTTTATATTGAAAATTCAGACCCAAAAAGGATTGATTTGATACACTCACTGAAATCATTTCTCCAAGGCTGTGCGTCTGCATCTGGGAGACAATTGCCAACTTTGGTTGATGATGGACAGTATTTACCATGTTTTTCAAAGCACTGTAATCATGGTAACACGGTAATCACGGTACCACGGTTTTAATTATAATGAAAATTTGAAATGGTACGGTTATCATAAAGAATTTTATCACGGTTATCATTAAAACCGGTGATCGTTACACCCCTAATCTGAACACATCTATGTGCCTGCTCTAGAATCCCCAATCCTGTAGTGTAGACTGTAGAGCCACAGCACCGTCCTTTGGTGAGTCAGAGATATATGGGGGGTTTTACCCCAACCGTGCGCCAGCCGTAGTAACATTTTGTGGGCGTTCCCACACAGACCGACTTGTCTCTATTGCTGACAGATTAATGTTTTAAACTGGAGTAGATGCAGTTAACTCATTCTCTGCCAGGGTCATTTCGGTCTGTGTGCTCCCAGTGCCAGGATTTTGAGCATATTTCCTGATCTTCCAGGACCCACAGGATATTCTATGCTAGGAATAAAATTACACAACATATCTCACAATAAAGCAGAGACTCTCTTCTTACCCCTTGTAAAAAACTGAAACTCTACCATGTTTCCTTGTTTAGTTACAAGCAGTGGAAGTTAGCTTGTTTTCACTAAAAATGCCCTCCTTGGGAGAGAAATATGAGAAAAAGAGGTTTTTAGTGAAGGACACCATTTCAAGCAGAACTCTCTTTTGAGCCTTTTATTTTTTGCGTCAGTGACACATCAGACATATACAGTATTTGTTTTCCCAAATAAATAAATAAAAAATAAAAAATAAGAGAATGTATTTGAGGGAGCTGTGTCGGTCCATCCCGCCCAGTGAGCGGCTACAGAGAGAGAGAGAGAGAGAGTCTGGCCCCTGGGGTTTCTTGACAGATGAGGCTTGGCCACAGCCTCCTTGCTACAGTATTGTCAGTAAAATGGAAGAACCTCAGAATAAGTTGGAACCTATTTCGAGACATGGTCTTTCCGAAATAGGTGGTGTAGGACTACACACAGGACTGGGACTAGGACTGGACTGCGCCTCCATCGACTCAGAGTCTGAAAACACAAAATATCAAAGTATGATAAATATGTGCACAAAATCAAATAAATAATTTACTTTTACAGTTGCCATGTGGATTTTTAGCTTAGCTTGATAAAAGCATAAACAAATGGAACGAACCCTTATGTGGTCACACTCACACACTCTCTCTCTCACACACACACACACACACACACACACACACACACACACACACACACACACAGGAATAACGAGTGCTGTAACGTTACCTGCTGTCACGTTACCTCTCATAACTAACGTTAGCACAGAAGATCACACAATAGCTACGTTAGTGCTGTAAACTTTGAAATGTTTATGTGACACAGACGGCTGTGTGTGATCATTTCATCTCAAACGCGATACAAAAAATAGGCTACTTTTTACCATCGTCATCGCTCTCTCCAAGTGGCACCCATTTCTCCTCCTCCGATTCATCTGTGTCAGACGGATCAGAACGCTGTGAAGGGGAGCCTTCGTCGCCATCGCGCTCCGTCGTGGAGCAACAACAAAAACGCTGGCGTCTTCCTCGCCATCGTCGCCATCCGAGAACTATGGGTCGGACTCTGTTTCGACCACAGGCTCCACCCATAAATACTAAACTAGCGGGTTCCTTTTATCAGTTTGACTTGAAACAATGTCACAGGCTGGGAAAGTGTCTGATGTAGGGATGTCAACGGTTAACCGTTAATCGATTAACCGTCGCTAACGTCGTTGTTCGGTTATTGCTGTCGGTCTATCAGTTAATATTAAAAAAAAAAAAAAAAAAAAAAAAAAAAAAAAATTTGTTTTTTTTTTTGACACGTTTTTTTAGTTTCCTTGCAGATTTTGCACAGTGTTTTGCATCATGCAACTATTTTGTTCAAATTTTGTTCAATTGTTGGCAGCAAATCGAAATAGGCTATATTTTGTTTAAGTTTTTATGCTGCAAAAGACAGTAGGCCTAATGTGAAAAAATCAAAAGAAATAACAGATTGTTGTTGTTGTAATGTTTACATAAACAGGAAATAAAGCTCTCAAAAATATATTTCCTTGTCATCCATATAAGAGCCAGAATGATTTTGGAATGATTACCTGATCAAAATGTGGCAATAAACTTATAAATTTCAGCAAAGCCAACAAAAAATAAAGGCATAATTCTAACACAAAAAGCATTAACATTTCAGCATCTAAATAGACACGCCTTGTTTGGGCATGAGCTCATTGAGTAAATAGACAAAAAAAAAAAAAAAAAAAAAAGATTTTTTTTTTTTTTTTTTTTTTTAATATTAAAAAATTATGAATTAACCGATAGGTTAATCGATTATTAGCGTCGGTTAATCGAAAGTGAAATTAACCGAAAATTGACATCCCTAGTCTGATGTAATGTAAACAGCCAAAACATGAAAGTACGTCCGAGTACGTCTTTGGCACAGAACGCCATTGTTAAAAGTACGTCCGGGTACGTCTTTGGCAGAGAATGAGTTAAGATAATCACTGGCAAATAAATGTTTTTTCATTAGTGTGTGGGGCAAGGAAAGTAACTGAAATTATTTAACTTGCATTAATTTAAGTGCAGGGATGCAAAGTCATGGGTAGTGAAAAAGGTGACCAAACGATTCCAAATGTGGTTTTTGCTCAAACATTTCATTTCCACAGCAGCAACATATTGCATATTCCCATAGCATTGATAGCCTGTGAAACATAAAAACGTAGAAGCCTCGATTATATTAAAGACATTTGACGAGCAAGTCAACTTATCCCAATGAACGTTAAGTGGTAGAGCATTGAAACGTGCTTTGAAAATACGTCATTTAGTAACAGATAGAATGTAATATGAGACTATACGTTGTTTGATAGAGTGGATCGAGTCAATTTCACATATTCGAGCAAATCCTTAACGAGCAATTAATCGATCTTCGATTAATTGTTGACATCCCTAGTTGGGAACTTAATACCGAACCGTTGTTAACAAAAAGTACTGAAAAAGTGCATACTGAGTATACCGTGCAACACTAATCTGTTATTGATGCATCATTGCATTGTAGATGCAATTCAAGCATTGCAGGCATTAGGCTTATTCTTTTTATCTGTTCTGCTTATTGTAGCCTACTTGCTAGGATTTTTTGTGATGACAATATTTAATACCAGTGAATCAATGTTCAAAAATGCAAAACACTGTGTGTGATCACACAGTGTGTATCACACAGTCATACAGTCTGTATCACACAGTCAGTCTGTGACAGACTGTGATCACAGTGCACATGAGGTGAGCTGCCTGCAGGCCTCAGCCATCACCATGACATCACTATCATGTGGTCTACACACACACTGCAGGATCTAATTCTGCACTGTGTTCAGATAACACACACACACACACACACACACACTGCAGGATCTATCTGCACTGTGTTCAGATAACACACACACACACACACACACACACACTCACTGCAGGATCTATCTGCACTGTGTTCAGGGAGTTCCCCAAACTTTTGAGTAGCCAGTCAGATTGAAAAGTAGCCGGATCATGTTCGCAGCATTTGTTCCAGTGGTCCTTTTACCCCAATTAATAAACAAACCTCAAAATATGTATCCATGAGCTAGGCATGGGTCAATTTCCGGTTTTGCCGGTCTGGTCCGAACGAACCCGGGTAAATAAACATTTGTCGTCCATTATTCATCCAGACCAGACAGGGTTAATCCCGAATAGGTTATCCTTCTCTAATGTCAAACACCATATACCTGCATAACTCAGAAAAATCGATCCCCCTTCTCCTAGAACTAATCACCTCCTTCGGTAAGCTGTCCGGATACACAATTAACTGGACAAAGAGTGACTTTATGCCTCTCTCTGATCTCTTCACTCCTGGGTTCCTGGAGAGCCTCCCATTCAAATTGGCAAAGGGCCGCCTCACCTATCTTGGCTTGACCATACCCAGAGATTATAAGCTAATATTTACGGTCGGAGAGACGGCATCCGGTATGGGATGGGTTTAGCACCCCAGCCTGGCTCTCTCGTGAGGGAGAAATCCACAAACGCTACGGATTAGCCTCCCGAAAATCTGTGTAAATATCGGCGCAGCCTGGGGTCCTTCAGGCTAGAGCGAGGTGCTTGGCGCAGCCGAATGACGTGCAACGCACAGGCCTTCTTGAGGCATCCTCTCTGCCTCTGGATGCCTTTGCCCTGGGAGGGCCTGGTGAGACGAAGGAGGTGAGCGGCCGGGAGACAACCCATAGCGCCTTAGAGCCTCCATGCACCGAAGGGTCTTGCAATGCTGCGATGTAGCACTAGCTCTATTGCAGCGGATTGGGCGTGATCGGCCCTTCCGCGGGCAACGTTGCAGACAGAGCATGTATTTGTAACATAACATTTAAGTTGAATTGTAGGGATTTTGTTTCAAAGCTTAAACAATGTATAGAAAGCTGGAAAATCCTTCCTTTGTCTATGATTGGTCGTATAAACTCAATTAAGATGGTTTCACTTCCCAGGTTCCTCTATTTGTGTCAAAACCTCCCTATTTTTCTTACATCAGCTTTCTTCAAAGAGCTGGACTCCATAATTCTGTCCTATATTTGGAATTATAAGAACCATAGAATTGCGAAAATTCACCTGCAAAAACCTAAGTCTGCAGGGGGACTGGCTTACCAGTGTTTAGGCATTATTACTGGGCTGCCAACATTAGGGCTCTGATGTTTTGGCGACAAGGGATTCCTGGCAATTTAACTCACGGGGCCCCCCTGTGGCTAAAAATGGAGGTCGGCTCTATCGCCAGGTCCTCCTTGCCAGCCATGTTGTTTTCTAAGCTAGAGCCTGGGATTTTGAAAGGTTTGAGTTTTGTTGTGAAAAACTTCTGAATTCAGAATTCTGAACCAGGTTAGGAAAGTTTTGAATATACCAGATGTTTCTGTTCATACACCAATTTGTTTTAATCACTCTTTTTTGCCCTCATGGTCAGATAGAATTTGCCAGGCCGAGGGAGAAGGGGCTTGTCTCCATCAGAGACCTGTATATTGATGGCCAATTTGCGTCCTTTGACCTTCTGAAGAGGGAATTTGAGTTGCCCCAGATGCATCTTTATCCACTTTATTTTTGAATGCCCCACTGTAAAAAAAATAATTATGGGTACAAGGTCTGGTTTAACGTGACTTATTGTTGCAGCTTGCCATTTCCTTTGTTATACTCGGCTGCAGACCCGAATTATAAACTGGAAACTGGAGTACGTTATAAAAGTTATAAATATAGTCACGTTATAAACAACTAACCAACGCTGGGGGCCCGTTTGGAAACAGTGTTACTCGAAATGGTTAAAAGTTAAATCAATTTGGTCATTCAGTGGCGTTTTACTGCCATGTAAAGTAACTATTACGCTAGCATTAGCCACAGTAGCCGACTACCCACAATGCATTACGTTATCCCAGCACCCGAACGACGCGGCTGTAGAGCAGAATGGCTCTGCTGTAAAATCCTCATAGACTTTTTTTTTTGTCAAGTTAAAACAGCGGAAGTGGAAGAAGCACCCATCAGGCATCATGGCAGCTAGAAATAAGGTGGATAGATATAAGCTAGACATTATGTCCGATCCAAGATCCATGATTTTGAAGTTCTCCCAAATGAACATGCTTTTTTTGAGGTTTTGTTAAGCCCTCCCAACTCCAGGCATCTTATTTCTAGGTTTGTGTGTTTCTTTGACGATTGCATTAAGGCCCTGCATTAAGGATCAGAGGTGTGTGGCAGGGGGAACTTGGTGATCTATCTGAAATCATATGGGACAGGAGTCTCTCTGTGGTCCAGCTCTGCTCGGTTAATAGCAGACACCAGCTGATCCAATTTAAAGTTGTTCATCGTCTTCACTATTCCAAGCAGAGGTTACACAAGATATATCCTTCTGTCTCGTCACTATGTGATAGGTGTCGGGTGTCGGAGGCACACTGTCCTATGCTTTTTGGTTTTGCCCTTCACTGTCCGGATTCTGGGCCAGAATATTTGACTGGTACTCTAAAGCCTACAAAATAACCCTTCAACCGGAGGCGGAACTCGCCATCTTTGGCTGTCCAAAGAGTCCTCTTTTCTCCTCCCAATGGCCGTGCAGAAATCTTTGACACAGGGGATGACTGTTGCCAAGAAGCTAATTCTTAAGGAATGGAAGTCCTTCTCTCCACCTTCTTTTCAGCTGTGGCTGACGGACATGGTGTCCGTTGTGCGTATGGAGATACTCAGGGTCCAAAGGACCAATTCATTTGGGAAGTTTTTAGTTATCTGGGACCCGTTCCTGGCCTATTTTGACGAGGTTAAAAATGACAAGTGATTCACCTGGCCGATTATTTATGGGCCACTTGTAGTGGATCCTACGCACAGTATCTTTTGTAAGCACATTTTACGTGACTGGTAACACCACTTTGCAAAGTTGGAAATGTATGTTTGTTTGTTTTTTGTTTTCCCCTTTTCCTGTCTGAGTGTTTTTGTTTTTCATGTTCTGAAAAACCATAAAATAAAATAGTGGGGGGAAAAAAGTATTTCTCTAAAGTTGGCATCATCCAACAAACTGAGAAAAACAAGGTTCAAATTTTGATCTCAGAGGGCCCTAACTTTGCACTGATGGACATGTGGTCAAGTATGATCATTCATTCATTACACTATATCTCGCAGATGGTCATTTAATACACAAAACAACTCGTTCTTCTTCTTCTTTAGTTATTGGTGGTTGGCAAACCAGCTTAGAGGTGCATTATTGCCACCAAGTGGACTGGAGTCGCACTACAGTCATTTATCGCCTAAACGGAAAGGACTGCTCAAATAAATAAAACAATATTGATACAAAGCGGAACTCTCTATTTTATTTTATTTTTGTATTATAGTGTTTAAAAGACATGCACCAAGTACCGCTGCTATATCTCATTGGACACTGGACGCTGCCCACTGCTCCCAGTAAATGGATCAGTAAATCAGCACACAGTGACGTGACTCGCACGGAGAGAGGACGCTCGCATGCACGTCGCACCGTCTGTGAGACCTTTTTTACTTGTAATGTGAAAACGTATCAACATAGAGCCGAACTCTCTTGATACAAAGCAGAACTCTCTATTTTATTTTTGTTTTATAGTGTTTAAACCACAGGTTTAAAGTTTAACTATATGTCTATATGTTTGTGTGAGTGTTTATACTATTGTTTTACATTGTTGATTATTATTGTATTGTTTTAACTCATTCACCGCCAATGACGTCTTTGACGTGTTATCAGAAATAGCCCTCCCCGCCAATGACGTGTTTGACGTGTTTTTGTTTTTATTACTGCAGGGCGTAGTTTAAACACTTCCCCAGCCTGTCACATGGTATCAGGTCCCTATCATCTAAGACAACACGTGAACAAACACATACCGCAGCTGTTGTTTTGAAATTGAGCAGGAGGAAAAGCAGAAAACTGGTAACGCTTCCTTGTGCAGACAGGAGAAACGCCATTGAAACGCGCCTCGGCGCGCTGCACGAGCTGGAGTCGCCTTCCTCTGTGCCAGCCGGGAGAAAGTAATCAAGAGATGTGTTTGATCATCGGAGGAATGAGGAAATGATCGATCAGTTTGCGAGGGCGGTGAGGACGTGTTGAATAGCCGAGGGGAAAACGGGAACGATCAGATAGCAGGGGATATGACAGGGAGACATGGACGAGGAAGGGTGCAAAATAAACACACAACAGCAAGGCACAAGGCAGAAGCGGGAGTCAGAGCAGCCCGCTGTCCTTTCTCAAGAGCTATTCAGTTGGTTCATGTAATCGCTGGGCTGCGTGCCCTCCAGTGTTGCTCCTGGCCAATCCCAGCGCCACAGGGCGTGGTTATTGCTTATCATATGTGGGGTTAGAAATCTAAAAGGGGGATCGTGTGTGTGTGTGTGTGTGTGTGTGTGTGTGTGTGTGTGTGTGTGTGTGTGTGTCTGTCTGTCTGTCTGTCTGTCTGTCTGTCTGTCTGTCTGTCGGTGTGTCTGTCTGTCTGTCTGTCTGTCTGTCTGTCTGTCTGTCTGCACACTCACTCACACCGAGTAAACTGTATTGTTGAATGTAAAAAAAAAGCACTTCATGTGTATATATATATATATTTTTTTTTTTTTTTTGTCATTTGTGTCCTAACGAATAATATTTACATGTCTGATGTCAATACAGTTCAAAATAAAAGAATTGAGAGCGAGTTCTGCATGAGATTGTGTGCATAAATACATAAATGCCATTTTCTGCAATTTCTTTTCTCAGAGAGACATTTTGGGGGAAAACAGGGTGTATATAAATGGCTATAAGTAGAGTACAGAACATGCTAAAAGCTCACTTTTTTTTCCCTGGTGAACCCAGAGACGTACATCTTCATTTTGAGGTATTGCAAATCACTCTGGTGCTAATAGATAATTTACTGTGGGTCTTGAAAGATGACCAACAATTATGAAAATCTTTGGCCTGTGCTAAATATTGGCAGTCCTAAACTGGCGGTGAATGAGTTAAATTGTATGAACAAGGGACTGGAGATGTAAAATAGCAAAAGCTATAATCTAGTGCAATGCATCTTTTCTCTCCTGAGATTAATGTTTTTTTGTGCGTTGTCCCTGAAATAAACTTCTAAATAAATATCCATATTTCAAAACACAAACAGGCAATGTACATTTGTTAGAACAAAGTTCTCTAGTCCAGGGGTTCCCAACCTTTTTTGTGCCAAGGACCGGTAGATACATGGGGAAAAAAGTTGCGGACGAAAGTCGTTTAATGGTTTATATATTTACTCACCAGGTGGCGACAAAGGGTAAATAACAGCCTTTTGTCTTGTACTGTAGCCTATGTAGCCTACAGTATTTATGTCTTTGTTTCAACTACAAACATAAATAAACGTCAACTTGAAACTATGTTTCAACTATCACACACAGCCTATAATATTATAGCCTATGTTTATATATATATATATATATATATATATATATATATATATATATATATATATATATATATATATATATATATATGATTGATTGATTGATTGATTTTTATTAAATGTGTCACGCACTTGACAGTGCCCAGCCCTCATGGGCTATATATATATATATATATATATATATATATATATATATATAGATATTATTTTTATTTATTTATTTATTTATTTATTTTTACCATGCTCGCGGCCCGGTACCAAATGCATTGCGGCCCGGTACCGGTCCGCGGCCCGGTGGTCGGGGACCACTGCTCTAGTCTATGAACTTATTTTAAGCTTCATTTTTCGTCAGGCACATTGTTAGCCGCCTATTGTGGGATAGCAAGGACCCCAAAGGATAGCCACGCGCTAAACGTCGATGGGATTCTTGGTCCATATATGGTCAATGATGTCACCAGGAGCCGAGTGCACCAGCTGGGCATACGCCTAGGTGTAACGTTACATCTGACTTAGAACTCAAAGTTACAACTAACTGAATTTTATGACTAGTGCACCATGTTGTCTTAACACATTGACTGCCAGCCGTTTTTTTTTTGCTGTAGGTAGCTTTTGCCAAGCCGTTTTTTTGAGGATTCTGGCTCATTTTACAAGAGCCGAGGATTCTTTTCTGCTTGGAGTTTGTCAACACAAAGTTCACAAAAGTACTAATAGAATGTGTGCTTTCTCTGTCTAAAAGAGTTAGTTTGTAGAGTTAGTAGTTATGTAGATATTAGCCGTTGAGTACAGCATGGTTTTAGCGTCTGAGAGTGAAAGCTGAGATAATCGCAGTTTTGTGAAATTCAATCAAACAGGCAGAACAGTCACTTTAACCATTTATTTTTGGCATCAGTGAGAGATCAGACATCCAAACAATATAGTTCCGAACGCCCTCTCCTTCAACTCCTCCCTCCGTGGGCGTGTCTAGTGGCTTTCAGCCTGCGTTTGTCACAAGCGAGTGCTCTGCTGCTGGGAGTTTGAGCAGCCTCCCTCCCTGGCAGCGAGTTTGAGCAGCCTCCCTCCCTGGCAGCGAGTGTGGATAGGTCTCACTCGTCTCTTGGGTTTGAGAGCCCCGATGAAGCCCCGTGCGACTCTAGGCTTTATGCTGCCCACACAGTCCATTTCTGGAACCCCCCACCGCAGCAGCGCGAAAGCGTCCCCGCCTACAGTATGAGAATGAGGCTCGTTCGTTTCTGACTGTAAAATCGCCAAGCCATTTCCTTGAGAATGGAGGAAGCAGCCGCGGGAGGCGGCTGCTTTTGGTTGACTTTATCTCTGTCGGGAGAGGACCGTCGCCACCTAGCTGGTCGGTAAAATAGATTATACACATTCAATACTTCCAATATCTCCATAGGAGACGCGGGGGGCATTGATCCACGTAGCACCGTCAAAAAAAAAAAATCGAAAAAACCAAAAAACCAAAATCCACAAAAACGTTCTAACTATGTTATTTAGGGTCTTATGTTAGTAATTTTGTGCCTCCGAAATTATTATACATTACTTTCAACCCAAAGCCTTAAAATCGACACTTTTCTACAAGATTCTACAAGATACTTCCTCATTGAAGAGAGCAGTGCTCTCTCTCTCTCTCTCTCTCTCTCTCTCTCTCTCTCTCTCTCTCTCTCTCTCTCTCTCTCTCTCTCTCTCTCTCTCTCTCTCTCTCTCTCTCTCTCTCTCTCTCTCTCTCTCTCTCTCTCCCTCTCTCCTCTCGTGTGAGAGAGCACAGAGAGAGACACAGCCTGGTGACGCGAGGTTACTCACACATACACACACACACGCTGTGCAGTCGCAGCAAGAGTCTCTCCCTCTCCGAGCAACGAACACACACACACACACACACACACACACACGGTGTGTGTGTGTGTGTGTGTGTGTGTGTGTGTCGATCTCTCTTTCTCTCTTTCTCCGTTTCCCTCCCCCCCTCTCTCTCGCGCTCTCCGAGAGACAGAAATTTCCCTGCTGTAGACGGGACACGCCCACACAGTCCGCGGGAGAAAATACACTCTAAAAAATAATCGATTCTCATTACTTTTGCCAGACTGTCAAACCTAAATTTATATACTTTGCGACGTTCATCATCGTTCAAATTTGGCTGATGGCTTATTAACATAGGCTCCTGTGATGTGATGAACTCAAAATGCTAAATAATAATAAAATATTTCTGGTTTCCAGGGACTTTAAGCTCTGTATGCGTTGTGCCTGAGTGTAACTTTTACAAGGCTCAAGTACTCATACTGACAGCTGTCTCATCTTGATGAGACACTGGGAATGTCTTTCACTTCAGCTGGGACTGACAGCTCTGTGCTGTCAATGCCGTTCAGTCCTGTGATGCGGTGGAATCTTCTAAAAAAAATATTTATCATTTTGGGCGCAGGACCTCCGCCTGTCGGCGGGTTTTTAAAAGCTGGAAGAGCTTTCCATTTCTTCCAGACTTCGTCAACTGTGCGCAGTCTGCCATCAGATTGATTATTGATGGCAGTTGTGATTGAATTCCATGCGGCTTGTTTCTGTTTGTTTGTGTTGGCGCTGTAAGAACGTTTCTATGCTTTGAGTAGGAACTGTCTGTCAGCTGTCTCGGGCTCATCTGAGAGAAGCGTGTTGCTTACTGCTGCGATCGCACCAACGGCAGCAAGTTCGTCTCCCCAATGCGAGTTATAGCATGAAATGTCGGGCGCAGATCTATAAATGTTGGGCGCAGATCTTTAAATAGTAGGAAATCATTTTGATTTATGGTGGGCGGGTTAGGATGGCATAAAAGCTCATCTGCGCATCTCTAGTGTGTGTGTGTCTGTGTGTGTGTGTGTGTGTGTGTGTTACTGGTTCGCGCAGTTAATACAGCCTGCCTCAACCCCCCCAAAATTCAAACTATAAAGCAGCTGGCCGAACAGAGGCCACTAGGCGGAGAAATCTCCGGTGACCGGTGCTTAGGGAATCCCCTGTGTGTTAAGATCACACACACACACTGCAGTATCTATCTGCACTGTGCTAAGATAACGTATCCACAGGGATTCATATAGTTGGAAGGCGTGTTACAATATTGAAGCTTTTGGGCCAAATGCAGACACAAACACACACACACACACACACACACAAAAGTGTGATATATTAAGGTCAAACACCACACCCTCTGACAGTGATCCCTATGATGCACACTCAGTTTACTATTAACACATACACACACAGGCATGCCCAGGCATATACACATATGCAGTGCACAGATGAATACACCCTCTATCTTTCTCTCTCTGTCACGCACGCACGCACGCACACGCACACACACACACACACACACACACACACACACAGGGCAGTGTTGCTGTGTAATGTGGATGAGGGTGAGTGTGAGTCACTGTCTGTGATTAAAACTAGCCCTGCAGGCCGTGGCGAGGCCCCTCCTCCTCGGCCCGCGGCTAGGCAAGGCCCCTCCTCCTCGGCCCACAGCGAGGCGAGGCCCCTCCTCCTCGGGTCACTGGAACACAATATGGTTTTATGTCACTGCATGGACTCCACAGAGCTGCTGCTCAGCACGTCAAGAAGCAACACTTTTCCATTTAGATTTGTCTGAATTTGGCGTCATATAGGACAGTCGAAGTCGAAACGATAAGCCCGCACAAATAAACCAGCCCATACATGTTCAAAAACCAACTGGGCAAACCAAGCTGCTATTTAGGAACCAAATAGTGGGTGAAAACGCTCCATCTGGCCACTGCCGTCGCCCTGGCGACCATGTGGGACATTTTCTTTGTGCAAAAGCTCTTCAGCAAACTCACATCCTTCCTGCAAAACTAATGCCGCCCCCCTCCCCCCCAAACTGCACCCTCCCTCCCAGTCCCCCAAAAACAAAAAGGAGGCTTTCCAGGAGAGGAAATAGCTTCAGAAAGGGGAGAAAGAAGGCAGAATCTGGGCCTTCACTTGAATTTTTTTATTCACACATTTATTGCAACATATTCAATGATTTTACTCTTTGTGTAAAGTGTCTTTGAGTACAGAGAAAAGCGCTAGAGAAATCAAATGAATTATTATTATTTAGTTCTAGGCAATCCAGTTGTATATCTAGGTCATAAAATGTGACGGCTGATAAATAGTAGCATCTTGTTTTGTCTCTGACTTCCTCTGCAGTTTATGCCGTCTATTCTGGTCTGTTCCACCAAACACATTGGTAGGATGGGATGACTCTGCACTGGCAACAGAAACACACCAGCAACTTTGCCGTCACTCAGTGCACTGAGTCAGGTAGATCCGACCTTCAACCTCCACTGACAAGCAGCCCTAAGCTATTACGGTTGCTCAATGCTCAACACTCGTGTTTAGTTGTATATTTATTTATACTCATGTTTAGTTTCCGCTACTATTAATCACATAATGTTGGTAGTGTAAAGCCAATGGTAAACATTTACTAATTTAATTTAGAACACTTTGTTTGGTCAAAAATAGTCAAGAGGTTACAAGATCAACAGAACAACAGAACAGGTACAGGTCATAAGATAATTTAATTCAGAAAAAAGTACTGAATTAAAGGACTGCTCAAATAAATAAAACAATATTGATACAAAGCGGAACTCTCTATTTTATTTTATTTTTGTATTATAGTGTTTAAAAGACATGCACCAAGTACCGCTGCTATATCTCATTGGACACTGGACGCTGCCCACTGCTCCCAGTAAATGGATCAGTAAATCAGCACACAGTGACGTGACTCGCACGGAGAGAGGACGCTCGCATGCACGTCGCACCGTCTGTGAGAACTTTTTTACTTGTAATGTGAAAACGTATCAACATAGAGCCGAACTCTCTTGATACAAAGCGGAACTCTCTATTTTATTTTTATTTTTAAGTAAAAGTGGAGTAATAATCAGGATTTCTAATTGTGATGTGCCACATCTTGTTTTGCTCTGATGTGATTGACTCAGAGAGAAACTGCCGTGCAAAGACCAGACTGTGTAATTGATTCAAATGTTGGACAGTGACTCATATTCAAATAAGCACAGAGTCCTCTTTCAGCAACATTTGGTGCTCATTTTGGACCATGCCTTCAGAGCTATAGGACGAATCAGCATGACGTCACTGCCACCCAAAAATGTAGGCAGTTAACTACGGTAGTATGAGTTGTGCCAATTCTGCCAAACAAATGTTAATATCTCAAAAAGTATACATCACATCGCTTATATTCAATATATGCATGTCGTGTTAAAGTTGTGTGAACTGTTTCAGTGTTTAAATTGTAAACACGGTCAGCCGGCTAGAGTCAGACGGAGACGCTCAAACTCAGGCTCCATAGGGTTCCATTGTTTGTTTACCAAAATGGTGCTCGGCTGATCCCTCGTATAAGCAATATACAGTAGCATTAGCACTAGGGTTGTGCAATTTCAACCAAATAGCCATTGCGATGGTTCCACAGTGAAACATCACACAGGATCTCCCTCTGACAGATCCATGGCATGTGTCCTCCTCATCCTCATAACTACCATACGCTCTTTCTATGGAAGAGAACGTCATGTCAAACTCCACCGCAAAATATGACGTTTTAATGTGGCTTTGCTTATCAACAACAAACATGCCTACATACCTTGTAGATCATGGTTCGCAACATTTTGTGAATCATTAGGTTTATTTTAATTTCAACAAAATGTCAGCTTTAATTTGAATGCATCACCATAGTGTAGTTTGGTGGCAGGCGATACCGGCCGGGTGTTGATTGGTGGATGGATGTACGTATATGGCAAATTCACCAGAGCAACCTAAAAATTCACAAAAGGGCTGTAAGTAATCTTCTGTGAAATATGATGCATGTTTGCCAATAAGCAACGCAACATTCCATGGCCAGATTCAGACACTGACTTTGAGTGATGTCACAGAGACAGAGAAAGAGAGAGACAGAGAAAGAGACAGAGACAGAGACAGAGACAGAGACAGAGACAGAGACAGAGACAGAGACAGAGACAGACAAACACAAGCAGAGCCACCAGACAGAAACCCCATTAGACTAAACCAAATTATAAGGAAACAAAAAGACAACTATCTGACACATTGGAAAGAATCAACACAAAAACAGAGCAAATTAGAATGCTATTTGGCCCTAAACAGAGAGTATACAGTGGCAGAATACCTGAGCACTGTAACTGACCCAAAACTGAGGAAATCCTTGACTATGTACAGACTCAGTGAGCACAACCTGGCCATCGAGAGAGGCCGCCACAGGCAGACCTGGCTCCCAAGAGAGGACAGACTGTGCACCCACTGCACACAAAAGGAGGTGGAAACAGAGCTGCACTTCCTAACCACCTGCCAACTATATGAAGACATCAGAGACACATACTTCGCTCAGATTACAAACATACAAAAAGACTTTGAAACCATGACGGACAACAAAAAACTTCCATATCTGCTGGGGGAAGTACCACAATGTGCAAACACAGCAGCACGATTTGTGAACTCTTGTGACAAGAAAAGGATGGAAGATAATGGAACATAACCACCCTCAACCCAGAGCAGGATAGGCCCCGGGTCTGCCTCCTGCTCCTGCTGTATAGCTTTAAATACCTCTAATAAGAACAAAATCAGTGTTGACACAAGTTCCAAGTTTATTTGTATTTGTATATATCATTTTGAACTACAGTGTCTACTTTGTATTTTCTTTCATCTATGTATACCCTTACTTGCATATATTTTGTTCAACAACCATCAAGCACAATTTTCTCTTTGCACCTTTTAAGTTAATGTTTATACTCTTATGTACAGCTGTTTACACACTTGAGAGATCTTTTATTGTATGCCCATGCTTAAGTTAACTACGCTTATGCATATTATCTGATTGCAATGTTACATAGCTGTTTACACAGCTCCTTAGTATATATTTAATTGTAAGCATACTCATAAGCTAACTTATGTGTATTATATTTGAGTGCAAAGTTACACTTCTTTATTCTTCTATATCTTTAACTGTACGCACATTTTTGCTTTTGTTTTTGTTTTCATTTGACACTTGCTTTGGCAATGTATACGTATGTTTCTCATGCCAATAAAGCCCCTTTGAATTGAATTGAATTGACAGAGACAGAGACAGAGACAGAGACAGAGACAGAGACAGAGACAGAGACAGAGAGAGAGAGAGAGAGAGAGAGAGAGAGAGAGAGAGAGAGAGAGAGAGAGAGAAGACAGGGGCCAGCTTCGTCCAGGACTCTGATCAGCTGGTCACAGTCACATGAGGAGAAAAGCACATAGCCCACATGCTGACATAATGCTGTCACTGACGCTAGTCAGACTGCTGAGCGCGAGTAGCCGACAGTAAACGAGGGAAAGGAAACCGGCATCTGGAGGACCATGAAAAGAATCAGCCAGAAAACACAATAGCTCACAATAGACAGACTGCGCCAAGATGGCGGAAAGACTGCCATCACTCAATCATCTCCTTCTAGTCCATCTCTAATTGCACCAAGCAAGATTAAGAAGGGCTTTCTAATGGGTGAGCGATGGAGGAGGATTTCTGGGTGTGCTGCAAGGTGGTGGTACTGTATGTGCAGTGAAAGCTAACCAGAGGAGGCAGCCATTTTTACATAGCTGGCTCATTACCACAGTGATTAAAAAAGAAGAAGAAACAATGAAAACAAGAACAACAATCAGAACAAGATGCAAACAAGCCGTCTGTGCGCTGGCCCAGGATGCTGCAACAGGAAACATAATAGCTGTCTGGCTCCTCCTAGCCCCCAGACCCTGGTCGTGACTCTGCAACAAACCTCTTGCAACCAAACATCATTGCATCATTGCAACCAAACACACACCTCCTTTATGAACTCTGCAAAATACTTATTTCCCTACAAGCCAATCCTATTTACCCTTTTCACGGCCGCCATTTTGTGTCTAAAAGGCAGGGTAAACACAGACAGGTGCAACCAAAGGGTTTCCAACTTCCAATCCATTTAGGTGTACCAGTGCTGGAGCCCTCATTAATGTTTTGGTTGCACCTGCCTTTTAGACACAAAGTGTCTAAAAGGCAGTAAATATAAAGAAGTTGCCAACATTTCAAACCTGATCCAGTCTTATGTTTCCTCATTCTTAGCTGCAACACTAAGTACTGTACAATGAGTATACAACAAAACTGCATTCAAGCTGTTTGTTATTTTTTGTGAAAAGTCCCAGGTTCTTCTGAGTGGTACCATCAAGTACAGAGACAGAGAGAGTAAAACACAGCAAGATTAGATATTTTGGCTCCATCCTTGACAACCAGAAGTGTATGGTAATGAGATGCCTGCCCTCCAAAAAATAATCTGAATAACCTATAAATCGCAAAGAGTTTTGTGCGGGGGAGCAGAGAATGGCAAAATCACTCCCAAGTGAAACAACCAACAAATCAGAAGTGCCTAACCCCAGTCTGGACCAATGAACTATAGCTTCCTCTGCATATTCCAACCAATCAGTGGCTACATGATAGGGCTGCACGATATTGGAAAAAACTGACATTGCGATATTCCCCGCCCATGAGATATATATTGCGATATGAAAAAATACAGATTTTCACCAGATTACCAGAATAGCTCTATTTGAAAGAAAATAATATTTCTAGAATGATTGGGATGATTTTGTAGAGGAGTCAATCTGATTTTGGAGGGGAAATTAGGTATTTTAATGTTTCTCAACCACTGGGCTGTGACCTACTGGTAGGCCTCAGAGCGTCATCTATCAGGGTGCATACACATTTTGACCAATGGATTTCCATGACTTACATACATGAAAAAGTGAGTTATGACATTCTACTTTAAAATGTCACTAGCCTATACTTCACTTAGTGTAATGCAGCCTTTAAAACCAGGGAAAGACAACATGTATGCTGTATCACCATATTACCATCCAACATCTAAGACCATATAGTCTTAAATCACAATATGGATATAAATTTGATATATTGCCCACCCCTAATATTGAGTGCCAGAATCTACCTCCCAATGATGCTATTTGGAGAAAAACATTAGATTTAATTGATTATAATCACTGCTTTCAACTTCTTTCGTTCTTCTAACGTTTCAATAAATCAACAATGAAACACCGCTGCCACTTCACACATGGTTACTTCACACACTTGGTCTGACCCCCCTCCAGAAACTACCAAGTGGTACGCTCCGCATTTGGGGAGTTCCGGTTTTTGAGCGCACGCAGGGCAGTACAGAGACGAGGATTCACATGCAGCCGACCGGTGACAAACAATTCATTCGTGAAAAGTAATAAATATACATTTAATTGCCCAGCTATGTCTATTGTCTTTTTATTTTCACCGACATGTTTTGTGTAAATGAGTCGCTATGTATGATTACCTCTACCGTAACGTTACTGCTATCATCTGATGCATCATCAGACTGAGGGGGAGAGAGAGCTGCGGTGATACACAGACAACTTCTCAGTAATCACTTTAGCCTTCGTGTCATAAGTTGCGGTCTTGCTTTTTGGTGTTTCAAGAGTAAATATCTCCACTCCACGGACATGTTGAGTTACAGCAGCCAGCCTGCTGTATACTAGTGTGCTGCAAGCTGTGGACAAGTCCGCCTCCGCAATCACATCGTTTACAGACAGGCTACTGTCAGCAACGCAACATAAGCAAAAACAATTCAATTGAGCTCTCCTGCATGTTTGTTGTGTTGAAGCTAAGCATTAAATGAGTGAGTACAGTAGCGGGGCGTCTCTCTCCTTTGAGAGAACCTCATTTCACTCAGTAGGCTACCCCTAAAGTGAGAGTTTATCAAGCAACATGACGAGTTAATTTGCTTTTGACATCGCACGTCCTGCGATGTGACTATCGCGCATGCGCACATTGCGATGACGATGTGTAAACGATATATCGTGCAGCCCTACTACATGAGATTAAAGTCAGCACAGAGGGTGTCTGGGCAGCAGATCAGCAGATTCAATTGTAATGTCCTTTCATTCTGAAACACACATCTGACCTGAGGGCCACCATCATAGAGATGAGACACCATCTCGTGCCACCAGTGAATCACAGTCATTGAGCTGTAGTTGTGTAGCAACCATGGAAAGAATGACTGGAAATGACTGACAACTTGCTTATGGAAACAAAGAGCGTGACTCAAACTGGTTAAAAGTTACTATCGCGGCGTTTTGAGCCTGGTGAACACTTAAGTTAGCAAACATAGCGGCTAACGGCAAAAAGCTACCTACCGGGAGAGGGTATTTACTGTAAATATTGTATTTACTGTCTATCATACATCACTTGTCAGACCGTTATGTTTGATGTCATCACCCGTTTTTACCAACACGTTAGTTTTAGGACTTTGAGCCCAACATAAGGTGATTTGTCAACAGGGCAAAACCCAGCAACAAGAAATATCTTACAAAAGACAAAAGACACTGGAGGGGGGCTTTAAGGAGCTGTTAACCAACCTATGAATTAGGGATGGGAATTTCATGCATTCTCCTTAACTGTTAGTTGCGCACATTAACGATCAGTTAATCAATTAATTGTTAACGTTGTTTCTTGCTGCTAATTTTAGCATCTGTTTGTTTCATGGGGTTTGCTCATTCTACTTCCTACTTCCTCACATGACATGCGTGACAACCTTCTCACGTGACCACTCCTTCTGAAAGAATACAGTTTAATAATCAGTGTAATTTGTAGGGGTGGGGGGGATCAATACAGCATAGTATCGCGGTATTTTGTGTGGCAATATATCGTATCGCACGAAGGCCAATATAGGTTGGCGCGATGGACGATGGCATCGACCATCATGATTGTTCCGACACCCATCGACCTCTGAGCCTTCTACATCAGACCATCGTGATTAATTAACTGTTCTAAAATTAAAATTTTACAGATTTAATAATGAAAAAGGCCAACTGCAGTCACCCGCGACGCGCGGGTGGAATTAAACCAACACCGCAGTTCAGAGTGGTCGGAGAGGAGGGGGGAGGGAAGGGGAGACTATAGCAGAAGTCGGCTGTATTGTTGTGAAAATCTTGAGACAAAGAAGAAACTTAACGTTCTTTCCTGTTCCCAACCCAATGTGAGTAACTTTATGTCTTCAACTTTGAATTCGTTCTACCCACCTGTTTCCATGAAGTCCATCCATTGCTGCCTGCCCGTGTTGTGTTTCTTTAACGTTAGCCAGTAATACTGCCCGTTTTCTGCCAGATAGTTAAATTCAACACATACGTTGTTGGTCAGGATCTATTCTGTATGAAACGTTAACGTTGTTTTGTGCCTTTCAATATTGCTGGTAGTGATAGCCTACTAGCCTACTGTTTGAGTCGCGCCTGACTCTGTGACATGACATGTTTGTGAATGTGCATTCATTGCCGCCGGGGCCCGGGCAGCCAAACAGCACCGCAACGACTTCATAAATCATTAATGAACCCCCCCCCCACCCCCCCTAATAATAGGCATATACTGTAAGACCATTCAAAATGTTACCCCCGCCCCCCCCCCCTCCCCGGCCAACGACGATGCCATCGTCCATCGTGATGGTTCAGTGTGGAACCATCGTGATGGTTATTTGGCTGACATCGCACAACCCATAAATTGTCAAGTGCATGCAACATTTATGACAGGTTTTTAAACTTTTTATGACATTGTTGGTCAGTCTGTGTGAGTGAGATGAACAGACTGGAAACATTATCTCATTAGATAAAACATATGTTGAGCTTTTTTTCCCTTTGGGAACATAATTTGCAGTTGAAAAAAGGTACGGTAATAAATCACAATATCGATTAAACACTCACTGATTAATAGTCATGAAGAACCGATTTCAAAGAAGATTAGTCTATGGTTTTCTCATTTTACGTTTAAACAAAGGAGGGAGGTTTGGTGCATGAAAAGGCTACACTGCCATCTTGCTCACGTCACGTCACGTCTCCTCAATATATCGCAATATAGCATATCGCAATACTATAATATCGTGGCTCAAGTATTGTGATAATATTGTATCCTGGGGCATCTGGTCATTCCCACCCCTAGTAATCTGGGGTAATCGTTTAGCATCAAGATGGTCGCCCCCTCCCCAATTGTACTTGGACAATTCCCCCAGCTGTCCCGGTCGTTGCTCCACCCCCTCTACCTAACCCTAACCCTAGCCCTGCTCCACCCCCTCTACCTAACCCTAACCATGGGAAGCCATGGTAGTGCGCTGCGACGCTGTGTGATACCGGTGTTTTTCAGCTCTGCCTATTACGACTTATTTTGCCAATTCCTCGCCTACCTTTTGCTATCTTATCTTTTCTCTGCCTGCGATATCCACATCGCTACTCAATAACTCTTCTCTCTCAATCCGCGGACATCTGAAACAACCGTTCTATCGCTAAACGTTAGCCTAGCCGCCTGCTAGGCTAACGTAAACAAGAGCTGCTAGCCACCAGCTAGCAGCTAACGCTAAACTGTTTACAATGCCCTCGCTCTCCCCCCCGGATAATCACCATGCTACGGGACTATTCAATACGACGACGCTTAGTGGATCCGTGGAATCACGCTCATTTCCTTCGGATGATGAAGTTTTCTTCAAGCTGCTGCCTGATACTACTTCAACACCAGCTCCCTCAGTATCCCGGGTCCTCATCGCGCAACAACTAGCCACAACATCCGAGCGACTGGTCCGTCAACCTAGGCTACCAGCCTCTGCTCCCAAGGCCTCAGGTCCCCGGGCACCGCAACGGCGTGAGCTGCTTCTGG
The DNA here is from genome assembly GCF_964638095.1 of Poromitra crassiceps. Taxonomy (NCBI): domain Eukaryota; kingdom Metazoa; phylum Chordata; class Actinopteri; order Beryciformes; family Melamphaidae; genus Poromitra; species Poromitra crassiceps. Next base: position 46,433,448 of record NC_139624.1, read on the forward strand.
CCGCAGCACTACGACACGCTCCTGACATGGCTAACGCCAGCCATCCCCCTCCCGAATCGGGTAAGATCGATCCAACTCTTACTATCCACTCTCTCTTAGATATGATTAATCTATTAGAAAACCGTGTTTCCCAACTAGAGAACGATAAACGCCAGTCACCTAATGATAGTCTTGTTACACTTAACCAGACTGGCTTCCCTGATCATTTACAATGTACCTCAGTAGCTGATGTGCATTGTGAATTAAGCGAGGATGCTAGCTGCGGTCCAGCTGGTGCCCCCGTTAATGCTACTCCGCAGCACGAGCAGAACAACCCGGCCAATGTCTCGTTGGCCCCACAGTCTGTGGATGATGGGTTTACAGTTGTCTCACGCTGCCGTGGCATTAAACGTGCACAGCCCGCCGCTGTGCAGCCCGTTTCCCAACAAACCCCTTCGGTTGAGATTCGGAATAGATTCACGCCGCTTGCTAACTCTCCTGTTCAACATGCTGCGTCGTCCGCTCCGCCCGACAATATTAAACCCTCTATTCTATTGATTGGAGACTCTATAACCCGCAATATCAAGCTTAACACACCAGCCGAGATAGTTTGTCTGCCCGGGGCCAGAGTACCCGACATTGAAGCTACTCTTAGGGTGCTAACAAACAACCATAGACAGACAATTACCCAGGCTACCCATGATAACATCATACTACATGTTGGCACCAACAATGCTAGGTTTAAACAATCGGAGATCACAAAGCACAGCATAACTAGGACCTGTGCTTTTGCTAGCAAGATGAGTCGGCATCCATTAATTGTCTCTGGTCCCCTCCCTGTCACACTTAACTCTGACATTTTTAGCAGGCTGTTTTGGCTCAACAACTGGCTGGCCAAACACTGTGCTGATAAGGGCTACCTATTCTTAGATAACTGGCCCTCCTTTAGAGGCATGACTGGCATGCTTAAGATGGATGGCATCCACCCTACCCCATTGGGCGCCAGCATTTTATCAAACTAGAACGACCGCAACGCGGACTTATGCCTCCGCCATTAGTTCATTTTGGAGTCCAAATCGCCATTTGAGGCAAATTGGAAGAGATTCCGTCAAGGCGCTCCTGTGATGTTGCGTTACAGAGCTTGGAAATTGGGTGTGTGAGAGGTAGGGATCGACCGATATGGGTTTTTCAGGGCCGATATCGATATCGATTATCGGCAATGAAAGACACCGATAACCGATATTTTGGAACCGATATATGTTTGCAGTAAAAATTTAAATCTTGGTGTCAAAATTTAGAATAACCCGACCCGTTGTTGAAATTCATTTTCTTCAGTTTATCCAACTACAATATTATTTGAAAATATTCACTCTATTAATATTGATATGAATCAAAGTGTATGTGTGTGTGTGTGTGTGTGTGTGTGTGTGTGTGTGTGTGTGTGTGTGTGTGTGTGTGTGTGTGTGTGTGTGTGTTTGTTCAATCTAGTGGAGACTTGGGCACATTATCAAGATAAAGCTGTGTAGGCTACTTTAAACAAACTAACAGCTCACCACAGAAACAAAATAATAAAGAGGGTTTCCCTCAGCTTACACTACTTGACACTAACCTCGCACCAGGCTCTCTCAAAGGAGAACACAGACAGGTTCATGCGGGCATCTGCTGACCAATGTCTCATCCTAGTTTATTCGGTTCCCTTTTTATTGCAAACGAGTCCGCTGACGTACTAATGTCTCATCCTACTTTATTCGGTTCCTTCTTCCTCCTCCGCTCTGAAAAGTGGTTGCCTGCAGCAGTCTGCTTGCGCTGCGTTACACATGCGAGTGGATTGGAGATATATATTTTCAGGACGCTACAGGACTATTGATTAATAAAACAGCTTCGCGCTTGACAACCATGGCCATTTGATTCAAAAAGAGCGACGCTACACCGTGGACGCTATGGAATTAAAATCTTGTGTCCTGCCCCAGTTTACAAGGTACACCAATCGTATCGGACTTTCTCCAACACACACGGACAGACACAGACAGACACGGACGGACTGCTATGGCACACCAAACGAACATTTGCGAACAATCTGCGTTTGTGTGTGTCTGTCCGTGTTGTTGGAGAAAGTCTAGTGAAGGCAGTCACACTCGCTCACACAGCCGCACCAGGCAGAGTCCACTCGCTTATCAACGAGCTTTGTGGGGCAGGCAGCGTCTCAAATTTCATCTCTGAGGAGCCCTCTGATAGGCTCTTGCTCAATATGTAACCAATCAGATAGCGCTGTGGGCGGGACATTGCCACAGGGCAGACAGGGGCTGCAGCAGAGAGAGAGTCACACAGGCTTCTGCAGCACTTCATGGCGAAAGTAAATAATTTTTTAATAAATGTATTATATCGGCAAACAGCCAATGAAAATGCCGATACAGATAATCGGCAAAATGCTGAATATCGGCCATAATAATCGGCCAAACCGATAATCGGTCGACCCCTAGTGAGAGGTCACAGTGACCTTGAACTTTGACCACCAAAATGTAATCAGTTCATCCTTGAGTCCAAGTCGATGTTTGAGACAAGTTTGATTAAATTCCGTCAAGGCATTCCTGAGATATCGCGTTAACAAGCTTGAAAATGGCGTTCGAGAGCTCACCTTGACCTTTGACCACCAAAATCTAATCAGATCATCCATGAGTGTAAGGCGATGTTTGAGGCAAATTTGATGAAACTCCGTCAAGGCATTCGTGAGATATCGCGTTAACAAGCTGGAAAATGGCGTTTGAGAGGTCACAGTGACCTTGACCTTTGACCAGCAAAATGTAATCAGTTCATCCTTGAGTCCAAGTCGATGTTTGAGACAAGTTTGATTAAATTCCGTCAACGCATTCCTGAGATATCACGTTAACAAGCTTGAAAATGCCGTTTGAGAGGTCACAGTGACCTTGACCTTTGACTTTTGACCACCAAAATGTAATCAGTTGATCCTTGAGTCTAAGTAGATGTTTGAGGCAAATTTGATGAAATTCCGTCAAGGTATTCATGAGATATGGCGTTAACAAGCTGGAAAATGGCGTTTGAGAGGTCACAGTGACCTTGACCTTTGACCACCAAAATCTAATCAGTTCATCCTTGAGTACAAGTCGATGTTTGAGACAAGTTTGATTAAATTCCGTCAAGGCATTCCTGAGATATCGCGTTAACAAGCTTGAAAATGGCGTTCGAGAGGTCACAGTGACCTTGACCTTTGACCTTTGACCACCAAAATCTAATCAGATCATCCTTGAGTCTAAGTCGATGTTTGAGGCAAATTTGATGAAATTCCGTCCAGGCGTTCCTCAGATATCGCGTTAACAAACGTATGGACGGACGGCCGTACGGACGGACGGACGGCCGTACGTACGGACGGACAACCCGGATCCATAATGCCTCCGGCCTGGCTATCGCCGGCGGAGGCATAAAAACCTGGATAGTTGCCTACGGCAAACCCAGACTACTATCCTTGATTGACAGTTTCACCCACAACATGCAGGGCCACAGGCTGCTAGACAGCCTGTTAGTTCTACTTGTGCGGTTATGGAGTCTGCTAGTTCAATTAACTTAGTCTATCCAATACAGACTGTGCTCCGTCCGCGCCGCACTATTACTAGTAACCGACCCATAAACGCTCTGCAATATCCTAACCCAAACCTTATTGTTATTAATCCGACTGTTACCACCGCCGCTCCGTCTCCGTATTATACCACGATCTCTCAAATTAACACAGTTTCTCTTCGTCGCTCCGTTCCCTCACGCCGCTCTCGTCCACCCCTCAAAACGTTAAACACCAACCTCATTGAGATTAAATCTACTCTTGGTATCGAATGCTCTAAATTAACTAACATTGATGATGAATCTATTCGATTTGGATTCATTAATATCAGATCAATCACCAATAAAGCCCTCCTGGTCAATGACTTAATCATTGAACATAATATTGACGTTATGGGATTATGCGAAACCTGGCTAAAACCGGACGTTGTTCTTCCACTCATTGAAGCCTCCCCCCCTAACTTTGACAATTCGCATGTTGCCAGAATGTCAAGAAATGGTGGGGGCGTTGGCCTAATTTATAACTCAAATCTAGGTATTTTGCAGGATCAAAAGTATAAGCTCCTATCTTGTGAGATACTTACTATGAGACACTCTAATATAGCTGGCCTCGGAGCCTTCTACCTAGTTATGCTCTACCGCCCACCTGGGCCCTATTCATCTTTTCTTGATGAATTTTCCAATTTTCTCTCTGACCTCGTAACCCGCACGGATAATATCCTCATCATTGGCGATTTCAATATTCATGTTAACTGTAAAGCTGACCCACTCTGCAAAGCCTTTCTATCTTTAGTCGACACCCTTGGCTTTGCTCAGCTGGTTCATGAACAAACGCATTCTAACGGCAACACGCTTGATCTCGTCCTCGCTCGTGGGATTAACGTCTCAGATCTGTCAGTCATGATATACCCTCCAGCACTGTCAGATCATTATCTCATTAAATTTAAAATAGACCTGCCCCTCCGGCAATCAAACCTAGCCGATACCTATACCGCCCGGCGTATCGATAGTTCTACTCCCACTGAACTCGCTGATTTGTTATCGGGGCCGCTTTCCTCTCTCCCAGAGCGGATCGACTCCATTAATGAATTCACAAATCAATTTAATTCAATCCTACTCGCCTCGCTTGATTCTATCGCACCTCTACGTACTAAAATCCGTCGCCCTAAAAAACCCTCGCCTTGGTATACTGACGATACACGCGCACAAAAACTAATATGCAGAAAACTAGAACGTAAATGGCGATCATCCAAGCTTGAAGTCTATCGACTAGCTTGGAGTAATAGCCTATTAAAATACAAATGTATGCTCTCCGCTGCAAGAGCCTCCTACCTATCAGATCTTATTAACACTAATAAAAATAATCCTAAATTTCTATTTGACACGGTCGCAAATCTTACTCGCAAACCCTCCCCCAATACAAACTCTCCATTTACAGCTAATGACTTCCTTGACTTCTTTAACCGTAAAATTATCTGTATTAGAGATGAAATTAGCAACTCTCTATTACTCACAAAGGGTGCTAACCCCTCTCCTAGCCCTGTCCTTAGAACCTTAGACGAGAGTACTATACTCTCAAATTTTGAGACTATCTCTCTAAATGCACTTTCAAAAATTGTACTTTCATCTAAATCCACAACCTGTTTATTCGACCCTCTCCCTGCAAAGTTGATTAAGGAACTCCTTCCAATACTAGGCACCCCCTTACTTAACATTATCAATAGCTCCCTCTCCTCTGGCATTGTCCCTGCCTCCTTCAAATCTGCTGTAATCAAACCTCTACTTAAAAAGCCAAACCTTGATTCTGAGGTTCTTAACAACTTCAGGCCAATCTCAAATCTCCCCTTCCTCTCTAAAGTTCTTGAAAAAGTAGTCTCGACACAATTAACTGACTACCTCTTGCATAATAAACTTCTCGATCCCTTTCAATCTGGTTTTAGATCACTCCATAGTACTGAAACTGCTCTTACAAAAGTAACCAATGACCTTCTCCTCGCGTCCGACTCTAATTTCTCCTCTCTTCTCATTTTATTAGACTTAAGCGCAGCCTTCGATACAATCGATCATAAGATCCTCCTAGACCGCTTATCTAACTACGTAGGTATCCGGGGCACTGCCCTATCCTGGCTAAAGTCATATTTGTCTGATAGGACACACTGTGTCTCATATAAAAATATTATGTCCACATTCTCCTCAGTGAAGTTTGGTGTACCGCAGGGATCAGTCCTGGGTCCCTTACTCTTTGGAGTTTACTTACTGCCTCTTGGCGAAATTTTCCGTAGATATGGCATTAACTTCCACTGTTATGCCGATGATACCCAAATTTATATACCAATTAGACCAGACGATCGCTCTAAACTCGCTAATCTTGAATCCTGCTTAATCGCTGTTACAGATTGGATGTCAAATAATTTCTTACGACTAAACGCCAACAAAACTGAACTACTAGTTGTTGGCCCAAAAACCCAACTTCCATTTCTCACTGATCTTAGTCTGAACATTGAGAACTGCGTAATTACTCCAAACTCAAAGGTGAAAAACCTAGGTGTTACCTTTGATCCTACTCTGTCATTCGATGCTCACATTAAGGATATCACTAAAATAGCTTTCTTTCATCTTCGCAATATCTCAAAGATCCGTCCCTTGCTAAATGCAACGGATGCCGAAACCTTAATACACGCCTTTGTTTCATCTAGACTCGACTACTGTAATGTCTTATTCTCTGGCCTTCCACTTTGTAGCACAAATAAATTACAACTCGTGCAAAACGCCGCTGCTAGAATTCTAACTAGAACTAAGAAGTTTGATCATATAACTCCGGTCTTAATCTCCCTCCACTGGCTCCCAATTCAGGCCAGATCAGACTTTAAGGTGCTTCTGTTAACCTATAAATCTTTGCACGGGCTCGCACCTCTGTACTTATCTGAGCTAATCATTCCTTATGTTCCCACGCGTACTCTCCGCTCACAGGACGGTAATTATCTTACCGTCCCTAAAATTAAGAAAAAATCAGCAGGTAGCAGGTAGCAGGTACCGTGCTCCACATGTCTGGAACCAGCTTCCTCTGTCAGTTAGGGAAGCTGGCTCCATTGAAATCTTCAAAACTAGACTCAAAACCCATTTATTCTCCCAATCATTTGGTTGTGCTTGATGGTTATGTTTGATGATGTCATTCTCTAGAAATATTTATTAGCTCTTGAGTACATACAATCCTGAATTGCTGAGCGGGCTGTCTCAAGCCAGCAATATCAGTATAAACTTAGACTTGACCTAATTTAAATAATATGGCATCAGTCGACCCAGTAGCCTAGATAGAAAATCTATTAGCTGGTGAATAAACTTAGTCCTGAACTGCTGAGCGGGCTATCTCAAGCCAGCAGTATCAGTATAAACTTAGACTTGACCTAATTTAATAATATGGCATCAGCCGATCCAGTAGCTCAGATACAAAATCAAATAGCTGGTGAATAAACTTAGTCCTGAACTGCTGAGCGGGCTATCACAAGCCAGCAGTATCAGTATAAACTTAGACTTGACCTAATTTAATAATATGGCATCAGCCGATCCAGTAGCTCAGATATAAAATCAAATAGTTGGTGAATAAACTTAGTCCTGAACTGCTGAGCGGGCTATCTCAAGCCAGCAGTATCAGTATAAACTTAGACTTGACCTAATTTAATAATATGGCATCAGCCGATCCAGTAGCTCAGATATAAAATCAAATAGCTGGTGAATAAACTTAGTCCTGAACTGCTGAGCGGGCTATCACAAGCCAGCAGTATCAGTATAAACTTAGACTTGACCTAATTTAATAATATGGCATCAGCCGATCCAGTAGCTCGGATATAAAATCAACTAGCTGGTGAATAAACTTAGTCCTGAACTGCTGAGCGGGCTATCACAAGCCAACAGTATCAGTATAAACTTAGACTTGACCTAATTTAATAATATGGCATCAGCCGATCCAGTAGCTCAGATATAAAATCAAATAGCTGGTGAATAAACTTAGTCCTGAACTGCTGAGCGGGCTATCTCAAGCCAGCAGTATCAGTATAAACTTAGACCTAGACTACCTAGACCTGAATTAGTAGTATAGTATTAGTCATCCTAAATAATCCTAATAAATTTTGATTTGACCTAATTTTATTGTTGTCTATAGAGTTAGTTCCACCTCTGCGCAGATTCCCCCGCTCTCTTCTCTCTCTCCCCCTCAGGTGTCCTTCATTGGCCTGACGTACACCCCGCCGCTGCAGCCCTAGGTCCGGCCGTCATCGCCCTAGCCACCTGTCGTCACTAGGCCATCTACCCACTACTCCTTCTATTGTCTGACACCCCGGGCTCATCACCATCACCGACCCCTATCCTCATCATCCTGGTCACCTGCCTGCTTAAGGGAAGGGGGGGGGCGGCCCCCCCCCCCCCCCCGGCCTCATCATCACCTCCAACTCCTATCCTCCCCTCCTCTTAATCATCACCTCCGACTCCTATCCTCCCCTCCCCTCCTCTTAATCCATGTCACCAACGCGGACTCATGGATTCCTCAGATCATCCTCATGGAACTCCCAATCTTGTTACCCATTTTTTCACCTAGCTAATTAACTAGTATTCTCTAAACCTACGAACACTTAAAGACTACATTTTCTATTTCTTTTTGGACTCTACTTTTTAGATTTTCAACTCCCTTCCCTGATTTTAGGATAATTTAAAAACTACATTTTTATATCCCTTCTGTTGGACTCTTTTTTACATTTTCAATTTTCTGTTCTCTTGTAAATTTTATTTCCATAATAAACCATTCACAGAGTTTCATTATCGGAAACTCTGTGCATGGTTTAGCCCGGCATCTCTCGGCCTGTCTCGGAGGGGAGTCCCCGGATGGGGGTCCGTTGCTGTGGCCTGGGTGGGCCCATCCCCCGCGTGGCCTGCTCTCAGACCTGTTCTCAGTCACTATGCTGGTGGCTGGGGGCTGGGGGAGAGGGTCGCGTGGGGGCTGGGTCCGCCCGGGCCGCAGCAATGGGCCCCTATAGCACAACGACCTCACAAGGTTCCTCCTCAGCCAAGTCACTGGGGTAATCCATGTGGCGATCCATGTGTGGATTGCCACCATATGGTGGAAAGGTTTTCTTGCGTTCACTGGGGGTGAGGGGGCGCCGCTGTGTCCCGGCCTGGCCTTCCCTCCCACGCCTTATGTGGGCGGGGGCCGGGGCGGGGGGCATCGGTGCTCTTCATCACTGGTCGAGGGCTGCCGGTTGGTTTAGAACAGCTTAGGTAGGCGATAGATTAGCTACAGCCTAAGGCTGACCTGTTATAGTGTTCAGGCAAAGATCAGACTAGAGCAGAGTAGGATAGGCCAGATTAGGCTGTAGATTAGCTAGATACTATGTCCCAGTTAGCTCTGGTTAATGCTTAGAGTAGTCAGTTGTCTGATCTTCTCCCCCCCCCTCTCTCTTTCCCCCTTGCCCCGCTTCTTCCCTTCTTCCCCCTTCCTGTTCTCCCCTCTCCCACATTTCCCACTCCCCCCCCCCACCTCCTCTCTTTCCATGCTCTTTCCTCCCCCACATCCCACCGCCCACCCCTCCCTTCTCCTGCTCTCTCCTCCTTCTCCCCCCCTCTGCTCCTTCTCCTCTTCTCCCCTATTTTCCTGAATCCCTGCCACTTCCTGCTCTCCCCTCTCTCACATTCCCCCTGCTCTCCTTCCCCTGCACCCTCCCACCTCTCCTTCTCTGTTCTCTCCTCCTCCACATTTCCCATTTTCTCCCCACCCTCGCCCTAATCCGGGCCCGTATCCTACTCCCTCCCTCCACCCTAGACCCTACCTCTACCCTGGCTCTCCCTCCCCTGCACCCTCCCACCTCTCCTTCTCTGTTCCCTCCTCCTCCACATTTCCCATTTTCTCCCCACCTCCTCCCTCTCACATTCCCCCTGCTCTCCCTCCCCTGCAACCTCCCACCTCTCCTTCTCTGTTCTCTCCTCCTCTCTGTCCTCTCCCCTCTCTTACATTCCCCCTGCTCTCCTTCCCCTGCACCCTCCCACCTCTCCTTCTCTGTTCTCTCCTCCTCTCTGTCCTCTCCCCTCTCTCACATTCCCCCTGCTCTCCTTCCCCTGCACCCTCCCACCTCTCCTTCTCTGTTCTCTCCTCCTCCACATTTCCCATTTTCTCCCCACCCTCGCCCTAATCCGGGCCCGTATCCTACCCCCTCCCCTCCCCCAACCCTAGACCCTACCTCTACCCTGGCTCTCCCTCCCCTGCACCCTCCCATCTCTCCTTCTCTGTTCCCTCCTCCTCCACATTTCCCATTTCCTCCCCACCTCCTCCCTCTCACATTCCCCCTGCTCTGCCTCCCCTGTACCCTTCCACCTCTCCTTCTCTGTTCTCTCCTCCTCTCTGTCCTCTCCTCCCTCTCACATTCCCCCTCCTCTCTGTCCTCTCCTCCCTCTCACATTCCCCCTGCTCTCCCTCCCCTGCACCCTCCCACCTCTCCTTCTCTGTTCTCTCCTCCTCCACATTTCCCATTTCTCCCCACCCTCGCCCTAATCCGGGCCCGTATCCTACTCCCTCCCCTCCCCCAACCCTAGACCCTACCTCTACCCTGGCTCTCCCTCCCCTGCACCCTCATCTCTCCTCCTCTGTTCTCTCCTCCTCCACATTTCCTATTTTTTCCCCACCTCCCCCCTCTCATCCCCCCGCTCTCCCTCCCTCCTCCACTCTCCTGCTTTCTCCTCTTCCCGGTGTTCTTCCTCTTCCCCCCTTCCCCCACTACTCTAAAGCATAGTACACATTTTACTCCAATGCATGGCACCCACTCTATCCCCTCCAATATTCCGCCACTATTTAAAGCATGGCATAGCATGGCAATATTCCGCCACTATTTAAAGCATGGCACCCATGCTCTTAGTATTTCGCCACTATTCAAAGCATGGCACCCACTCTTCCCTAAAGCAAGGCACCCATAAGCTCTATATGTGAACATGTGCTTATTTGGCAAAAGGACTCACTACTAAAGGCTTGCAGCCAATTAAATTAGGCATAGTTTGGTTGCTTAGAAATTGACATACTGTATGTCCGTTTGCAAGATGTGCGTCTATATTTCTCATTCTCTCCCCACCTCCTCCCTCCCCCTGCTCTCTTCTCCCCCACACCCCCCCCCTTCCCCTCTCCTGCTCTGTCCTCTTGCTCCTTCCCCACCTCCTATACCCTCCAACATCTCCCATTCCCTCCCCACCCCATCACTCTCTCACATTCCCCCTGCTCTTCCCCCTTCTCCTGCTCTCTCCTCTGCTCTCTCTTCATTTCTATATTTTCTATATTATCAATTGTTCAAATGTTATCTTTATTCTGTATATTCTTGTTACTGTTGTGTTAGCTAGAATCAGCTAGACATACTTTCTGTGAAGCCCTCTGAGACATGCTTGTGAATTAGGGCTATATAAATAAACTTAAACCCACCCGCAGACATGGCCAAATGTGTCTGTAAGTCTGACCAAGCCAGAGGTACCGCTACCGGGAATTGAACCCGGGTCTCCACGGTGGTAGGCAGGTGCTTTTACCTCTACCCAGAGATGCCCCCTGAAATTGGTCCAATTTAAATATACATAACAGAACAAAATATGGCCATCGGGCTTTCAAAAATCCATATCAGTCAAACCCTGATTATAAAAAATCAGCAGCAGGCCTCATTGCTCAGCACAATTGTCCATATATCATATAACTGCCCTATAAAAACAAGACACTCAACTGGAACTGATCCTGGAATGGACAGACTGGGATCGCCCTGCAGGGATTTAAACAATCATTCTATTTAACACCACCCGACTGACTGGGAGCCTCAGTCTTGTCCAGAGAGGGGGGGGGGGGAATTCCTCAAATTCCAGGGAAGACCATCAAAGAGTAGGCCATCCCTGTCAACCCCAGCGCTCACACACAAACGCGCACACACACACACACACACACACACACACACACACACACACACACCCACCCACATCATCGAATGACCTCCAGTGGGGTCCTGCAAAAGCAGCTTCATTTGCACATTGTTTTTGGAATTCTGCATTTCATTTCTCCTTGACTGGTCTGTGTTTTATTTGGTTGGTTGTTGTTTTTAGCGAGTTTAAAGTCCCTGGAAACCAGAAATATTGTTTTATTATTTAGCATTTTGAGTTCCTCACATCACAGGAACCTATGTTAACACGTTCACTGCCGTGGACGAGTTAACTCGTCAAGCAGAAACCAACGGTTGACTGCCGTGGACGAGTTAACTCGTCAAAAAAAAAAAAAAAAAATTGACGGTGGGACGTGGATCCAAGCCCCCTACGTCTCCTATAAAAATATGGGAGCCACTGAACATGTACAACCCATTCCACCGACCCACTAAGTGGCGACAGTGCTCTCCAGAGCAGCAGAAAAAACGCAAAAACGCTTTCGCGCTGGGTGCTGGTGCACAACGTGGGGGATTCTAAAAATAGACTCGAGTGCAACACTATGCAAAACTATGTTGCAACACACCAGCAGTGTGTGTGCGATTCTAAAAATGCCTTTTTCTCAGCTTTCGTTCTGAGACTCTGAAACCATGCTGTATTCAACTGCTAATGCCTACATATTATGTTATTTTGAGATATTTTGTGTTCACAAAGTCCTACCAGAAAATAATCCTCGGCTCTTGAAAGATGAGCCAGAATCCTCAAAAAAACCCTTGGCAGAAGCTACCTACGGTATTGGAAAAACGGTTGGCAGTGAATGTGTTAATAAGCCACCAGCCAAATTTGAACGATGATGAACGTCGCAAAGTATATAAATTTAGGTTTGACAGTCATGGCAAAAGTCATGAGAATCAATTTGATTTTAGAGTGTATTTTCTCCCGCGGACTGTGTGGGCGTGTCCCGTCTGCAGCAGGTCTCCGAGAGAGAGAGAGAGAGAGAGAGAGAGAGGGAAACGGAGACTCTCCGTTTCCCTCTCCGTCGGAGAGAGAGAGAGAAGGAAAGAGAGATGGTGTGTGTGTGTGTGTGTGTGTGTGTGTGTGTGTGTGTGTGTGTGTGTGTGTGTGTGTGTGTGTGTGTGTGTGCGTGTGTGTGTGTGTGTGCGTGCGTTGCACGGCGAGAGGAAGACATATTTGCCGCTGCTGCGAGTGCACAGCGCTACTGTGTGTGTGTCAGTGTGTGTGTGCGCGCGTGCGTGCGTGCATGCGTGTGTGTGATTCGATTAAATCTTATGACGTGATAAGCTCCTGCATTTTAGCACCGCGCGCTCCGCTCTCTTCAATGAGGAAATGTAAATCCAGACCTTGTAGAAAAGTGTAGATTTTTGGGGTTAGGGTTGAAAGTAATGTAAACCACTTTCTGAGGCACACAATTACTCACATAAGACCCTAAATTTAATAGTTAGAAGGTTTTTGTGGATTTTGGTTTCCAGGGACTTTAAGTTTTTTTTGTTTCCCCCCAAACAACAATATTTTTAGTCCAGAAAATGCTTATAATCATGTGCTAACAAATGTCCCTCTCTGTGCATTTCTCTGAGCAGACCCCTTGTTAGACAATACCCCGGGATCGGGAAATGTGATTTTCAATTAACCCAATCTTAAAATATGTATAGGAAGCATTTGCAAGACTCAAATTTAGTCTAGCTCCAGCTAAATCTAGGCCAAAACCCCGGGCACTCCAATGCCCCAAGGGAGCAGATCATCACATTTACTTAGCAACAGAAATGTAAACACACACTGACACAGAGAAGCTGTCCATCACAGACTAAGCCTAACCCAACAGAAATGTACACACACAGCAACACACACAGACAGAGAAGCCGTTAGGGCTGGCACGGATCACGGATAATCTGTGATCCGTATGGGTCAGCCCCCACGGTTCGGAACGCGGTTCGGAACATCCGTGGTCCACGGACCCCCCCCCCCTCTTTTTCGTTGCATTTAACGTTTAACACTAGTGTATGAGAACGCCTGCAGCGCAGCCACACACAGACAGGCATCATCGTGGCGAGCGCAAGTACGCCTCTCTCATGTTCAAAATATTGAATGTTTTGCGGCAACACAAACTGCATTTTGCTTGACCAGGGCTTGGTCTGCTGCAGTTGCCCATGACATGATGGTAGGCAGGCAGCCTATTTCTCCATTAACCAAGCGGCTAGTCTGCCTGCCTCCCTCACCGAGTTTATGGAACTGCCAGGCCACCACCAAACTAGTTTTCAGCTAACGTTATTGATCGCGTGTTTCCAAACTATGGGTCGCGACCCAATTTGGGTCGCGGACCCGTGGGGGGTGGGTCGCCAACTGGTCGTCATGGCAACTCATTTCAGTATGTTTTTTTGGGTCCCAGGGAGACACGTACTGTATGTATCTTTTGGATGCCAAGATAAAAAAGTTTGGGAACCCCAAACATTAATTATTGTAAACTCAGTGTAAAAAATGAATGACATGAAAATATTTATGAAACAAATTTCCATGACTTTTCCCAAACTTTTTCTATAACTTTTCCAGGGCCTGAGAATTGTATTTTAAATTGGACTTTTCCAGGTTTTTCATGACCGTACGAACCCTGAAATTAGTTTGGCTGTATTTGTACTGTTCAGTAACTTCCAAAATAGTCTTAAAAACCAAGATGAAAAAGAATCGTGATAAGATCGTGGATCGTGATCCTGCTTGAAAAAATCGTGATATATTTTTGCCATATCGCCATATGCCATATGCCACCCCTAACACTAACCCTAACCCAACAGAAATGTACACACAACAACACACACCGACACAGAGAAGCTGTCCATCACAGACTTGGGTTGCAATTTGTATGTGACAGAAAAATAGGTTTCTGCCAGCCAGCTAAGTGGCCTAGAGGGCCTCTGTGTGTGTGTGTGTGTGTGTGTGTGTGTGTGTGTGTGTGTGTGTGTGTGTGTGTGTGTGTGTGTGTGTGTGTGTGTGTGTGTGTGTGTGTGTGTGTGTGTGTGTGTGGTCCCCCCTCCTCTCTCTCCTCTGTATCTGTGTAGCAGGAATGAGGGAATGAGGGCAGTGGCTCTGGGGCCCCGGGGCCATCGTCTCCCTCATGAATAACAAGCATTCAGTACAGCAGACAGCATGCTGTAATACAGACACACTCACAATATACACATAAAATATGAGATATCAGGTAATGATGTCATCCACTGATGCGGAATGAAATTTGATTTTCTTTGCAGCGTTTATTCATTTGATTCTTCCATCAGTGTTTTGTGAATTAACTCTTTAAAAGCCAAATCTATCCCAGAGTTTCTCTACCATTGAATAGGTGAGGTCGGCCACCCTGCCTTAAAGAGGAGCTGACCCAGAAATAATTGATTTTGTTTTAGTTTAGTTTGTGTTTCGGTGGAGAGTTTTAGGGTTTAGGTTTGAAGAAGGGGAGGGGGGGGGGTTGTAATGGCAACGTGGTGAGACCATTGTGATATATAAATGGAGGCAGCGTGCCTATCTCCTACCTGTATGGTGTATTGAAGCCAAAATCTTCTCAGATCAGAGAACCAGAGTCTGCGCAGTAACTCTTTTGGGTTGAAACCTCAGTCTGAGGTCCCCCCCTATCCCCTCTAAACTTTCTTATGTAGAGCTGCTGTTTCTAGATTTGCGCAGTGCGTTGTGTAGTCAATCCTCTCTAGCTCTGTAAATATGTTACTTTAAGTTCTAATCATTTTTGTCTCGCCAAAAGAAACCATGTAGATTCCCACTATGAGGTCAGTTTATCAAAATGACACCTGTACGGAAATCAGAATTTCGTTGTCGGAGATTGAGCTCGTATCAGCCAGACAAGTCAGACCTCCGGGCTGCTCTCACTGAAATTATCAGATGAACTGATCTTTGCAGCTCTGTGTTGATTAGCCTAATGTTTCCGTGGCATTTAGATGAACGTTATGATTTAATTCCTTTTGGAGCAAATGTTTGTTTAACAGAGGAAATCTAACATTGACGCGGCTTTAGGCTACGTTGTTTACTGGTATAG
The DNA here is from genome assembly GCF_964638095.1 of Poromitra crassiceps. Taxonomy (NCBI): domain Eukaryota; kingdom Metazoa; phylum Chordata; class Actinopteri; order Beryciformes; family Melamphaidae; genus Poromitra; species Poromitra crassiceps. Next base: position 46,448,965 of record NC_139624.1, read on the forward strand.
TCAGTGGGTAGGGCAGCCAAGCGCTGCCTCTGAGTTTGAGGATTACTTAGCCCAGTGCGTTAGCCAGGCTGCCTGGTCTCTTCTATGTATATCCTTACAACAGCTAAGAGAGGAGCTTGTGAAGAACGAACATCCCCACAGTCAAAGCACTTCCCTGAGATATCCTTATAAAAACGTTTATGCTTTAATACCAAAAATAAAAGCTCCAGTGTCTGTTTGTATAAGCTAACGCTAACCTGTTAGTGATTAGCTAATGGCTGGTGGTTGTGTACACTTGTGTAGGCCGTATTTTATACCCAGGAGTTAACATTATAAAACACATTTCCTGGCATACGCAGCCAGTTGGACAACCTGGTAAATATGTGTCTATTGCGTTATTCCAGCTATCGTTATCGGTTGTTAGGTTATAGTAATGTTATGCTGACAAATAATGCAAAACAGCCGGCTAACACAAGCGGCTAATGCTAGTCTGCATCAGCTTAAAACCATTGTGTATTAAAATAACCGATAACGTAGCGGGAGTAACTAATAAAACACATTTTCTGAACTTACTACTTAAGTCCCCAACCAACGTTACTTCCTCGCGCACCTTTCTCAAAACAATGTCCTTTTTTTTGCGGTCCATCGATATGTCTGGTAGATAACAGATCAAGCAGTCTTCTTCTTCTTCTGTTTTACCAGGCAAGCAGTGTCTTGTCTATGTAGAACTAACGCTAGATCTATAATATGAAGAGCCTGTCCAGCCAATGACGGCTTGAGACTGGCTGTCAATCATCCCTTTTTTATATCGTCAAATAACAAATTAAAAATAAACTGATCAGAAAAATGACCACTTGCACAGGCATTAGCGTGATAATAACAATCTAAAATGATACAAACCGCCTTTGGAAAAAAGTATCTGACGTGTACTGTGATTGTTTCGTTTGTCCATTTCCCCATCCACTAACATGGGGAAGGCGGCTTTGTGAGTTGTGACCAATACTGGATACAGCCGCCAGAGCGGCGATCATCTAACATGCAGCGGCTTCACTAAAGGGGACCAGATGGGTCGAGACCTATACCGTTATCGCTACGGAGGAAGAGGCAGGTGATGGCGGAGGAGGGATGCAAAGCCTCAGAGACTGAGGAAAATTCTCCAGCTGAAATGAGTGTGGGGGGAAACCTGCACACTGCTCTGCAAGCAATCTGGGAATCCATTGGCTAAAATAATTATAATAATTTCTTCTAACCTCTGGGGGAAAGCTTGTTTCAATACCTGAATAAAAAGCACCAAAACTCAGCTCGCCCGACCACGCCCCTTTATGCTAATTTTACCAAATGCTCGCGTTATTATTAGGAACACTATTATCTGGATTTTCTTCGAACATGCCAACAGATTTTCATACAAATCGAAAATCTGTCTTGAGAGATTACCGTACTCAAATTCCTGGGAGTTGGTACATCGCAGAGACCTGAAATCTAGCCCAATGACAGACTTCCTTGTTTTTCTACTGCTGACTTTGCTCATATGCATTGCACCTGGAGGTGGGTGAATCCATCTCATGTAAACGAGTGTGGTTACATGGAGGTCAGTAGTTGACCTGGGCTAATGCACCTTGTGTAAAAGTGTGTAGACACCTGGAGGTCAGTACCACGAAGCAAGATTAGTGGTTAGCGAGGTAACCTCAGGTTTAACCCTGGGTTTGCCATGCTACGATGCTAGTTCACTTCTTACCGACATATATTTCCATGGAAACATATGCTTCAGAGCTAACCTGGTCAGGAGCAGGTTAAATTGCAAGTTTAAGATTAAACCTTAAAAGGCACCGCCCACGAACCAATGAGCTTCCTCGAAAATCAGCAGTTTGGAAATGGCCAAAGCCTTTCTGGAAGAAGGCGAAGGAAGCATAGGAAGGTGCACGGATAGTGAGGGGGCTCTGGTGAGAGAAAGTATTTCGCGACCGCCAAGACCCATTTAATCATACAGAAGACTATTTATATGAGAGGTAGGCTATCACTTCTCCAGTGAGGGATTAAGATATCTGTGTGATTTGCTGCAGCCCTACCTTGCAAATGTGACCCGCCGTAGCCATGCCCTAACTGTGCCAAACTGCCCACAGTTGGTCTGCATCGCCCTGCGCTTTTTTTTTTCTCTGCGCTGATTATTTGCTCCCATGTTCCCTTGGCTCTGTGGGGTTGCAGCTCTTATAGCTACTATAAGAATAAGGTTTGTGTCATACACACAGCAGAATACTGTGTAAGTAATAGGGCTGTGCTGATTCACTTATCTCCCGATTCGATACTATCACGATACTTGGGTGCCGATTCGATATATATTGCGATTCTTAAGTATTGCGATTCTACGATTATTGCGATTCGATATTAAGATTTTTGTTTCTTTTTTCTTTTCTTTTTTTCAGTTTGTTTGCTTTTTTACACTAGATTAGAACATGGGAAAAGTTGAATCATACACTTCTATAGACTGTATATTATATCATGAGTAGGGCTGGGCGATATAGTTAAAAAGTATATTTATATAACATCTTTCATATCAGTCTCTATATCGATAATTATTGATCATTTGAATTACCTGTTTTTATTAATAAAAAACATGAGAAGAAAAAGGTTGCATTTAGCCACTTTATTTTGAACCACCTTATTTTCAAGGCACACAGGTAGGTCTACTTTGTCACACACACACATATGCTCTGAGTGCAACTGCAAGCATTATTTAGAGACATGGTGACGTTTTACTTTGATGACAGCCTAGCATTGCCAGCCTTCTAAAAAAACATTTGGTAACGTATATTTCAGGGTTGTAGTGTTAGGGCTGGGCGATATGACCAAAATCTCATATCCCGATATAAGTCATTTCATATCCCGATGTTCAGTAGAAGAAGAATAAAACGGTAGAAGAAGAAGAACAACGTTAACCAACACAACTCACACAGGGAAAACTAAAAGCTAAAGCTAACGATAGACGTTTTGTTGTCAGCCCTCAAGGGATTTCCTTGGGATGATGAGAGGAGATGTTTTGCCAGGTTTAACGTTAGGACACACGCAAATATGGATCAAACGCGGACTTAACACAGCGCAAATGCCTGGGTAGACTAGGCGGACGGAATGGAGGTAACATCTCCCTGCTCTTTAGCCTACTCACGGCTGATTTGTGCCACTTATAAAGGGACGCAACGGGCTTGTTGACACAGTCTGGTGCGTGTGTGGACTGTGGACGTGAGTAAAAAAGAAAGCACAGCGTCATCCAAATGACGGACAATATTGCCGTAAAGAGTGTGATTTGCAACACAACGATATAAACGATAGAGCATCATATCATACGAAATACATTTTCTATCGTCCAGACGAAATATATCGTCATATCGCCCAGCCCTATCCCTAGTGTTAACGTTAGGTGAATCAGAGGTGTGGAAAAGCCTGGGTTTTGCTTTGACTTGCTTATATGCCATAGGCTGTAGGGCGACCGCGCTGGGGACCGCGCGCCGTTGGTTGGGCGAGAAAAAGCCTTGCCTCGCTGAAAATGCGGTACATTTCTCCATATCAGTTTTATATACGCATCAAGACTCGGCCCAAGCAGAAGACATAAAGTCATAAGCTGTGTGCTCAATAGATGACACAATGAGTTATTCCTGTCTTAAAGTACAAGTAAAACCTTTCAAACAGTTCAACTTTGTGTCTGCTCACAGAAGTGAATTGAGCAGCGGGTGCCCCGCATCCCGTAAAGTAACGTTGCAGACGTCTGTATTTGTGAAATTGGTGTCTTAACATTAACGTTAATTTCCCGGGCGCTTATTAATAGAACACATGTTAACACGTTACATTAATTTAACACGAATTGAAACTCACCCACATCGAATTATTTGTAACGCCGGGTGAGATCAAACGAGTGGCGTCAGCCAAAATGCGAGACTCGATCATTAGCCAGGAATGGGTCTCGCGCTACTTTTGCATGCTAAAATAAAGCTGATAATGTACAATTTGATTGAAGGGGAGGGAAACCCTTTCAGAGTACAACACAAACTGTCTATTTTGCTGCAACTCGACAGTGCTGCATCCAGGAGATGTCGGGACTCTCGGCTCTGGATCAAGGGATATGATTTGCTGTGTGTGAGTGGGGGCGGGTGCGCTCGGAGTTTGTTTGTTAAATGATTGGCTGTTTCCGTGTCACTTGTACTAACAAGGTACATGATTGGCTGTATGAGCCACGGAGCAGAGGGAAGCGCTGGATGAAAGTGGTAACATTTCATACATAAACAGAAAAAAATTTGATTATCGATTCTGGAATAAAAGATCGATTAAAAAAATCGTGACATTAAAAATCGCGATACTTAAGTGAATCGATTTTTTCTCCCACCCCTAGTAAGTAACACATTAATTTCATGGGAATCACCTGCGTCAAAGCATACGTCTCCAAAGCGCACCGTGCGCACAACGGAAATAGGCTTTATGTTGGCGTCGAAATCTATAAGGCAAGCTAAATGACTTACGCATTTACACCTTACTCCTTTCTGCAGTTATCAGTAGCAGTGTTGCCTTTTGTTTTTATTATATCTTTGAATTTGTCATATTTCCTTATACTTTCCTTTCCTTATACATGCGCTCTCAGCTAGATTAGAAAAACCTGGATCCACTTACTGAGTTGATAATGACCATCGTGGTATAGGTTAGCTTGATTACAATGATCTGGTTAAACCAAACTCAAAGGATCAAGGGACAGATCCTGGATCTGTTTATCCTTCATTTGTGGTATGGGCCCCTGGGCTAATCCATCTCATTATTATTATCATTAATAATAATGATAATAATAATGAGATGGATCATCATTAATTCTAATATTATTTAGAAAAAAAGTTATCACCTGCTGTTATTAATTAAGGACCCCCTTAGCTACCCCAGCTACAATTATCTGCAGCCGCTACTGGTTGCCGTAGTAACACGCCAAACATGCAGAGACAGCCACAAACATACAGGCAGCTATCTGAGTGACAGGAAGGAGACCAGCACACACACAAAAACACAGGCATACTTCACACATGCACGTTAGTGCACCATCACACCACTACCCAGTAGGGCTGTAAATCTTCACTGGCCTCACGATTCGATTCGATTACGATTCATCTGTCAACGATTCGATTCGATTCGATTAAACGATGCATCACGATGCATCGCGATGCATCTTAAATCGATGCATCACTTTTTCTGCAATACATGATTTATTTTTTCTCACTTTCTTTTTTCTCACTGTGTGGCTACTTTTAAAATAAAAGTGCATTTGGAATTGCATTGTATTATGATCCATAATTAAAATAAACAACTGCATGTACTTACATTCTATTTTATTTGATTATAAAAAAATAAAAATATATATATATATATATATTTTTTTTTTAATAATCGATTTTTGATATTTGTTAATCGATGCAGAATCGTGCACGTCCGCATCGCGATGCATCTTATAATCGATTATTTTTGACACCCCTACTACCCAGCGTCCCTCTGTCCCCTATGAAAGGCAGATTGTGAGGCTATTTGTGGAGGGCCTGCGAGGCTGCAGCCCTGCTCTTAGGGCTGGCACGGATCACGGATAATCCGTGACCCGTACGGATCAGCCCCCACGGTTCGGCACACGGTTCGGAACGTAGTGGTCCGCGGACCCCCCCCCCTCCCCTTTCGTTTCATTTAACGTTTAACGTTAGTGTATGAGAACGCCCAGCGCAGCCAGACACAGACAGGAATAATCATGGCAAGCACAAGTGAGCTTCCTCAACCCTTGTCGCCGCTGTAAAGTATCTCTGAAGGCTGTGGCTAGTGGCTCCTAAAGACAGCGTGACAACAAACTTATTTCAACACCTCTGAAAAAGCACAGGAATGCGATCAGCGTGTTGCGCGCTGCACAATATAACGAGAGCCACAACACACACACACGCGCACACGTTTCACAAACACATTATCACCGGACGGTGAAATGTTGCCTTAGGACACATAACAACAAAACAATACGTGGGGCCACTGAGTAGCTTAACGTAGCATCAACGTTATATTTCCAGACTGACCTGGTCTGGTCTGTAGGTCTGTACCCGTGTCATGTGACTGGTGCAAGCAACAGCCACGAAGTTAGGCATAGCAGTGCCACCTAAAACAGGAAGTTTTGCCTGCCTTCAGAGTAAAAGCATACATTGTGTCACTTATGAGAAAAAAATATTTTTTGAGCTGTGCAGGGCAACAAATGGTTAGAGAATTATAATAGTATTAAAAAAATCTAATCGAAAATCTAATTTTGAGAGAAAAAATCTGATCTATATATTTTTTTGCTGATCCGAAAAATCCGTGATCCGTGGCTCAAAATCCGTCACGCGATCCGATCCGTGGGTTTTCTGATCCGTGCCAGCCCTACCTGCTCTGGAAGCACGCAGGAAGTGGCTGGCCACAGACGGGCATTTCTGGCAAGATTACAGACACTTCTCTCTCATTCACTCGCTCGCTCAATCTCAGATTACAGACACTCCTCTCTCATTCACTCACTCGCTCGCTCAATCTCAGATTACAGACACTCCTCTCTCATTCACTCACTCGCTCGCTCAATCTCGGATTAGACACTTGCTGGTAGTGACACCCCACTTCAGTCGCCTGGCTCTGTGCTATAGCACAGAGCAGAGGCTAATAGCCTATCCAAGCCCGCTGGTATCATAGAGCTCAGCTGTCCTGTGTTGTTAACGTGAATGCATTGCAGCGGCTAGCCAAATGGAATTACAGCAATGCAGCGATTTAATAAATAATTAATTATTCCCCCCACCCGCGACGATGCCATCGTCCAAAACGATGTTTCACTGTAAAACAATCAAGATGGGTATTTTCATGACATCGCACAACCCTATCGCCAATGGCGCATGGCGGGTGTTAATTTCGGGCCCTGATCTCAGATTACACTCTCAATCGTTCGCTCGTTCAATTTCAGATTACAGACACTCCTGTCTCACTCGCTCAATCTCAGATTACAGACACTCCTCTCTCACTCGCTCGATCTCAGATTACAGACACTCCTGTCTCACTCGCTCAATCTCAGATTACAGACACTCCTCTCTCACTCAATCTCAGATTACAGGCACTCCTCTCTCACTGGCTCGCTCGCTCAATCTCAGATTACAGACACTCCTCTCTCACTCGCTCGCTCGCTCAATCTCAGATTACAGACACTCCTCTCTCACTCGCTCAATCTCAGATTACAGACACTCCTCTCTCACTCGCTCAATCTCAGATTACAGACACTCCTCTCTCACTCGCTCAATCTCAGATTACAGACACTCCTCTCTCACTCGCTCTCTCGCTCAATCTCAGATTACAGACACTCCTCTCTCACTCGCTCAATCTCAGATTACAGACACTCCTCTCTCGCTCAATCTCAGATTACAGACACTCCTCTCTCGCTCAATCTCGCTTTCCCCCTTCAATCTCAGTTTGCATTTTCCCTCTGAGCATCGCTCGCCTATGTAAAGCCTCTTTGCTTACATTCACACTCTCGCTGCTGGACGCACCTGTGTGCACCACCGTCACCACGTGAAATAAATTACTAATTAATTATTAGATATTTCAATAGGCTGCTACTTGCAAAAGATTGAATTCAATATTCGATTCTATAAACTTTCAATACTTTTGTTCTGCAATATAGTGTTCTGCAAGCATTTCCACAGCAGGCCCGTGGACTGGAATAGTTCAAACAAGGAGGAGGACTGGAGGAGACAGAGCTGTAGGCTGCAGCAGCCAGTGCAACATTTCAATCAGCTGAAAACAAGCAACAGCATCGAACAGTGCACCATATCTGACTTGACCTGATCCCAGTCCAGCTACACTGGATGACAAAACTGTCCCAGTCCACCTACACTGGATGACAAAACTGTCCCAGTCCACCTACACTGGATGACAAAACTGATGCCACTTACAGAGCGGACAAAGATGGACACACGAACTGACATCAATTCCACTATGCAAAAACTGCCAAAAAAGAAAGAAAAAAAGTCAAAGTCAAGTGCGGTAGCAGCACACTGCTGGATGGTTTTTCTTTTTTGCAGTGGTGCCATGATAGCAGTAGTGAAATTTTAGATAATGGTATCAATGTCAGAAATTCTGGTAGCGTGATAACAATATAGTTAGAAGCAACTAGTAAGCATGGTGTCGGTCCTCGCCATATGCATGCACAGTGGTGTCGTCCCTGTGTGCGCCTCTCTGTGTCCTTCCTAGCCTCGATGTGTGAATGGAATTGGCTTGACTGCAGGCTGTAGGGAGGGTGGGGGTTTGGGGGTGTTGGACGCGGCACGGTGCTGGGTCTTGGCCGACCATGTCCTAGCCAGCGCTGTCACTCCGGCCTGAAAACAACTGCCCTGCATTCTGTTTAGGCCACCACAGCATTGACAACCCCCCCCCCCCCCCCCCCCCCCCAACCGCACCATGCCGGAGGCAGACAGATGGGGGTTATAGAACAGAGCCCTGTGCGTTGGTGTGTGTTGACATTAGGGCTGTGGATCTTCACTGGCCTCACGATTCGATTCGATTACGATTCATCTGTCAACGATTCAATTCCACGATGCATCTCGATACAGCTAAAAGTATTGAGGCTCCAAGTATCAAATCCTCAATTCTGTATTATTACTGCACATGGCTACTTTTTCATCAATTAATACAAGCAGTCAGATACATATCAAGTCCCTTTTTTACTTAGAAAGTGCTGAATGTCAACAGAAATTTAAACAAACGATTCATCTGTCAACGATTCGATTCGATTCACACATCCGCATCGCGATGCATCGATTATACGATTAATTTTGACACCCCTAGTTGACATGCGTGTGTGTACGTGTGCACATGCGTCTCTTCACTCTCTCGAGTGAGGCCTCCTTGCACAGACGTGCACACGCCCCTTCCCTGGTTTTCAGACACGCACACACACAGCGGGACAATCTGGATTCTCACTCTAAACACATCTCCCTCGGGTTCTCTCTCCCATTTCCTGTTTGGGCCGTGGATGGCGCATCCGATTCGCTGCCGAGTCCTTGGCGCAGCGGAGGGCGGTGGTCAAAACACAGCAACATGTAGCGACAGCGGAGTTTCAGCAGAGACCCTTGCTAGGAGGACCACACCCCGGCAACTGTGGACTCTTCCCAACCCCACGAGCAGCCATCTTGGCTCTAAGAAAGATCTACTGATAGGATAACTGAGCATCTGGGTTGAGCACAATGTGAGCAACCCGACACCCTGGCAACAGACAGAGGATGAATAGGAGATTCAAG